>NC_092643.1:3253866-3575532 GCF_039555335.1 Amphiura filiformis
ATGTTCTATGAGAGCATGGACTAACTCTAGTAGGGTTGGTTGATCAAAAAAATTTAAAAAAATAAGGAAGAGTCTAAGTGACCCTTAAAAAAACCCAGAAAATTTGAATAATCTGACAATAATCCGTCAAAAATCTGACAAAATTTTTGCCAACAGTTTGATGATTTTTTGTATTGTTTCACCAAATTTCAGTCAAAATGTATCCACTTTAGCCACAAAATGCTTGTTTTTAATTGCATATAGTTGAAAAATAGTTGTATGATCAAAACACTTATAGAGTGATATACAGTGGCTACTTCAAATCTTGGGTTATTTGCCTTATTTAAAACTATATATGTCATTTAAAAATGACATATTTCACAAAATATGACAAGTTGTAAAACTCAAAATTGAACAAAATGATTACAAAATATATTCAGTTTTCACAATGGAGATATTTCACATTGCATGCATCTTTAGAATATTCAATATAAAGTAAATTAATATAAATCACTAATGAAATTAGCATTTAGGAGTGGAATTACTTAATTTTAAAAGCAGAGTGTATTTATTATGAGATAATTGTGAACTCTGTGGGCGTAGGTCCTCAGAAAACTTGACACTTTACAATTGGTTTACGAAGAGGCTGCTCCATTTTGCATAATTTCTTTTATTTTTTCTCAACTTTTAAACTTCCTATCACTAGACTACTATGGCCTCATCCCTATGACATAGTCCAATAACCTCAATTAAACAATCATAGTGCAAAATTTGACCTCAAGTTGAAGAATATGAGTTTTTGTACCCAAATTTTCAAAGGTCATTCAATGAATGTGCAAATGTATTGGGGTTAAAGAACTGCCCCTGATAGATGAGTATGTTGTGGATCCTAGTATATTACCTGTCTCAAGTTTCGTGTAGCCTTTCTGCAATGCCTTGGCTGTAGCTTAGAATACATTGATATTTAGAGGGTCAGTCAACTGGGAAGTGCAGGTAAAAAAAGTTTGTTGTTAAACATTCTACATATGTTACATGTTGAGAGCAGGAAAGTGGGCTCTTCCAGTTGAAATCCATACACCCCCTATGGAAGGCATGACCTTTAATAGGGGGTGTAGATTCCAAATGGAGTCACTCATTCAGGTAATCCCATTTGAAATTCACACTCCCTGTGCGGAGGATTTAGGTGGTCATGTCTTTCACAGGGGGTGTATGGATTTCAACTGGAACAGCCCTTTGATATCTATCTATCTATCTATCTATCTGTGATTGCCACATCTTCGCCTTTGGAGCAGTTGATGAATTATATTTTTGATCATACCACACACAGCAGTTGTGTGTTAATGTTGTCAGAAATTAGGGCAGACACATCCAGCGTCCGGAAAGAATATTAATAGAAATCTAATTTTAGTTCCAGCTTGAGATGTATTTCACCCTGTGTACATATGTATGTTTTGTATGCATCTGTGGTACTATTTACTTGATTATTTTAGTTTATAAAATGTTGCCTGAGCGGCTTAACGTTAGCTTTTTGAGAGGCCTGTACGTGAAAAGAAACAAAAAAATTCAAATTATATGTGTTTGATGATTGGTGGTGTGAGTACCAGTAAGTGAGCAAGCAGATGAGAAATAAGCAGGGAAAGAAAACATGTTGCAGAAAAGAAATGGAGCAATTGAAAAGAGACAGTGAACACCCCCCCCCCCCCAGTTTTGTCAAAAAGTCAGGGGAAATACACCTAATCAGGGGAAAATAGCTATTACGGCGAGCGAAGCGAGTCAAAAATTTTAGTCAGGGGAATCAAGACCTGTGCCCCAGACTTTTGAAAACCTGCGCATGCCACTGATTGTAAGAGTGAGTGAGATTCAGACAGATTTGAAGGGGAAGATGAAAGAAGTGAAGAGGAGAGAAAGAGATGAAGAGGAGAGAAAGAGATGAGGAGGAGAGGAGGTCAAAAGAGGATGGGGTGAAATAAATCAACCAAAAGAGGGGTTACAACTTAACATGTGTAAAATAAATAACATGTTTAACAGACAAGAAGAGATAAAGCAGTAAGAGAGAGAGGGGAGCAAGAGAGAGCCAGAGAGTGAAAGAGAGAGGGAGAGATAGAGAGGCAGGGTGATAGAGAAGCTATCCTGATGTGATGTGAATAAACAGTGGCATCTAATCATATCCAGAGGATATGCCATCCTGTGTTAATTTGTACAAATGTGCAGCAAATCTGCAGCTTAAACACAAAGGCAGGTGAAAATCCTAGCCACGAACCCAGGGAGAAAATGTCTTGATGCCTGATCCACTTAGCTACTGATTAAACCTCTCAATTCAATAACATGAGCCAAGAGAAGGAGGAGGAGAGAGGATGAAGTCTGACCGTGTTACTCCACCAGTCAGTCGCTATGGTGACAACCGTGATGTGAGAAAAAGAGAAGATAAAGTTTAATCAGGGAGTGGGAGGGTAGTAGGTTTGTGAGTTTCTATCAATCTTAACAGAGTTTCATATGGACTGGTGAAACATTGATGATATTCACGGATTAACCACTTTGAATAATAAGTCCTCCTAAGGCCAGTGCTGTTATACTATAGCAGGTGTCATAATACTTTCATGATAGAGTGTTTTAAAAGATACAGACCATTCTTGTTTTCAAAAGCAGAAGTATGTCACAGTGACTGCTCTCAAATTAAAGCATGCAACTCAAATTTATTCGCCTATGATACTCAGCACATCAATCAACTTTAAAGCCCATATCATACTAGCACTTGCAGCCTGCGATTCAAAAGTAGATAGTTTCCAAATGTTGGTAACATTTGCACAATCACGACCAGCATTCAATTTGGCTAGCGATGTAACGAGTCTAACAACCTTCAAGTCAACTGGTTGCGATTTTGGGCTATTCCATTTAACATCCACACTACCCTGTGGAATATTTCCAGTTGAGCCGAACATGTAGGATGTAAATCTGTAATAACTCCATGTAACTCACCAAAACAATACTCTCAACTCTGTTGCTCCTTTGTGTACAATGAACCTGTGTCTATTGGGATCAAAACATGGCAGTGAATATTCGGGTTATGTGACAAACTTGCTAGTTCTTTTTATACCATTATCGTAAACGAGTTGTCCTATGACTCAGTCATATCACGCAAGATGTGTAGTCACAAGTGAAATACTCACCAGACAGTAATGAAAATTGCCAGGATACTTGGGACGGATCTCGGTAAAATTACAGTGTAAAATTAGCCGGGAGATCAATGAGAGACACAGTCGATGAGTGATGTACCTGCAGGCATGATGCATGAAGCTAGGGGAGATGGGTAGATGGATGAGGGAAAAAAGGAGAGGAGGAGTTAAAATTGGTAGGATGTATGCGTGAGGGAGATTTTTTGTCGAATTAGGGGTGTTTGTAATGGGATCATAATGAGAGTTGTGTGAAAGGAAGGTTTTAAGTCTCATGGTGCATGCAAGTTATTTGCTAAATTAGCCTTTGATATAATGAGATTGTAATGGGAATTATGTGACATGTAGAGACTGGGGTCTCATGAGAGATGAGGATGAGTTACCATGGTAACTGTATCAAATCGTGAGATTTGGGAGTCATTTGGTAATCATGTGCTAAGGTGGTGTTATGATTTGTTTGAACATGTTTTAGATTCAGTTGATAATTAATGCCTATATAATATTTATTCTAAGTTTGTAAGTGCAATGTCAAGAAAGACTTAATAAATGGGGTTTTCCTGATCAAAATGCTGACTGAACTTTAGGTACAAAAACATCTTCCTATAGCTAGACTCACATGAGGTATGTAGCGACTCAAATATGTATTTTTGTTGTCGTTGTGAGAAATTCTTAGACAGTGGTCTCTGCTTTGGATTGGTTTGGAAATTGGGTAATTATGTATAAAATATAAATTCTAAAGTGGAAAAGGAAATGCAGTCATCTGTCATTTCTGTCAAAAGGAATCAAACCATTCATTACTTGTCAAAGAAATCATTTGGATTCAATGAGGTGTAAACACCCAGTCTGCACTGATGGGTGATAGGAAATGAACACTTTTACACCAACAATTGATGATGAATAATATGATGATCACAAATACTGCAACATGATAAAATACCCAGAATGGTCTATTCCAGTTGAAATCTGGAAGACATGACCCCAATCTCCCACTCAGAAGGTGTAGAATTCAAATGGAGTCAACCATTCAGGTAACACCATTTGAAATTGATATTGGAAGGTTAACTTTGTGTCTTCTATAGGGGGGTGTACAAATTTCAACTGGAATAGCCAGAATGTAAAAGACAACCATGTTATATGCAAGGTTCAGTGGGTAATCATGGTAATATCTGTCACAAGGTAATGACCACTAAGTGTTTCAGCTGTCACATTGCTAAAGTAAAGGTGTGCAAGTGCCTGCCTAATGGAAACAAAAATCAAGTCATTCTGGTTGAAAAATGTGTCATTAGTTGTTAGCATTCAGGTGAGAGAATACATATATGGAGGAGTTGACTTGATTACAAGAGCCATTTGTAGACCTCTTGTGTTAGTGTAACATTTGAATGGACCTGGCTGAGTCACCCGCCCAGGTTTACATAGAAATCAAGATGCAGTGACATCCATCTCTGTCTGCGAATCTTAAGAGGATACCATTAACAGGTGCATACACAATGAAGTCATCTTTGCATCTTACAGTTATATTTGCAAAGATTGTGTGAATTGTTTCAAGAATTTCAACAAGGAAAGTTTGGAAATGCAAATTTTTGTTTTAAAGATTTATGCAGATGTCAATGTGAATTGTTTTAAGAGTAGTAAATGGAGTAATTGGGAGACTTGACAATGCCAACTGTAATGGATTATTTAAGGCGTATCACCTCTTGTCTCAACTAACTACCACCCAATAATGAGTCATCCCCGGGCTCATCTTGAGACAGAGGTTTTGATGCCTTAGATCACTTAAATAATTTATCCATGAACACGTGCAAAATATTAGGCTAAATGATGGTTAGATCAAGTGATTTCAGAATGTCAGATTTTAAGCAGGCTTTAGCATAATCTTTGGGTAGTCATTTTCATGATGCTTTCTTTCCAAAGTAGGCCACAAGGTATATTTTACTTCTTATTTCCTTCCCAACAATCAGATGCTGTCTACTAAAGATAGCATTGGTAATGACATCAGATGCTATCTTCTGAAGATAGCGTTGGTAATGATATTAGATGTTGTCTACTGAAGATAGCATTGGTAATGACATCAGATACCCATTACTGTCTTCTGAAGATAGCATTGGTAATGACATCAGATGCTTTCTTCTGAAGATAGCATTAATGGGTAATGACATCAGATGCTGTCTTCTGAAGATAGAATTGGTAATGACATCAGATGCTGTCTTCTGTTCTGAAGATAGCATTGGTAATGGCATCAGGTGCTGTCTTCTGAAGATAGCATTGGTAGTGGTATCAATGCTGTCTACTGAAGATAGCATTGACAATGACATCAGATGCTGTCTACTGCAGATAGCATTGCTAATGTATCGATGCTGCCTACTGAAGATAGCATTGGTAATGACATCAGATGCTGTCTACTGAAGATAGCATTGGTAATGACATCAGATGCTGTCTACTGAAGATAGCATTGGTAATGACATCCGATGCTGTCTACTGAAGATAGCATTGGTAATGACATCAGATGCAGTCTACTGAAGATAGCATTGGTATTGACCTCTGATGCTGTTTACTGAAGATAGCATTGGCAATGGTAATGACATCCGATGATATCTTCTGAAGATAGTATTGGTAATGACATCCGATGCTATCTACTAAAGATAGCATTGGTATTGACATCAGATACTGTCAACTGAAGATAGCATTGGTAATGACATTCAATGCTGTCTACTCAAGATATCATTGGTAGTGACAGCTTATGCTGTCTGCTGAAGATAACATTGATAATGACATCAGATGCTGTCTTCTAAAGATGACATCTGTGAACCATAATAATTGCCGATCAGAAAGGACAGGCAAATACAAACTACGATTCAATCCTCTCAAACATCTGAGCACCATGGTCGGCTAACTTGAAATTTGGTAAGGTGATTGAGCAAGGTGAGTTCTGGTGCTGTGTAGTTTGTGTCACATTGTTGCATTACACAACAAAAAAGGACCACCAGGTGTAATTCACTCTGTGGCACAAGCATACCAAACACCTGCAGCTGCTTATTGGCTGGATTCAATGCCAGTTTACTTCAAGTCAAAATGAACTTGGTATCACTCAATGACCATGCTTTTAATCACTACAGGCAAGATTTTCAAGTGTGCACCATATGCAGGTCTACATTGTAACAAGTGATGATAACAATACCATAATGAGGATGGAGAAACTTGCATTATTTCAAAACAAAAGTAATAGAATTCGCCTTACTTGACTGTTACCACTCACAGATTGATCAAAATACCTGAACATTCACATATTTATTTATCAATATGATTTATTTATGTATAAGAAGACATGAGGAAGTGATAATGGAGTTGGTATTGCTTGAATGACTGGTATGGCTACAATTAGAAAGCAGCTGTTTGGCCTGATAATGATTAGGAGGAGGCAGCCATCATGACCTGGTATAGTTGCATTGCCAATGGCACAGTTCAATAACCTCTATTCAAGCAAGGATACAGCAGAACTTGACCCCATGTTGTGAAGTATTCAAAGGTCATTCTTGAGTGCAGATATTGGGTTTAAAGAACTGTGTCCATATGGATTTGCATATGAATGAGATTTGATAATCAGAGCATAGATTTTGCCACTGAAGATGAAGATGAGTCTGACTCAGTGATATAGCTTGGGACTCATTTGGTGGATATGTCCATAACCGAGAATATATAAAGAAGAATGAGGAAAATGGGAATAAGGGGATGGTAATTAATTGAGAGCACATGCTTAAAGAAAAGCTTGATCCATGAGAAAACCTGGTAACACTTAATAATTCACTGTTTGCATTTTTATAGGATGTTTAAAAATTGCAAATCAAGGAAATATGTTAGGAGACAAACCAGACAACTGCTTAATTGTGGTTTTTAGGTCAATTTTGAGGAATCTTGTGATTATTTTAGGGGTAGCTTTTGGAAGGGTTGATTCTATTACAGTTAATTGTCAGAGGATTTTATGAGGGCTATCATTGTAGAACATGAGAGGGGAATATAACTGGAGAAGTGAATGCAAAGCTAGCATTGGTCTATCACAGCCCACAAAGAACCCCCTTCCTTAATTCCCTCTCTTGGATGTAATGGCTACAACTTTCTATTTCAATCTTTTATTTCAATCAAATTTCAGTCAGGGAATATTGAGAAAGTTTAAAGTGTCTTGTTGTAATGGAGTTGTTATTGATATGTGAGTGTTTTCATACATGGAACATTCAGGGCCTCATATTTAGTTTAAAACAAGATCAGACTTATTGCATTCTGAAAACTAAAACGACAAGTTCCAGGTCACACTTGTCCATCTAATTCAGAAAATGTCTCGCAGATATATAAAAGGAAACTGTGAGAAGGAGTTTGAGAGGGCATGGGACGATACGACATTAATAACAGGTGATGTAAGTTATTAAATGTAGGTGGCATCGGCTTGGGGATAAGTTTTGATTAGAGAACAAGAAAGGTGTATGTGCTTTTGTAGGTTATAGCTCCCTCAAAGCAATAAGTTGGCTGTATTTTTTTTTTTTAATTTTCAGTATCGTATCACGGTACAAAGAAAATGTCTTCCCTTTTTTGCAGTTTGGTTTTTGTTTCTTGTACACATTTCACCATGATTGTAAGAGTTGTAATTCTAAAAAAGGAGCAGTTTACCCGGTTTTGCTCCGAAACTTTTTTTGTCCGGGGGAGGGGGGGAAGTCAGTGATTGTTTGTTCAGATTGGGGGAAGCTTAAGTTGGGGAGATGCCCCATCCCCTGCCCTGCCCTGCCCTGATATCACCACCATGTATATTATGGTGATCTAAGAGAAAATTAAAGACCAGAAGTGTAAAGTAGCATAACATGTCTGTGAGAATTCTCATTCATCCAGTATAGTAAAACCTATGACATATAGAAATACAATCTTCTTCTGGACTGTATTAGTGATAAAATAGTCCAGAAGAAGAATTTGTAAATTTCTAAATGTGATATTCAAGGCAGCTACTTGTATATCTGTTTGAGTCTCTGAAATTCTTTCACTGCCAAGCCAAGACAAAATTGTGCAGTGGACAGGGGAATGGCACTGCCACTTACTCAGCCCCAATGTGCCTTTTGAAATGCGCAAATACAATTTACAGGCTTCTGTCTGTCAAGGTGTGCCCGGAAGATGCGTGGCCCAAGAGACAGGAGGGCTTTAACCTTTAATGCCGCGGAATTCATCATCGCGATAGAAAATCATTACAAATTGACTCGTTTGTTCTAATAAGCAGTATTGTGAGCTTGGAAAGATAAGGGCCTTGTTGTTTAGTAATTATTGTTTTTATTTGATTTGATCTGAATGAATGTCAATGATATAGCGTAATTGGTCTAACAGGCTCTCAGGTGCAGTACAGGTGAAATAGTTGTGGGAATTTTTTCATCCCAGAACTGGATTTTCTCCCCTTCTGTTTAAGATGGTGGAATATGGTAGCTTAGGGGAAGTTTGATAACTAGATATGCTTCTTACAATAATGCATACACAGCCAGAGTAGTAATTCAAGCCTTCCCATGCTGCTTTGTTGCAAAGATGACAGGCACACCATCAGCTTGAGTTTGCCAAAACAATTCCTGGAATGACCATAAAAATAGATAGTGAAATGCGCCTGCATGGATTTCATACTTTGTAATAATTGCTTTACAGGAGAGCTCTAACACCTCATACAGGATTGCAGATTTACCATCCTTAGACTACTTTTATTTTCAAAATTCCTTGTGGCCCCTCAGAGTTTTTGCAAATATAGAAGAATTGAAATGGCCGCTTACCACATAAATTTTGTTCAATTTGTGTCCAAAGTCCAAAGTGACTTCGCCATTCGGCGATCGCAAGGTCATCTCAAAATAAGGTTTTACCCGCGAAGTGTGTGTTGTATGTGCATACGCCTGTGACATGCATGCTTTAATTTCCGTGTTTGCTTGGCAAAAGCCTTCTGGCGCATTGCTAGAAAAGCGGAAGAAACAAAAATGCACTTTTTGCGCATGCATTGGCAGAGAGAACCTCGTTTTGGTAGCAAGATGGCGGATTTGTGCAAAGGGCGGATAGAGGACGAAAGCCTCAGTGTTTCCAATTGTAGACGTAGTTTCTAGATGAACAACTACAATTGTTTTTATTTATTTTCTTGTGTTTTGATTTTTGTATAGGCCTAATGGTTTTATGTCAAGTCAAGTCCAGCTGGCAGCGTGGATCACAAATAGGCCTAGAAGCTTGTGATATTATTGTGTCGGTTTTTTTAGAACATCCAAAAGGTCATCAGTTATACATCTCCAAACTTCATGATTATAGAGACTCTAAAGCAAGGCATTGTGGGAAGGCCTGATTATATGCTGTGATGCAGAGACTGGGCTAAGCAGAGTCACATAAAAGGTGTGTTAACCCTCACTGTTGGAACACAGCGCTATAGTACGGTCTGCAACTTTGAAAATTTAAATTTTAAAATGTTACAATTTTATATTTATGTTATTAATATTATCACAATATTTGAGACAAATATGGCAACGAGTATTTGTATGTCTTGTACTTTTATTCACATAGTCTTGAAGGGATAATAGTTTGATTTTGATGATAGTGGCATTGTCGAAAGTTGAATACATGTATGAATTGAGTCTATCTGAATCCTCCAAAGTCAAAGTTCATTTTAACTCCATAATTTTGCACTTACCTTACACAATTGTGTATTAAATCTCATTCTCAAAAGCATAGGGTAAATCTTCTTGATATAACTGATCAGTGTACAGGTCATTGAACTTAGTCTTTGGCTTGAGACTGCTTCAGCTTATTGTGCTAATAATACAGCCTCTGGACACTTTCACACTCTTTTCATATAGATGGAAGGAGCTATTCCCTTTGAAATCCACACACCCCCTGTGAAAGACTTGACCTTAATCGTTCACACAGGGAGTGTGTATTTTAAATTGAGTTACCCGAATGGTGACTCCAGTTTAAGTCTACACTCCCTGTGTAGTAGATTAGATGAATGTTTTCCATGGGGGTGTATTGATTTCAAATTGAATAGCCCAAGTTGTGTTCTGTGTGAAACTTGATTTTGATCACATTTATATCCTTCTATTGTTTGACTCTTTTGCTTGAATAAGTTGGATACAGCGGTTTTAAGCAGCCGGATTCTTGCATGGCATTGAGAGTGTGGGAATTCTGTTGATATTTTGAGTGTATGTAAAGCCTGATGGATATTGTTTGGTTTGTTTAAGTTTTACAGCATTCTTATTGTGGTAACATGGTTTTCAGATTCAATGAACTCAATTTGATCTGTGTGCTAGATGAACAATTCTGCTGTCTAACTTTACTCAGCATTATGTAAAATGGCAAGACAAGTAAGTGGCACAGGATTTTTTTTCTTTTTAAGATGAGTTTGTAAGAATCAATTTTGATTCATGAGAATTTTGAAATTGCACCCTGTTTACATCACTTCAGTTAAATCATCCAATTACACTTTTGAATTCTCAAAAACTGAGGTTTACTGCTATGAATGTGGCACAGAATACAAGTTTTTTATCACATTTAAATTGCAACAAAAGTTTAATAATTTGAGTACTTGTTTTAGTCACCCTGTAACTGCTACACCATGCTTCCCTCTTAAGCTTACCTTTATTTACTTGGACCAGGGAAGTTCCACAAACAGGATTGTAGCCTAATCTGCTAGGCCTAAGGGGAAGGCCCCACTACAGCACTAGGATGAACATTGGTGGTCATTGATACATTAAAACAATTCGTTGTTGATGAGATAGACCAAGCAGGGATATGAGAGATAGACAAGATATCTTTAGTTCCTTGACCAGTAGACACTAGGATCCACAACATGCTCATCTATCAGGGCACAGTTCTTCAACTCCAATGCATTTGTACATTCATTGAATGACATTTGAAAATTTGGGTACAAAAACTCATACTGTGCAACTTGAGGTCAAACTTTGTGCTATGATTGTTTGATTGAGGTTATTGAACTATGCCATTGAGATGATGCCATTGTAGTGACTTGCCTGCAATGACAACATAACCTGTCTGTGATTTTGATCTCTTAGGCCTCGGGTGTAGGCCCCTATATAGCACTTGCAAATTCCGGACACTTGTTCTCTATGATACATTAAAACAGCTCTTCACTGATGAGGCAAACAAAAGAATCATCTCTAGTGCAAAGAGTGAGTTTATTACATTCCAGATTAGCTGAGATGTAAAAAGTACCTCTGCCAGCTTTAGTCTTGATACATAAAGGAATCGGGAGATTTCATAAACGGAATGTGGTTCTATCGGGTCAATGTCTTATTTTTGTGTTATTGTGTCTTCAGGTGATGCAGACATTTTGTAAACACTGTCAAATGAGTGCGCACACCTGGAAACGCTTTGATTACTGTGGACACACACCAACTGTGGACATCCTTTGTTCCTTTCTCCCATGGCTATTGCAAAATATAAAAATGCATACATAGGACCATATTGTCTAATTTGCCGGTATACATGTAGGTCTCCGCTCAATTGTAAAACTTTAAACAGGTCCACGGTTTGGTGCAGAGGCATAAAATGTCCTAGTTTAGATAGGTCCTAGTTAAGTTCCTTGGTTGGAAAATCCTATGACCTCGTTTGCCGGTCTTTGTAACATGTATATTTGTTTGGGTGCGTCACACTGTGCGTGCATAAATGGTTTAAAACAGGGATATTTTATTGTTTCTATACCCATACACTGGGGATACGCTTGCAAACGGGGGTATCCCCAGTTTACTTACTACGCTAATGGGGCTATACAAGCCCCCGGCCCCCCTAGATGTAGATGGCGCAAAAAGTATTAGTTTTCAAACATATGGGATGAGATCCCCTATTGCTTTTTTTATGTTTTTTTCCAGCAAAGTGGGAATATATCCACACATACAATGATGTTGCATAGCACACATTTTACAAGTAGGGGTGTGTGTGGATTGGTAGGCCTACCTGTACATCCTTACCACATAAGGCATCCAAATGTCATAACTTGTCCAAATATGAATTTCTAGCTAAACACCGCTAGCTTTAAAATACATATATTAAACAGGTCATCACTGCCTTAAATATTGTCCAGTTTACTAAAATGGGGCCTTCCCTAAAGTCATAGATTTAGTCAGAATGAGGCCATCTAGCTAATAGAAAATGAAATCATCTGTGTAGTAAGATGATAAAATGAGCAAACAGCAGGCAGGTCTGAATCAGCTATGGATTTACTTCGATAGATGGACACAGTATCCCTCCAGGTCATAAAAATCTCTGTCTTTTTCTCTCGTTGTAGACTGACAAGTTGGTGACTCTTGTTTCTAGGGAACTTGTAGAGCCGGTGAATACCGCCTGGAGTCATATGGGGGTTTGGTTAGTAGGAACTGTAATGTGTGTTCATATGCAGGGGTGTGTACGCTTTGGTGTGTATGCGGGCAGAACACATTAAATTTTAATAGGAATGAATCATCAATAGAACTCGTTGCAACAAAAGATGTTAATTTCGTTAAATATTTGTAAATGCTAGTATTTTATAACCCATCTTCGTCATTCACTGGTTTTCTGTATATTTTAAGCTGGTCCTATTTATTAGAAGCATGTTAGAAGTAATACGTGCCCATGTCGATAAGTGAGCAATCATTGTATACATGTATGCATACCCACATTCTTGGTTCACTTGTGTCACTCACAAATACACATTTTAACATGAAGAGATAAAAACAAGTCTCGCTTCAAAAGGAAGTCAAATATGTTTCTGAATTTATGAATTTTCCCCATAATTTCACTATTGTGCTTATTTCGAGTTTCCATAGAAGCTTAACGTCATCATATTGCTTACATGATATAATATTTGACTTCAAAATCTAAAGAAATTGATGAATTTATATCAAATTCTATAAATATTCTATAAACTTTCATCTATCACTTTGCCCTTTCCTCAGATCTGACTGACTGTCTCAGTTTCACCATTTAACTCATTACCACTGAACACACATAGTTACGATGTAAATGTCTCCAATTATCTGCAATCAATGCTATTCTATATGCGGGCCACCCCTTGACATTTTCCTTTCCCTGCATCCTTCAATGTTTAGAGTTTTCCTGTCTGTTGGTAGATTTCAATTTTATTTCAGAAATTTTGTAATATTTTATTCTATTTTTAATGTAAAATCGTTTATATTCCTATCTGCAGTGGCTCTTCCACCAGAAGTGACAGGTTCAGCATGCAGCGTCAAAGTCTACGCTATGGAGGAACGAGGTGACATTGGAAGCATATGCAAACCTCCGTTGTCCCCATCTACTGGTAAACTCCCCTCCGGGGTAAGTCGGTTTGCACACAGTGCAAGCAAATAGCATTCGGTGTCAGGTTACTAGTGCTGGAGTGTCTTGACATTATGCAAAATGAAGTTCCATTTCACTTTTTGTGTGTTTTTCACTCGTCCGTTGCGGATGTTGGACATGGATTCTATGTAAACAAATGATATACTCCCAAGTATATGCTGCAAGCAGCTTTATGGGCAAAATTTCTTTTGTCAGTCAGTAAATAAATCACAATTTTGTGATTTGAAATTTTGAATCATCTTGCAGGCCCATACATGTGAAAACAAGTTATACACATTTAAATTGCTGGTTCAATAGTTTATGGTAAATAAGACTGCAGTGAAGTTTATGCATCATTCTTTGTTTGTTTTTTGGTGTAATTACAATTTGAAATTGTGAAGTTTAACCAAAATACCTTAGAATCGCTATTTTGGAAGACTGGGATTTTGTTTTTCTTTTTTGTCAGCAGAATACGAGAGAAGAGATCCATTTTGTGTTTCCTACCTCGCATTGAGGCTCGCCCGGCACCCTAAACATTCTTATTCCAAGTTTTGAGTAAAAACAAGAATATTTTGGGCCGAATTTTTCACTGTGGTTAAAAGAGAAATATGAGATTTCACCTGAGAATATAGTATCTAGGCATATATATATATATATATATATATGGAGCAATCAGCAACTTTTGAATTCCCATCTTTTTGGATTTTGGATCATTGTGATTTCATTCCTTAACCGATTTCAACAAATAGGTCTCAATTCCGAGCTAACAGATGTAGCTATTGGCTGCTGGTTCTATTTATAACACATCTGTCTTTATTTAGGATATACAGGGGTGAAAATGACTGGTACCATTATTATTTTGTGATCTGTATTACCCAGTACCACTCTTGAGTGAAAATTGGTAAAATATAATGCATTTGGTCATTCACAACCTAATATTTTGTATGTTTCATACACTAATCAGTCTTTCAGGCATAATTAATGCAATCACTTTTAAAATGGTTTAAATGTTTTCCAGGCGGTTGATTACAACGTTTCATTGGACAGAGAGTCGGACCAACAGGAGTGGTCATTCACTTTGTACGATTTTGATGGCCACCGCCGCGTTACCAGAGAGGTGAGTAAAGTATTTTCATTTAGGGTCAAAGGTCATTCGAGTTATGGTCGTTGGTCAAACCACTTATCTACAAAAATGACCATAGAGGCGAGTAAAATATTGTTGCTTAGGAGTCGGAGGTGTGGTCGTAGAATCTGAATGGCAAAACTGGCCATTCATTCTGTAATTTTTGATGGTCGCTAATGAGAAATAGAAGAGAGAGATTAATTAGTGTTCTTGACCATCGCTAAGATGCAGGACATTAATTATGGTGTAGCTTAGTTGGAATTTTTTTGTATTTAGGCAGATACATTTTAATTATAATATTTGATTAAAATCTTGGCAGTTTCTCACAATCTGTCGCAAGCATTAAGAAATTTTATTAAGAGTGGAATTTTTATCAATATTGTTCATATGAGCATCATGTCTCTAGCAATGATGGCGGCTTGCTAGCATACAAAATTTAAATCCTCCAAAAACAGCTAATTGAACAGTTTATGACATCAAAATCTTGGAAGCCAGACCCTCTCAGTTAGTTGTTCAGATGTCATGGATGTCTTACAATATTTATCTTTATTAATTTCACTTGATATTATAAATAAACATTGCATAAAACTGGCCAAATTTCAATAATTTATCAATATCATTACCGTAATACCACTTGAAAATTTGTCATCACATTTTATTAACACTACCAACACGTCCATGCATATTCTGTCACATGCAGCCCGGCAGATCACACCATGGAATATTACCATCAAATAAATTGCTGTTGGTCAAAGGCTTTGACCACTCTTAATATAAACTTGTCTCATCCTGAATGATATCAAATCCGTTTGATGTGTGCCGACTCATCCGCTGCATCAGCGCACTAGACAATCCTGCTCTTTCCGCTCTCAGGTATTTAATTTTGCTGAGCTGGGGGATGATTTTGAAGTTTTCTCTTTTAATTTAAATTTAATCTTTTGTGACAGTTTTGGGTTCAATTTTTCATAATTGTACCATCTGTATCATATGGCATATTGTATCATATTTCACAAGCGGTATGGAATGGATGTACTCAGGCTTCACAAATATTGAGGGAAACATTTTTTGTTGGAAGATTTTTTTTCACCAATTCAAACATGCAAATATTCAATTGAAATTTTGTAAGATTTTTTTCACCAATTCAAACATGCAAATATTTGATTTAAATTTAAAAATATTTGTGACTTAAATTCATTCACCATGGCATTTTGATATTTGTAGCTGAATTATGAAAATAATTCTCAAAATTTAAGTTACATTACAGTATGATTTGAAGTTTAATATGTTTTTAACTGCTGTGCAATTATTAGGATAAATCTGTTTGTTTCTTTGTTATTTGTTTTTGCTTGTTATATGTGGATGTTATGTTTGAAAAGATGAATTGTTTCAACAAAAACTGTTGACTTTGGTAAGAAATCAATAATAATTTGTGATTTAATTGGGCAAAAGTAGTAAGATGTCTAGAAAATTGGTTTTGATTGGGATATAGTTGTATCTTATGTGATGGTTTTAAAATCAACATAAAAATAATAATTGTAACATCTCAGGATCAGTGACTTTCATTTTGTGATAATAGTGATGTAATGTTTAGTGAAATAATTATAGTCAAATCCTTTTAAAAATGTACAAGTTGTGAAAAACATCAAGTATTGAAGTAATTCCGCTTGACATCTTTTGTTTGATTGTTGTCACAACTATCTAAGTAATGTTTGGTTCCATTTAGAAGAAAACAAAATACATTAAAATCTTTCCTTGTTTATGATATACTGAAATAAGTAGGAGCTTTGATACCCGCATTACTTGCATTACTGTTATTCACAGAGTTGCTGTCACAACTATCTAAGTAATGTTTGGTTCAATTTAGAAGAAAAAAAATACATTAAAATCTTTCCTTGTTTATAATATAGTGAAATAAGTAGGAGCTTTGATACCCACATTACTGCAATTCACAGAGTTGATTGGCCTCAATTTCTCCTTGAATTGATTCCAGAATTGTCTTTAGAATGCTAGGTGTTATGATTGGTATTCATTGAGTGTAAAATACATTGACGTCATCAATGATGTGTCTAATACACAAATTAACAAGTCTGATTGTCTTTAAATAGGCTCTTCCATTTGAAAATCACACTCCCTGTGAGCAAGATTTTGGAATTCAAATTTTAGTCATTCTAGATCCACTGAACAGTTTTCATCCAAAAATAGCAGAAAGGTGTAGAAGATTTTGGAATTCCAAACTTAAGAATTTCTCAAATTGGGAGACAAAATGTGTAAAATCCAACCAGATTTCAACAGCGTAAATGTGATATTTTTGCGATATTACTTTTTCATGATTTTCACGATTTGAACCATTTGGAGCATTGTTGCTGTTTGTTGAATTCACCATTACAAGCAGCTATAGATTGAAATATTTTCGCAAGTTTTTAAATTTGTGGGTCTGAAATTAATCACAAAAAACGCAGAAATAAAAACCTCATAAAAATCTCCCGCTATACAGCATTTTAACCCCATGAGAGCTGCCTGTCTATTGGACAAAACGAAGTTTCCATTATCAATTGGACCAATCAGCAACATTGTTAGAATAATTTCACCATGCAAAAAAATTGGGGTGAATTATTTGCAAAGTTCCATTCTGATTGGTGAGTAAAATGAAGATATCATGTAATTGACCAATCAGAGGCAATGTTAGATCGGCAGGTAGTGCTCAGGGGTTAAACTTCTTCCATCTGTTCATCTGGAATTGAGAGTGCAGTCGCATCTTCCACTAGGGGGGTGTGAAATTCAAATGGAGCAGCCCAATGTGGTTAGGTGTGTTAATGTCAGAGAAGATATCTCACCCTTCCCAGAATCCTTTGCAACATGATATATCACCTCATTTCATCAAATGACACTCCCATTACTTTGTACAGGTTCCCTGTGTTTTCATTTTTAGAATAGATGGTTAATCATGGGTTGATAGTCAAAAACATATTTTGCAAGCTCTGCATGTGATCTGTTCATTGAGGTACATATTTTTGCTATACCCATGTTGCACTAGATAACAATATCATAGGAAATTGAAATGGGAGAAATGCATTATGGGAAGGGTATAAAATCTGTGTTAATGTGAAAGTGAAGGAAAGATTTTAATTTGTGCATTCTCAAGAACAATATTAAATGCAAGGGATAATTGAGTTTAAAAGCTGTCAATGAATTAGAAAATTTCAATTTGATCTCTAAAATGTGTGGTATAACAAATGAAGCTAACCAGTAATGTAAGATTTTGGGATTTATTTTTTCTTTCAAAATCAAAATTTACATCATCGGTGTGGAAAGTCGCACATGGTTCCAATAGTACAGGCTTTGAGATATTCAAACAATCAATGCTCTTTTAGTTCAACAGGTTTGAGGGTTCTTGAATCTTCATTTTGTATCTCAAAAACAAAACAAAGTCCGAAATGTGTGACAGTGATATACCACAATGTACTCCCCAAAGCCCCATGATTCAGCTATGGAACCGCTCTAGCTAAGTGAAAATACTTTACTTTTCTTAGAATTCATCAAAAGAGTTTCACCTGATATACTAAAAGCTTTTACATGACTTGTATGCTCAATAAAGGAAGCAAAATAAACCTGCCAGTAAAGTGACAAAAAATACACCTTAAAATGAAATATCTGGCCTATTGATTGGCCAAATGTTCCCCAGACAGTTGCATAGCGAAGATTTTAGTGGGGGGGGGGGGGCAAAGCCTAATTTTTGTCCCCATTTTTAGTCATTTTAATGACCCTTTGCTCTTTGTCGTCCTGGTTTTACCCCTGAAAATATTTTTATGGGTCAATCCCCCTAGCGCCTCCCTGGCTACCAAACTGTCCATAGAGGACCTATGTTACTTGAAACACATCAACATTTCTGTTCATCCTTACCTCAAGGAAATTTATATTCTGATAAAATAGGCAAATCTTACAAGTAATTCATTCTTATCCTCCATTCTTATCCTCCTTCACATCAATGTACTTAGCTAACAAAGGAACATGCAATTTAAACAATGTCAATTTAAATAATTAAAATATGCATTAATCTTGAAGCATCTTAGTCTGGTGAAAATTAGTGAGGCGGAGCACTTTGTCATCATCAATTTGATAATTGTACATCTTGTTTATAGCTTTTAATGACCAGATCATCCATTAGCAACAGCCATGCTAACGTTAAGTGCATTGTAAATGTTGTTTTTTATGAAGGTTTTTTCAGGCAATGAGACAGCTTTTCTCTCAATGCGCTATTCCAGTTGAAATCCATACACCCCCTATGGAAGACATGACCTTAATCTTCCACACAGGGAGTATAAATTTCAAATGGGGATAGCTGAATGGGTGAATTGATTTGAAATCTACACCCCCTGTGTGGGAGGTTAAGGTCATGTCTTCCATAGGGGTGTGGATTTCAACTGGAATATTGAATGATAAGACAAAGACTTGGTTCACACTCGATTGCATTATTTAACTTTCTTATATTCTGACATTTTTAAAATTGCACTCATTTATGCATAACCACTCAAATATTCACCCATATTTGTTCCAATTTTCCTCTTCAAATGATAACTCATCACATTGAATCACAACATCACTTTCATTAAAACGTGACTGAAACGAAAATCCTATCTTTTGTTACAACAAAGACTTCAATTGCTTTCACCAATTGTTGAACTTTTTCAATTCTCAAATTGCATTCATTTATGCAAGAAATCGATTGCATAAGCCATCTTTATTCCAATTGTGTCTCCTTCAAATTGATATAGCAATCAAACACCTCCACTCTTGTTTAATGTCATGGTACAAAGATTTCAATATAATTTGAAAACTGTTTAAACTTTCTCCAATTCTGAAATTGCATTCATTTATGCAAGTAGTGGATTAGTTTGTACCGGTTTTCATTGTGTTTCTTCTTCAACAACCTCTCTGAAAATGTTAACTAAACAACATTATAAATCGCAATCACAATCAAACCTGAAACCACTCTAGCACAAAATTCGATATATCTCCGTTCACTCAGCGTATTTCAACTGCCAAATAACAATTTATATAAATTGATATCACCATGCCTAAGATAAATCATCCGTTTGATAAAAACTAATCTAAGTAATCGCAAACCCAGAAATGTTATCCTGTTTTAAATGTCAACCAAACACGCTGGTAGTATATTGTTTTCATCAAAGCGAAACTTGAACTTTTCCGTTGTGCACCAGTTCCTTTCTTTTCTTCTTACAAAAGCCATGACAGAACCTGATGCTTTCTTGCGCATCTCCGTGTTATGTCCCCAAACACTTTGACGTAGCGCTCTAAATGTTTAAAACAGGTAGGCGATATATGGACCACAATGGCCTCATCCCAATGGCATAGTTCAATTATCTCATTTAAACACTCATAGTGTAAAATTTGACAGCAAGTTGCAGAGTATGAGTTTTTGTACCCATATTTTCTAAAGTCATTCAATGAATGTACAAATGTAGTGGGGTTAAAGAACTGTGCCCTGATAGATGAACATGTTGTGGATTCTAGTGGTACATCTTACATTGTAACAGCTAGGAGGATGATTATTGTTGTTCTATCACAGTGTAATTATCATGAATGCTATCGGCTATGTTATAAAGCGCATATAACAGATTCAGTCTGCAACTTGTGGTACAATACCACCACTAGTTTTCTTATGGAATAGGCTAACTTCTATAATTTCATATTTGCAATCCTAGTGAATGCATCATACCTTAATTACTATAATAATGATTTATATTCATACATAGCGGTAAACGTAAATAGAAAGCAAAATTAAACTTTTACTCTTCTCTAATCTGCTGAAGACACCGGTTTACCCTTTGAAAGCGCTCCGGTGAGTGTACCAAATTTGAGTAGCGTAGAAGTTTAATTTTGCTTTCTACCTTAATTTTTGCACACCTGTAAAAAAAAGCGCAGTGATTTATACTAGTGCGCTACGCACAGGCATAACGCCTAGACGTTGATCCACAAGCCTCGGCACACTTTACAGGTTGTCGCTGACCACTATGGCCCCACATCATTCCATAAACCATTAAACAACAATTCAGGGACTTTGCTGCTTCAAGAGCGCACACCCTAGACATACCACAAATAACCATCGCAACCAGGATCAGCTCCCCGAGTTGTGTACGGGTTACAGCGAGACAAATTAGCATTGAGTTCCTTGTCCAGGGGAATTTCAAGCTAACTCAATTTTTCCACAAGAGCATACTAGACACCACCAGGGTTCGAACCCGCAAACTCTCGCACCATAGTCGAATGACTTATCAATTGATCTAACTTGATTGTTAGCAACCCATTGACTTTGTGTAGTGATCATTTTGATCGTTTTTCCGAACGCAGATAGCGTGAATTAGCCTATTGTGGTTGTGTGCCACAAGTAGGGGATGGAATATTGAGCATGCATAAAGCATCAAGGCAATGATACACTGGAATACATCGAAAATATTGACAATTGACAAATGTGAATTACCCATAGGAAGTACGATTTTAAAATGTCTTAAAAGTATACATATTTGCATTTTCCCTAACTTGAAGGAGTATTTCGTGATCCTAGCATTCTCTTTTTATGACACTTTTCAGTAGATATCCACGAAAAAAGCTTATTCCCAAAATTTCAGTTGATTCCGATTTTGCGTTTGCGTGTTACGCATGATTATGTGTATTACACTGCTCCATAGACAATGTGTTGTAATTTCGTTCTGGTATACCAGAACAAAATTAAAATTTCACGATATCTTTGCTAAACGAATTAATCTGCAAGAAATATTTTGAGAGGTTCCCAGTGATATAAATATCTCAACTTTTTTTGAGAAAAATGGGGGGATGAGGCTGTGGATCACGAAATGCCCTTTTAATGGATACAAAAGGCTAACTTGAAAATTAGAAACCAAATTGTGCTCCTTCTCGTAACCCTCAGATACCTTCAAACAATATTCATACTATACTTACAAATGTACTTATAAAATAGCGCCAAATATGGGTATATACATTACTAATGGTCTCATGCACCTGCGTGTATATATTTCCCCATACATTTTATACAAAACTCAGATTTATTCACCCTCTAACTTCAAACTTTCCAGCTTAGAAAACTGAAATCGAATGAAATGGTAATGCTAGTGACACTTGGAAGGCACACATTCAATGGTACTGTTACAAGCCCAAGGGCACCAACAACCTAGCTAATCACAATGTGGAACTTGATGAAATAAGGGTCTCAAACAACCACTGACCCCACTTCTACTGTGTACTTGTAAAATGAAAACAGTGTTTTGCTGGAAGTCTGTCTAGAAACAAATCCTAATGTTCTAGTTTGCAAACACAAGATGGCTGCAGTTAAAAAAAGCTGCTTTGGTTAAGGACTTCTTCCACTTATTTTTGTAAGAAGAGATTCATTATGTTCACTATTTCCTAACCTTTAATCTGGGCCCGGGGGGTCACTCCCATTGTGGCCTGTACACCATCCACGATAATCAACTTTTGAAAAGCACCCTAAACAAGGATTTAACCCTTGGCTAAAACGATACCCTAAACAGGGATTTTATTCCTTGCATCAAATTTCATACATTTTGCTATCCTTTTTTTCCAATATTGCATGTTTTTGACACCCTAAACACGATACGCGCGTATCGTGCCTACCCACGAAAAACTACCCTTTTACGCGTTTTCATTATCGCGGATGGTGTACAGGCCACAATAGGAGTGACCCCCCCCCCCCGAATGTGGGACTTACCATCCACCATCAAGTGGTTCTCAAGGTGCTGTTGTGCAGCTCAATGTAATGCAGCTATAACACAATGTGGTGAACTAAATATGAGGGACAGGAATGTGGGAAGAGGTCCAATTTTAGTAATCGCGAACCGGAGGAAAAATCTGCATGGACAGTCATAGATAGGCAAGCATGCTCTCTTACGGCACTGCAGAGAATCGAACCCAGGTCACAATGGCAAGAGGTGAGGGCATCAACCACTGCACCAACCCATCCTCTCACTTACGGTACTGCAGAGAATCGAACCCAGGTCAGAGAGGTGAATGCATCAACCACTACACCAACCCGTCCTCACGTCCTTTAAAATTGGACGTATCTGCTCTTGTAGGAATTAGTGTTGCTAATTAAGCGTGGATTATAAAAGAAACCAAGAATTCATCATCCAGAGCTTTAGAAATTCTTAAAAAATACAAGATTTCAGTACTGTTTTCATAAAAATGAAAATGGCAGCTATTTGGTACCAAATAGCAAGCCAACAAAAATCAATTGAGGAAAACTAACTGGTATGCTGCTTACATATAGTTAAATCCAAGTGGGAGTAACCGCTCTTCAAGATCCTTGTCAAGTGTTGTATTTAAACTTCTGATACTCCGCTTCCCATATTTTGCCATACTCAATAACCAGGGTAACCTAAACACTTGATGATGATGTAAATCGGGAGACATCAAAGAGATGGAGTTAATGATGGAGGATAAGGATAAGGTATTAAAGGTATAAAGTTTAATGGGAAGAAGTGTATCAGCAAAGGTGATGATTTAGTGCATGTTTAATTGCTTATTCTTGGAAAATATACTTTTTTTTTTTTATTGTATTTAAAGATGACATTTTATTCTTTAAAAACACAATTAAGAGTAGTTTCAACTGATGATAAGACATTCCACTTCTTAGACTAGAACGTTTTGTTTCCTTTGTGCAAATTTACTTTAAAAATATTGCATTTAGTTGCAATAAATTTGCTAATGTATATGTGTGGAATTGGGTCATTCCATTTGAAATCCACACACCCCCTGTGGAAGACATGAGCTTAATCTCCTACACACGGAGTGTGGATTTCAAATGGAGTTGCCCATTCGAGTAACCCCATTTGATATTCACACTCCCTGTGTGGAAGATTAAGGTCATGTCTTCCATAGGGGGTGTATGGATTTCAACTGGAATAGCCCTTTGTGATGATTTTATTAAGATACTGAAATAAGATACACAAACGTTTCACCAAGTTGCATTATGTTTCTCTAAAAGGGTAGCTTGTAAACAAATAAATATTGAAACAAATAACCAAAAGACATCAGTGGTGTGTGACCTGTGAAGAGTATTATAAAACACAACTTGTAAATAAATAAACAGGAAAATAAAACAAATAACCAAACAATGTCACTAGTGTGTGATATTTCTGTTCAAAACCCAAGCTTGTAAATAATCAAACAACTAAAGAAAACAATAAGCAAAAGAACATCACAGGCATGCAAAGTTTCTATAAAAAAACCAATACTTGTAAATAATTAAACAAACAAATACGCAAAAGACATCACTGGTGTGTGAAGTTTATATTGAAATACAGATGTTTTAAATAAATAAACAACCAAAGAAAACAACAAGCAAAAATCATTAGTGGTGTGTGTGACATTTCTGTCTCCATGTTCTCTCTATGTCATCTACAACCTGACCAACACCACTCCACTGGTTGCCAGAGTCAAGATTCATCAACTCAAATTTCTTGGCCATATACTGCGTCTTGAAGATAGCGAGCCTGTGAAAGAATATGCCCCTTATATTCCACCACATAGGAAGAGGAAACCGGGATGGCCGCGCACACTGTACTTACAGTATGTCCAGCACCTCCTGGGAGATACCGAAGGGAGGCAGTGCCTAGCACTACCGAGGAGCTGAAAGTTACCCTTACCAGCACCTTTTGGTACTGGGTTTCCCATGGGTATTTTTCCCAATGGGTGCTCCGTCTGTCAGGTCAGGTCTGGAAAGGGATGCTGCAGCTAAACAAAATAGTTTCGCTTGCCCAAGATCACAATACTTGGAGAAAGCTTGTAGTCGCCTGCTCCGCAGCCGACTGATGATGATGATGTTTTGTTGATCCATCGTTCTATCATTTGTTTCCCAAGTTCAACTTTAGTATTGGATTTAATTGTTTCCGCAATGAGTAACTTTTATGCTTTTATCTACTTGAGACAGACCAATGAATTGACAGTGGTAAACTTTGAAATAGATTCTTAGTTAAATCCTTACTGAGGAAAGTATGCTTTAATAGTGTGCCATTTTGCAGCACCAAAATCCCCTGATGGTTCTTCAGTATCTGCATGTTGTTTTTGTTACCACTAATGTTGACCAGTAATAACACTAGGTTACACTTACAGATTTAGGAGTACCATCACAAGTGTTGGAACAGAGTACTTGTGATAAACAAAAATAAACTTTCTATGATGGCATGAAGACCTCATACACATACATTTTGTAATGCCAAAGATTTCCACATAGATGTTGGCAACCTTTTAAATCAAAATTAGCGTTTCCTTTCAGACCATTTCCGACGTACTGTATTTACTTAACCAACACATCTTAACAACTAAAAGTCACATTTTAATCAAATAACTTTTATTTTATAGCCAAGATTTAAGAGTGTAGCCATGGGTAATTTCAATATCCTGGCCCGTAAGATAACCGAGATACAATAATGGAGGTAGAACTTTTTGAACGACCCTCATAATGATGCATCATGTTGGAAATAACTGTCTAATCTGAAGTGCAGCCACTATCAATGTCTACTAAAAATATACCAAATCAATGGCAGATATATGGCCTATATATTTGATACGTTTACAAGTACCACCTTGCAGATATGTGTCATTATATGCTTAAAACAGAGGTAATAATTCAAAGGAAATTAACACTTGGCAACATGGAGAAATATGTTCTGTGTATTTTGATACATACATTGTGTACCTCTTTTAATCCGGCACAGCTCGATTTGATTGAAGATACGGCAAGATTTCAAAATTACGCTAACTCATTCTTTCAGAGGGTTTTCCTGTGCTTTTGGCTATGACAATTATTGGGGTTTTTTTTAAGAGAATTAATACCATTTTGCCCTTATAAGAAATTCTGCAGTTATCAAAACTTATGGGTTCTTTTCAAAAGAATTCTTTTTTAAAATGTATTTCACTGTAAATTGTGCAATTACAGGTATCTAGTTTTAGAATATGTACTAAATGTTTGGTGAAATATTTTAATATTTCACCAAAAATTTAGTAAACCAATTGAAAAATCAATTAAAAATCAATTGAATATGAAGTACTTTCTAGGTTCAGATCTTTAATCGTTGAAATTAATTAAGTATATTTGTGTTGTCAAACCTTTAAGCAGACCCCATATCCTTTGAAATACAATGTATTAACTCTCTAATCTGTTCATTAACATCATTACAGGCATGTCACTGCTCCCAACAGTGCTGCACCATTTCAACTTGAAATGCTTAAATTTCTTGTCATCGAATTTGAAAAATGAATTACAAAATAATATCCTCCATAGAAGCCAATCATGCTAAAATAGATAATATAAGATTTCATAAATGGCTTCACCATTGGAATAGTACTTTGCTGGTTTATTATGACAGCAAAAGCGATTAGTTGGCCTCTATAGATGGAGAAACCTGCATCTCAGTTTACATCTTCACACATTGATGTTGTATACCAGTAGTATCCATGACAAACTTGATCGTTGTGGTGTAGTGGTGTCCGTTTTCCAACAGACTGGTTCATGAGTGAATTCTTGCGGTTTTGTATTCGTTGAACTGCCTCAGGCTGGTAGATAATTTGAAACACTTACTTTTAGCTGCTACATAGTTTCACAGTTTAAAGAGAAGGCCTAACCCAACCATTATTTGTAGAAATCAATGTTTTGTGTTCAATTTCACAAGTATCAAATTTGCAATAAGGAATATTTTGGAATTTGTTAAGTTGTTATATCTTTATATTCAATAGAGACAGCAAGCGTAAATCTCTAACTTAATGAACAAATTCTAACCCTGAAACATCTCTTGACCACTTTTTAAGGTATTTCAAAATTCAATATGACAATTAGTTCTACTTCTAAATTTCACAAATTTGAGCTTATCACAAACACTATGGACCACAATGGCCTCATCCAAATGGCATAGTTCAATAAACTCAATTAAACAATCATAATGCAAATTTTGACCTCAATTTGCAGAGTATGAGTTTTTGTACCCAAATTTTCAAAGGTCATTCAATGAATGTGCAAATGTATTAAGGTTAATGAACTGAGCCCTGATATATGAACATGTTGTGGATCCTAGTACTACCCAAGCTTATCACAAATTAGTGAAATTAAAACAGTTGTGAAATTATAAGAGTTGTGAAATTAAAGATGATTTGCTAGATTGTCCGTTGTTCATTTTGTGTATTGCCGGGAGATGTTGTGATGTACACAAGGTCCGTGTCTCTCTATGTCAAGGGATGATGATGAAAAGTGATGCACGCAGAGGATGAGGGTAAATAGAACTGGTGTGCACGGTTCTCCTCTTTGATGAGTTCTGACTTGCAGTATGTTTTTGTAAGTTCATGAGTTTTGGCAAGAAAGGTTTGGTGTTGAGTTGGTAGTTGTATATGATTTGTACCAACTTCTGAGTTTAATTTGTAGATGGAAGAATTACCATTGTTTCAAATACAAAATGGAGTGTATGTGATGCTTCAGTAGTGAAAGGTTTTGAACTTTGGAGTTCCATGCCGGTTCTGTGTGAGGTGCATACCCCTGAGAGTCCATAGTAACTTAGCGAAATAAAATACATGCAGAAAGTAAGATTTTTGTTCTACATGTATGAACATGATGAAAGAAACACTACTTTTTACTTCAAGAAAAGCAAAGATGGGAATAGATTATGTGAAATTTGACATTGACTTGAAAGGAAATTGTCTATTCCAGTTGAAATCCGTACACCCCGTACTGAAGACATGACCTTAATCTTCCACACAGGGAGTGTAGATTTCGAATGGAGTCACCCATTCAGTGTTGTCTGCTCCAAAATGGGCTATTCCAGTTGAAATCCATACACTCCGTACTGAAGACATGACCTTAATCTTCCGGCTCATTCTCCGATAAAGCGTCCAAGTTTGGTCTCGGTAATTGCAAAATTCCAACCACGAAGAATTCATGAAAATCATTCAGAATCGTAAACTTTAATAGTTTCAGAGCACAAAACAATGCATGGGTGATTTTTCAACAATACTTCATTTTGAGCAATATTACTTATACGCATTGGTGGTAACGTATCAGTGGTAACGTATCTGTGAAGCCCTTTCACACTTTTGTCTTAATCGTGCAAGTGGCAAAACTTACCGACTTAATACTCATACTTGATCAGTCATCACCCAATGTACTAAAGTCTGGTATGGTATTTGGCTTCATTTATCACAGCGTTTTTTCAGAGGGGAGTAGAATTTAGGTAACGTGTCTGTGACGCATACATGAACGTAACGTCAGGATTTTTGCCATTAATAGACCTGATTTGTTTTACTTTGAACCCATTGTGTTATGTACCACATATATAATATAACTATGGAGCCTGCTTGATCCATCACATATGAAAACATTCATATAGCTAGTTATTTTGACAGATTGCTATCCATTAGAAATATGGTAACGTATCTGTGAACAATATTGGCGACATAGTCTCAAAGCCCTGTTGGAAAAGTTTAATAACCTGCGTTGTGATGTTTTATACTTTATAATTAGGGCATGATACCAGTTAATGAAAAGTACCTATAATCCATTATTATGCGCGCATGTATAGCGAACAGGGACACATTATACGGAACGCACCTCGGCTGGCGACATGGAGGAAAACAATGGATATGTATAATCAGCTTTATTGTTTTATACTTTCTAGGCATGTTACAACCTCTAGCCCCACACACTTTAGAAAGCAACTCCTAAGTATCAGTTATATTAATAAAAGTCATTTCTTTCTGACGAAACAAGTCTGAATACGACTTGTAACTATGGGCGACACAGATTTGGCTTTTTGGACACTTTATCGGAGAATGTGCCTTCCACACAAATGAAATCTACACCCCTGTGTGGAAGATTAAGGTCATATCTTCTTTAGGAGTGTATGGATTTCAACTGGAATAGCCCATTATTGGAATTGTAAAGGGAGTTGAAAGACCTACCATACTTATGAGTATTGTATGTATCATGTTAAATCTTGGTTATTGATGATGATAATTTCATATATGTGTCAACTAACACGGAGCCTTTGTTTGAAATACATTAACACAATTTCTGCAAAAGAGGCCTCAAGCTCTGATTTGTCAGCTTGTAAAAAATTGTTTGATAAATGTGCTAGATGCTTGAAATGTTATCGAAAATATTGAAGTATTTTATCTGAGGAGCTCCCTTTCCATCGAAAAACAGGTTTATGATATATGTCGGTACCTCATCTCATCTCCAATATTAAAGTATTGTTCTGAGGGGCTCTTCTTCCATCAGAAACAGGTTGATGAAGTATGTCGCTACCATTCCTGTCAATCAAATAATCTCATAAAAAGATGACAGTACTACCAGTTGATTAGAAAACGGAGCTATGTGTGTAATTTTCTGTCGCTTCATTCTTCAGTACCATTTCAAGAGATGACCTTTCTCTTCTATACCGGTGTGCTAACCGAAAAGTAGGAAAGAAGTACTTAAGAATTGCGCTTCTGTCAACCTAATTTTTTGCAGCGAGAACTTGTCATGATGAGAACAGGTTGTACGTACTCATCAGCTGTTTACCCCTCGGGGAGAAAAGCCAAAATTAAACATGCTATAGTTCGAACATGCATTTATGTGTTTTTCAGTCAATAAATTCAGAACAAGTACGGTTCTTTAAAATCAACCTAATTTCATTCCCAATAAAAAAATTACATTGACAACAATGTGCACTCAGAGCAAAATATCGGTAATATTGGCCCTCAGGAGGATAAGTGAATTATATTAAAAAGCTAAAATTGAAACACTTGTTGCGACCGGCTTCTGCTTGTTTTAGTTGTGTGAAGGCAATGAGGCTATTCACACATAATAAGGATCTAGTGTAGCACAGGAAAGAAATTAATATCACATGAAAAGTATCACTGATCCTGCTATGACAAGACTTGTGGATTACACTGATGCCCTGTTGTCATGGCAACCATAAATGAATTATTTCACTATCTTCATTTCTTTTATTTATAATTTCATCCATTGCTCATCAACTGCATGGTGCGTATCATTTTGATGAGTGACGATGTAATGACTAGAATTCAAGGATCAAATATGCTGACAGACTTTCAAACTTTCATCACTATTGACCCATGTTGCACAAGATAGCAAATCAGTACAGAAAATTGAAATGGAGAAATGCATTATGGGAAGTGTACGATTCCTCCCCTGGTTTGGTGTATTCACCATATTCACCAAGGTAGCACATGAAATATGTAATATTGGAACCAAGTGACAACCTTTGTCAGATGATTTTGCTCTGTTATAGAAGTTCTGCACAATACACTGCATAATTTTCCACATCTGCGAAACATTTGAATATCAGTAATTGAATTTTGTGCCTGTTTTGGGCCAAAACCTGTGTTGTCCCTCTCTATCTGAAAATTTTCCTTTAAAATAATGCATCAGGTGGATTAAGTTGAGAAATCTTTAAGCTGCACACCTGTATACGAAGCTCTGTATGTAATTCACTTAAATATTGTGCTATGTACCTGTGTTAGCCTCACCAATCAACCTTGTTTGTGACACTATCTGATCCAACCAGGCCTAAGGTCAACAGTTGTGAAACGCAGAGACAGACAAACATACCGAGCAAAAACAATCAAATATATAAGAAAAGTTACGTGATAAGAGCTCATATTAACCTTGCAGCCAAGTTTGCTGGGGATGTTAGAATGTCAGCAATAATCATCTTGGTTACTCCAGGAAAGTTGTTGATGATAATAATTCAATTTTCATAATTGGCCTGTGGATCCTATTGTGTCACCTGTTTGTGTCCCATCTAACCTTGTCCCATACAGGGGGCCCAATATACCCCTATCTCCTAAAATCAAAGAGGGAGAAAAACATCTTACAACAAATTGTTCAAACAAGTTGGAACTTGAAGGAAATCCTGTTAATTTTGTTTACAGTGAAATCTCTTGTTGTACAGCATTTTGTTTATCAGGGTATTCACATCGTGACAACGGATTGAATGGATTGCGAGTGTCATGTCAGACAGATGTACAAATTGACCAGGGACCCAGCCTGATCTGGGAACCTTATAACTATTGATATTGATCTCGTCCAATCTGTTTCACATCTTGTTCATCATTGAAGTCACTCCGCGTAAAAAGTTATATAAAGTAGATCATTGGTCATGGATGGGAGAGTGGAAGTTCTCATCAGGGAACTTGATTATGATCAAAGTTTATTATCAGAAAGGACAGAAGTGGACAAAAATTATATGTCTCACTCTCAAGTCTCAAGTCTGTTTGAAGACTGTAATCAGTGGCATTTCAAAGGGGCTATGGAGAAGTGTTCCACTGGGTCTGAACTACCTACAAAAATGACCAAAAGCAAAAGCAACCAAAGGATGGAGAATGGGCTATTCCAGTTAAAATCCATACAGCCCGATGGAAGACATGACCTTAATCTTCCACACAGGTGGTGATGCAGATTTCAAATAGAGTCACCCATTCAGGTAACCCCATTTGAAATTCACACTCCCTGTGTAAGAGATTAAAGTTATGTCTCACAGTGGGTTTGTATGGATTTCACCTGGACTAGCTCAATGTAACAAAATGTTGGATTTTTACAGATATCATCCTTTACATAAGAAAATTCTATAAATATATAAAGGTTGTTGTCATCAACAGTACAAGTGAAATAAACAGTATGAGATACGATCAGGTTATGCATATCAAATCCATCTAAGGATTTCAGTTAAACTTTTGAACTGAAAATGTTGATCAAATTAGGGGCTGTGCAATAATTATGAGTCCTGGGGAGGGTAAAATTGGGGGGGCAAGAAATTTTGGCGAGCCAAAAGGGGGGCAAGCAATTTTTGGCAAGCTGAGAGAGGGGGGGCAAGCGATTTTTGGCACACATTCATGGGGCGCTTTTTAATAAAAACGCTCTAAAAGGCTTAGGAAAACAGTACGGAAACGCTTAAATATGCAAATTTTCCTGCTACTTCTAAGCAAAACAGGTATATAGACCATTTAAGGTTTGTAAATTGGGATCCCAAAATTTGGCATGTGCAAGGGGGGGCAAAGAATTTTGGCGGGCCGAGAGGGGGGGGCAAGCGATTTTGGCAGGCCGAGAGGGGGGGGGTAAGCGATTTTTGGCGAGCCGTTTGAAATTTTACCCCCTGGGGCTCATAATTATTGCACAGCCCCTTAGTACTTGTTAAGATAAAGTGGGCAGAAAGGCTCAGAACCTGCTTGCTTGTAAAACATCACTGAAGTATCTCAATGAACTCAACTAGATTCCTTATACCACAAATATGGTAAGATCCTGCTCTTTCTGATGATGCAATGTCAGGAAGGAGTTTAGTGTAAATAAGTGTACTGTGAGAAAGTAGGTCACATCCGGTTAGGGCATGGATAAAGTATAAGAATAAAATCACTACATTTATGTATCTAGGAGGGCTTCTTAGCAAACAATCCAAGACAACGACCTCCTGGGAAATTGTGACTTCAAGTAAATGCTGCTGGCTCAGGTTTGGGCATTACATATTGATACAAAGCATACAGAAAAATTCTAATATAATATTCACTGAAAATTTCAAAAGATTTTTATCAAAATCCTCTAAACCAATACTAGGCTTGTTTGTACCCATCTAAAAGCATATTACGTTTAGATTTGAATGAAAGTCAGGCATAAAAATTTCACATTCTGCGTAAAAAAGTTTTTGTTTGCAATAACTTGAATCCATATCCTGGATCCATATTAGCATCAAGAGGGTTAATGCTGGTCTGATTGCAATCTTTCTAAGCTAAATCTAGTGGCATTTTGGATGAAGTCTACATTGCTTGTGGTCAACAATAGGGGCTGTTCATATGGCATTTCAAATTTAGATAAATGTGGGCTACCATGATAAAGATAAAGTAAGGTTTTTGTAACCAGTTAGTAGTAAAGCAATGTACATTATGTAATTTTGAGGTTTTGAAATTGGCAGCAGTAATAATAAAACACAAGCAAGCAACCCCCGAAAAAAACCTTTCAGAAGGATAGTTGTTGAGATTTTGTTTGACTTGATCAGAAATATTTTCAAAAATATGATTTCAATGTAACACAAGGGGTATATTTTGTTTTTAGTCATATATGTTTACACTTAGGCCAATTAAAAAAAAAAGGTTTGTCTCAAAGCTCTCCAACTCTGAATAACTAATGCGAAATGCGTTTTTTATTTATTTTTTTCCCCCAAAGATTTTTTTCAAATGTGAAAAAAACTCAAAGTCCTATTCTACTGTATGAAGTGTTGTATTGAACAATAAAGTGATGCTGCTATTGTATTGAAGTGAAGTTTTCTAAGAGCAGAGGTCTAAAATTGTCAAAATGGCATTTTGATTGTATTTTATACACTTTTTCTGAAAAAATAAATAAAAAAGAAGAATTAAAAAAAATATTTTTACTAATGTGGGTGAATAAACTAAAGCATGCGGGAGCTTTGAGACAAACCTTTTTTTTTAATTTGGCCTGATCAATTGTGAGTGCCCCTCTATACTCCTCCCTTGTCCCCCTCCCCATTCCCATCCACATGTCACTTAGAATATCAGTTTTAGTAATATTAATTGGACTTAGCAGACACATTGATTCAGATTGATGTGGTCTGGCATACTCTCAGATTAGACAGACTCTGTGTTTGTCAACTATTTAGTTAAGACTTTTGCCTGTAGCTTTATATTTGGAAAGAACCTTACGTTTAGTATATAGGCCTAATGTGTTGTCATAATAGGGTGATGCTGCTGAAATAATAATACGATAAGTATTTGTAAATATGGTGATGTGATGATGATGTTGATGATGATGAAAATAATATGGTGATGTGATGATGATTTTTTTTTTCATTTCATTTCATTTTATTCGCCAGAAAAACATTATAAAATACATATATTGCACATTTATGAGCACTACATCAAAAACAAATGGATATTTAAAAACGATTATACAAGCCCCTTGAATAAGTTCATCAGGACTGTTAGATAACATACCAATGGTATACTGCTTCACGAGTACAACAATTCACTCCCTCTCCAGACATGTTGATGATGATGAAAATAATATGGTGATGTGATGATGTTGTTGACGATGAAAATAATATGGTGATGTGGTGATGATGTTGATGACGATGAAAATAATTACGATGAAGAAGAAGACGACATTAGAAACACGATAAATTTTTGACCATCCTTCTATTTAGTGCTGATACACTATTAGGTTTCTATTCTCTTGTTATCAATTCATTCTGTTCATTAATAATACAATAAACAGTGACGGCACCAGGGATTTTCAGGGGAGGTAATATGGGGAAAGTGACATTTTGGAGCGAAAGATCAGGAAGTTTTCCTAAAATTCCGTGATTTTGACTCAAAGTAAGGTGAATTTGGCCCAAAATAGTGGATTTTCTGTGATTTTTTTCCTGACTGGGGAGGGGGCATAGAAAAAATGGGAGGGGGGGGGCAAATGTTCCCTTTCCCCTGTGGCATAACCACTGACAATAAAACAAAGATGTAATAACAAAACATACCGGGTAATCCCCTAACCTGCATTTGTAACATTACACAACCTGCACTTGATGTATAAATACAAGGACCTTTTTATTAGAGACCATTAAAAAAACGGCAATATGGTGTGGTCATGGAACAGTTGGTACGTGTCATTTAGCAGTACAAGTAAAACATTAATAAAGATATGAGATCATTTTATGCAGGTATATACCGTAACCACTCGGGTATAAGCCCACCCCCCTAGATGGCAGATTTCACTTCATAAATGGGGGTGGGCTTATAGCCGGGGAAGGGCTAGTGCATGAATTAAAAAATAAGAACAATCTTCCCCCATTTGTATTGCCCAATGTGCCAGTAATTTCTATCATCTATGTCAATTTCTTAAAATTATAAGTGTGGAATGTTAATCATCAACTGATATTTTTTTATATTTGTTCTTAAATATGAGAGCAAAGCATTGATTTGTTTTAAGAACTTGGCCAAAATTTAGTACTGGGCTTATACCTGAATGCACCCTTGTTCCCAGAATGTTTTGAAAAATAGGGGGTGGGCTTATAGCCGATGGTGGGCTTATACCCGGGTGGTTACTGTAATACACTCCTAAATAGAAGCTATAAAATTCGAACAGTGCCCATTTACTTGTTTGAATGAACTTTGATATTAGCATTTCCAACCAATTGTCATAAAATTTAGCCCCCCCATCCTTGAAAGGTGCCTTCTGTCCTGAAAACTTTCAGGTTATACCAGTGGGAACATCTATGGTATCATTCACATCAAATTATTATAGATAAATTTGAAGATTAGTGCTTATATCATGACCCCTAACCAATAACTGTGTCAGTGGCACTCTAGATGATATTCATAATCACTGGCTTATAATTAATTGCTATCTACTGAAGATAGCAATTAACTGATAAACATTTGACCTGCACGTAGTAATTTAGGAATGGTCATTTTATTAAGATGGTTTTATAACTGCTATCTCGATTGCTGCAATTAATACATCTGGCAGGACATCTGGCTCCATATGCAATTATTTTTTGTTGTTGGAAAGCTAAAACAGTATTTTAACATCCCTTTTCCGTTTTATTAACCAAAACAATTTTATTTCTGCAATTTTTTAAAAGTCTGTATGACCAATATTATTGTCTAGATGCTTACTGTATATTTAATATTTATTTCAGCATTTCTTTGTATCACTTGAAATGAAATTTGCACAAAGGCGATGGGAAAAAACCCAGTTTCTACTCTTTGAATAAGTTCAATACTCGTCCGACCATTTCAGATTTTGTTCTGGGATTTTTTTATATTTTTAAATTCACTGTATGCATATAAATCAGCCGTTTGGGGTCAAAAGTATATTTATTTTGACTGAAAAAAAGCATGAGTAAAGCGAAGGAAAAGAATTAAAAATAATAATAATAATAAGCTAAACCAGAAAACCTAAAGACAATTGACTTCACACAACAGTACAGTTAGCACCCATCTTGTTGCATTGATCAGAGCCAACCCACTATATGAATGCACCATGTGTCGTTAATGGCACAATAATGGATGGTCGGCACCTCTGATGTTTTATGTTTTCACCACGTGAGCATCAGTTGGTTTTCTCCATTCATCATAAAACAAATCATTTGGTAACAACTGGGGAATTTGTATCTAAAGGCAACCGGATACCAAAGAGAGGTATCTTTGTATTTTATAACCCAAGCTGTTCCATTTAGAATCCACACTCCCGCTGTGGAAGATTTTAGAAATATCATCCACAGGGAGAGTATGAATTTTGCATGGAGTGAACACATTAGGTAGCTTAATTTGAATTTCATACGCCCTCTGAGAATGATTCAACTTTAATCTTCCACAGAGGGAGGGCAAGTTTCAAATTCAGTGGGTTTTTTTTGTGTTTTTTTTGTTTTGTTTTTCCATTTCGAGATCACCACAGGGGTCATCTGAGGTCAAATTAGTAAAAACTGTCAGATAGGCATGAAACTTGGTGGGTACAGTCAACATTTAGAGCCAAATTTTTGGAAGGTCATTTCAGGGTCACCAGGGGTCATCTGAGGTCAAATTAGTAAAAACTGTTGCATGGGCATGATACTTGGTGGGTACAGTCACCATCAACCAGATAATCGTGCCCAGCCGATAACCGCCAAATTCATTTACCTCTACCAAAAGTAATCGCAAAAGCAGGCGGTCCCGAAAGCAGGCGAGACTCGTGGTTCGAGAACCGCCTTGCTATTCACCTGTACTTGGGTCTGGTGGAAGGGACAAAAGAACATACAGACATGGTTTCAAATTAAGTGTTAATGTTGCTAATTCCATTTGACATTTGCACTCCCACTGTGGAAGATATTTCTAAATGTTCCACAAGGGGAATGTGGAATTTAAATGGATTGAGTTAACAACACTTTCTATCAACATAATTTGGTTGTTTTCAACAAATAAGAATGTTATTGCACCCCATGGTAAAATGCTAGTTGCAAAAGGATCCATCAAGCAGCATGCCAAGTGGCAGAACACCTTGCTGGCATAGAATTAGCTCTGTTTGGACCCAAGTTTCATTCATATCATGTTCCATATAAATTTATGTATAAAAATATACAAGCAATATAATTATGTATAAAAGAATGCATTTTCTTTTAACAAAGTAGAGATAAAGCATCAAATACTTGACTACATGATGTGTGTTACAATTCCTTGCTAATTAAGCCATTTTTACCTTTATATGATGTGACATAAGTATTAATAAAGCTAACTCAAAGGGAAGTATGTTGGTAGGGAATGTTTGTCAAATAAAGCCATTTCACCTGTCGCTTGAGATAGAGCTGTGCAATTAGCACTGATGCATGGAGTATCCATTTTCACCTGATGAAGCACTGCATCACAACTCATTTTATCAAATTCCTACTCCCTTTTATGACAAAGATGATCATAGTACTTCTATTTTTGTTCTTTAAAGCAGGTTTTTGATATATTAGCATGCCATCTGGTGCAATATATGAGAGAGATAACTTTGTCAAGAGGAAAAAACATAATGTGATCAAGATAATTGAGTTTGATGTATGTAAAATTAATTTTAGATGAAGCACCCCTTCCCCCCACCCCAAAGAGAGGTAAATTTGATCTCTTTTATTTGTTTTGTCTGTTCTTTTTTCTTCAGCATTAATATATTTTTATTCTGTTTTTGGTAAAGTTTTCAATATTATTGTTGTAACCTATAAAATGGACATGAATATTAAACTAGAGGCAAATGGTGGTCATAGACCACAAACCTAGCTGGGGCATGTTGGTGTTGTGGAGGTATCTGACCCCTGCAAAATGTTCCAAAAATGTTCCCCTGTCATGAGGTTTGTTGTCACCGAGTTTTGAGTCCTGTACTCCTCACAGATGTCCAGAAAATGCAATTCTAAGATTTGACCCAGATGACCTTTGACCAGACCCCTGCAAGATGTTCCATAATTCACTCCTGGTCATGAGTTGTCACCGAGTTTGAGCCCTGTACCTCTTACTTAAATACTTGTATTTCCCACATTGCCTCTGTCACATATTTCCTTCATATTATTGCCAGCAAGTCCTAATTTTGACTTTGCAAATTGCAAAATGTCATTTCATATCAAATTAGTAGACTTTCTTTGAAAAAACATATCACTGGTGCCTGATGGGAATACCCGTCCGCCATTTCATTAAACTGGATCGTTTTCGCCTGGTTTGTGCCCAGATGTATTGGGGGCGCTATACTCTCATTGAACAGGCAAAGTTCGCAAAACTAACAACGTTGTTATTTGCGAAACTCAATTAACATGATCCAAGGGTCGAACATGAATTATTCATAACGAGCTATAACGGATCGATAACTGGCCTCACTTTCTAGCTAATAAACCAGCTGAATTTTTCATAGATTTTGCGTTGCTAATAGAACAACCGTGAATTTAGTGTCACCCCCTTGATTTGCATTTTGTCGGCGAATTTGGCTGACTAGCAAATGTGTTAACTAAGGTTTGCCTGGGATGAGTACATCATCAGGTTGTAGTAAGCTACAAATTTCAAATGTTTGAGGACTTGTTCTCATTGCTTACCTGTGTTTTCACATCATATTTTGTGGTCAAAATGATTACAAATGGGTCAGTCCATGTCGAAACAGATTGAGTGTACACCCACCCTCTTGGATTTTGCTCTCCTTTGGCTCAGGGGTACCTTTCATGGATCGCTAGGTGAGGTCACAAGAAAAAAATTCAAATCAATCAAAGTTTGGCGACCTTGACCAAAATTGTGAATTTAAGGGGTCCAAATGACAAAGTGCTCTCTTTGAGGGGCACTTTCTTCTTAATTTAATCAGTTGTGATCCTCTTTTTGAATGTGGTCACTCACTGGTTGTGTCTGAAATACCTAATGCCAAAAAGATAGATTTCGAATTTCGTTGGGATTTCAGAGGGGGTCAAAATCAGCACTTCGTACTGTTCAATCAAATTATCTTGATTTTGAAGGACCCATGATAATGTCACAGTGCACTTATAGGTCCTAATTATGTTCAGAATGGATTAACCATATGCCAATGTCTATGAGCAATTAAAAAAAAAGAGAAATTTCTAGACCCCTACAGAATTTTAGGCCACCCCTAAAGTGGTTCAGCCACAAATGGCACTTAAAGTCGGCAAATTTTGACCCCTAATAACTTTAGGTGTACACCAGATATGAATTTCTAGTCTTTTGCATCTGAGAGAATGTAGTTTAATGTTACTAGGAACATAAGATTTGTTTTGTATTTTTGTGTTTTAGTATTAAGTTGACGCTTTCAAAAATAGTCATTTTTGCCTAACATACCATGCATACAGGATACGGTACAAAATGCCAATTTTAGTATGATATTTTTTATATTTTTGATCACTTTATAGCCATTTGTATTATTTATCCTGATATTTCAAGTTGCTCTTGAGTCAAGTAATAAGAAAAACTACTTTCTAATCCTCTGTATGGATTTTTAAGGGGTCAAAAATGCACTTCCTGGCAACGATGCACATGCAAAGTACAGGTTATGGGGTCAAATTTTCAGAATGCTCCCAATTATGTCAAGTAATATATCAAATTACTCGTATGGTAAAAAAAAAAAAAAAAATGTATAGTTTGTTATGTGTCAGACCTTTCAGGAGGGCGCTATGACGAAAAATGTTCATAGGTCAACGACCTTTTTGAAAGTATCAAAACACAAAAAATACAAAACAAATCTTATGTTCCTAGTAACATAAGACTACATTCTTTCAGATGCAAAAGACTAGAAATTCATATCTGGTGTACACCTAAAGTTATTAGGTGTCAAAATTTGCCGATTTTAAGCGCCATTTGTGGCGAACCACTTTAGGGGGCCTAAAATTCTGTAGGGGGTCTAGAAATTTCTCTTTTTGAATTGCTCATAGACATTGGCACATGGTTAATCCATTCTGAACATAATTAGGACCTATAAGTGCACTGTGGCATTATCATGGGTCCTTCAAAATCAAAGATAATTTGATTGAACAGTATGAAGTGCTGATTTTGACCCCCTCTGAAATCCCAACGAAATTCAAATCAATCTTTTTGGCATTAGGCATTTCAGACACAGCCAGTGAGTGACCACATTCAAAAAGAGGGTCACAACTGATTTAATTAAGAAGAAAATGCCTCTCAAAGAGAGCGCTTTGTCATTTGGACACCTTAAATTCCCAATTTTGGTCAAGGTCGCCAAACTTTGATGGCCCGCCATTTGGAAACGAAATTGAATTTGAATTTTTTTCTTGTGACCTCACCTAGGGGTCCATGAAAGGTACCCCTGAGCCAAAGGAGAGCATAATCCAAGAGGGTGGGTACACTCAGTCTGTTTTGACATGGACTGACCCAAATGTGTAATTTGCCCGGGGTAATTTGCAATCATTTCCGACGGCTAAGTAAGATGGCCTTGAACAGTGATCTCTGATTTGAATGCACACTAACCAGGGCCGTGACACTCGTATTCAATCCCTGTATATCAGTAAGCTTAAAGACGAAATACCTAAGGGAAACTGGGGAAAAGTGGAAAAAAATTTTGTCCAGCCCAAACAGGATTACGAAGCAAGGCAAGGCAAAACTTATTAAGGTTTACAAGATACATATTTGGTGCATACGCACCGATATGAACCTCGCGCCAATCAGGCCGTCTTCACGTATTAGAGGTAAAGTTTGACACATCAGATATCGCACGACTCTGTGGTATATTTGGTTAACAAGATAGAGGGTTAAATGCACAAAGTGCTATATCTCATTAACCAATGATCCTACAGAGATGTGAGCACTGACTTTTTGTTCTTTATGACCAGAGGAAAAGTTTGACATATCGCATCGACTCTGTGGGATATTTGGTTAAAAAGATAGATTGTTAAGTACACAAAGTACAAAAAATGACTATATCTCATTTACCAATGATCCTACAGAGATGTGACCACTAACTTTTTTGTTCTTTATGACCAGAGGAAAAGTTTGACATATCGCACGACTCTGTGGGATATTTGGTTAAAAAGATAGATTGTTAAGTACACAAAGTAAAGTGACTATATCTCATTTACCAATGATCCTACAGAGATGTGACCACTAACTTTTTTGTTCTTTATGACCAGAGGAAAAGTTTGACATATCGCACGACTCTGTGGGATATTTGGTTAAAAAGATAGAGGGTTTGGTGCATAAAGTACAAAAAAGTGACTATATCTCATTAACCAATGATCCTACAGAGATGTGACCACTGACTTTTTTGTTCCTTATGACCAGAGGAAAAGTTTGACATATCGCACAACTCTGTGGGATATTTGGTTAAAAAGATAGAGGGTTAAGTACACAAAGTACAAAAAGTGACTATATCTCATTAACCAATGATCCTACAGAGATGTGACCACTGACTTTTTTCGTTCTTTATGACCAGAGGAAAAGTTTGACATATCGCATGCGACTCTGTGGGATATTTGGATAAAAAGATAGAGGGTTTGGTGCATAAAGTACAAAAAAGTGACTATATCTCATTAACCAATGATCCTACAGAGATGTGACCACTGACTTTTTGTTCCTTATGACCAGAGGAAAAGTTTGACATATCGCACAACTCTGTGGGATATTTGGTTAAAAAGATAGAGGGTTAAGTACACAAAGTACAGAAAAAAAGTGACTATATCTCATTAACCAATGATCCTACAGAGATGTGACCACTGACTTTTTCGTTCTTTATGACCAGAGGAAAAGTTTGACATATCGCATTTTGACTCTGTGGGATATTTGGTTAAAAAGATAGAGGGGTAAGTACACAAAGTACAAAAAAGTGACTATATCTCATTAACCAATGATCCTACAGAGATGTGACCACTGACTTTTTGTTCCTTATGACCAGAGGAAAAGTTTGACATATCGCACAACTCTGTGGGATATTTGGTTAAAAGATAGAGGGTTAAGTACACAAAGTACAAAAAAGTGACTATATCTCATTAACCAATGATCCTACAGCGATGTGACCACTGACTTTTTCGTTCTTTATGACCAGAGGAAAAGTTTGACATATCGCAAGGCTCTGTGGGATATTTGGTTAAAAAGATAGAGGGTTTGGTGCATAAAGTACAAAAAAAGTGACTATATCTCATTAACCAATGATCCTACAGAGATGTGACCACTGACTTTTTTGTTCCTTATGACCAGAGGAAAAGTTTGACATATCGCACAACTCTGTGGGATATTTGGTTAAAAGATAGAGGGTTTGGTGCATAAAGTACAAAAACATGTGCAATTTCACTTAGTTGCCAGCGGAAGAAAACGGGAAGATTACAGTGGTTTGTTGCCAGCGGAAGAACCCGAACGATTACAATACCTAGCTGGGGGGTGTAAACCCCCCAGCTAGGTAATGAAATAAAAAGTGAGAAAGGAGAGGATTTAAAACAAAACTTTGAATAAAAAGCACAGATGCTGTGCAAAATATAAAGGTCAATGAACAGGTATTGCAACAGAAGCCTACCTATTTGGTATGATGAAGTAAAGAGGAAATATCAGCATAAATTAAATGTCTTGAATTTCAGTATTAGGGCAAAGACGAAAACAAAGTGATAAGGCACATGTGGCCACTGGGATTCAGTATTTTTATTTAAGTTTTGGTTTAGTGTAAAGTTGCAGCGGAATTGGAAAAAAGGTCTAGTGAGAGATGTATTAATATTTTCTCACTGTTAAATTGGAGGAGTGTTCTCTTCATTCAAAACCATGAAACTTCTCTCTCTTAGAGCTTCTTGGGATAGCTGGGTCATAGATAAAATATTCATAACATTGTACCTCCATTATTCAAGTGGTGTAGATCTTTTCCTGGAACGTACCAATTTATTTTACCATTCTCAGTATCCCAAATCACATGACATTTGTTATTCTTTCATTATGATGAATACAGGGTTGTAGCAAGTGGGGTGGCTATGGCCGCCCCACTTTTTGAGAAATTTGTTATGTTTTTCAATCTTTATTTCAATTTGGGCATATATTTGTATTTCGGCTGCCCCACATTTGTGACGGTCCCCCCCACATATTTCAATCTTACTACAGACCTAGATGAATATGCAATGTTAAAAGTTGTAATTTTCTGCCAGTACCAGTGCACTTATTCATTTTATGCTTGAATGTGGTAATTTTATCCATGTGTAAATTCACCCCTCCCTTTTCATATTATACACAATGTACACCATTACATTGAATCCAATTCAAATGGAACCACTCATGAACAAACAATTCTTATACATTGATGTAAACTTGGGAACCATTACAATACAATAGTTGTAATCAATATCTATCATTTAGAAATGAATGTCAAGTTAACTGCACTGAGGAGACTGAAAAGCACAAATATTTTCATAGCCTAAAATGTTTGCAGTTTGGAAATAATCCTAATATTTTGCCAAATGAAATTTTAGTTTGCTTGAAAGGCATCTAGGAGTAATAGATAGTGAGTATCAGATTTTCACGGATTCTTGTCACTCGTGATATTCACAAAATTTTCATGCGTACAAAATATTTTTGCATATCATTAACCCTTGCTCCATGTTAGTCAATTTGCTGCTGCCTCACCCAAAGTTTATCCAAAATTATTTCAAAAACTTCAGTCTAAAAATGCCTTGATTTCTGCTAAAATCCATTCAATTGAGTACAAACATGCCTAGTATATGTCCACTAGTTCATGAGGTAAGATTTGGTGTTTAGAGATGATTTCTTGGATTTTGTGTATTTCCACTTATAAAACCAACTTAACCGCCCTCCTTGAAGCGGTGAATTGTAGAATGGTGGAATAGTAAATTAACTGTACACATATGCAATCAATTGGAAACATGAATTGTTCATCATTTTCTGCTCCCAGCAACTTGCACTTTTGAGATGAATGCAACTATGAGCAGCCATAATGACATCATACCTAATGGCAAAGCTCATGACCCTCAGTAAACAAGCAAAGCACACATTTTTGACCTCAAGTTGTAGGAGATGAGTTCTTGTACCCAGCATATCCAAAGTTCATTATTTGAGTGTAGTTGCATATAAGGGTTAAGGAACTGTGCCCTAGAGATTGTCATGTTTGATATCCTAGAGTATCAAGAATATGTTTCCGCTATTTCAGCGAATTGAAAATCAGGAAATCTTGTTTATTCATTTAAGATCATTTCCAGTATCATGTTTTTGCGAGTTTAATAATGAGGAAACAAGGTCATACATATTGTCATGTTTATTGTGTTGTTTATTTGAACATATTGCATTGATTGAAGTGATGACATTTGGCTGGTATCCTTGAATTTTTCACCCAGCAACAGTACAGTCACCCCTTGTAAAGTAGCTACACATACCCTTGAACCTGTGGTTTAAGGTAGCTCAAGCCATATTTTGAATTATCGCAGGTAAATTTCATAGCTGCGTATTAGGATGCGCGTTTCCTGCAACACACGGTTTGATACGCGGCATTTTCAAGCGTCCTGGTCTTCATAAGCACGATTCTCAGTATATTGCAGATGCACATGTATGTACATGAAGCAAATACGTAAATACGGAGAGGAAAATTATTTTTGCAAAATTTTCAAAAGTAACCTCCTTTTTTACTTTCTCAAACTAGACAACAACGACCTGAACATAGGGAAAACAAAACAATTCTATGAACGATTTTTTAAGTTAAAGCAACATTTTCATATTTTTTTCCGTAGAAGCCTGTAGTAAAATTTAAAAGAAAAAAACACACCATATTTCAGATTTGTTATCAACCAAATATTAAGAGATTTTACGAACAAATTGATTCTATCAACCTTGGGCCACCTTAACAATATGGTATGGTGATGTTCATTTTGACAACATGTCGAATGAAAGAATGTGATCATTGTATAACTGATGATTTAGTTAACACCCTTCTATGTGTTACCACAGAATTGAGAGAGTGCATAGTATTTCCTACATTTTCAAGTTGCCCTTGTAGAAAAAAGTACATTACCCCTTCCAAAGTAATTTAGGAGTACTTCTGTACTTGATTTCAATGTCAAATCTTGTTTAGCAATTTACTTTATATGGTGATGGCAGTTTAAACATCATTTTGTGGAAGCAAAGAATGTGATGATTGTATACTTATTCTAGGTTAGTGTGTTTACCAATGAGTTAAATTGAGAACACATAATTGGCCATGTTTTTGTGTTGCCCTAAAAAAGGAAAAGTACATCACCCCTTGCAAAGTAATTTAGGAGCACCATTAAACCTGATTTAAATGCAAAATGTTGTTAGCTGCTGATGGTACTTTTGACAGCATTTTTATTGTGGAATCTAAAAATGTGATCGTTGGGCAGGCACATATCGTTATGAATTCGGCAGACGGCCGAATCCGGATTCGGCTTTTGGTAAATTCATTTTACGCATGCATTATTTTTAATTAGAGAACAAGGGATCTATGCTTTACCTATAGAGGGCAGCATATCGATTATTTAACGGATATCGTCGTTGACCGCACTGCGATGCACCGTTAGCTAACCCTGTATGTCGCCCTCTTTTGATTACTTATTATGCTGTTATCATCTGATCTCCGTTATAAAATTGATATGCTGCCCTCTATTATGTACATCATTGATCCCTTGTTCTCTAATTCAAATGTTATGCATGCGTAAAAAATGAATTTACCAAAAGTTTAATCCGGATTCGCCGTCTGCCAATTCATAACGATATATACACAATGTACTCTAATGATGTACTTACACCCCCATTGGATATTCCAGTTGAAATACACCCCCTATGGCAGACTTAATTTTAATCTTCCACACAGGGGGTGTAGAATTTAAAAGGAGTTGCCCATTCAGGTAACTCCATTTGAAATTCACACGCCCCTGTTTGAAAGATATAGATTAAGGTCATGTCTTCCATGGGGAGTATATAGATTTCAACTGTAGTAGCCCATTCTAGCTGGTGTTATGGTAGTACCACCCCCCCAACTAGCACAGTATTTGCCCTACCTCCTCCAGTGAAAATTCTACTTTTTAGCCTAAAACCATTTTTTTAAATTTCATCCCAATTACGTGGACCCAAAAATATATATAATTACCCTCTCCCTTTGCCTCCACCCCAAATAAGTCTGGCTCCACTATTTTCCAATGAATTAAAGTGGAGAAAAGAATCAATGTGTCAAATTAATAAACAGATTTTCCCATTGCAGAACTGTGTCTTTATATCAAGTTTGTATCCTTTAATATTTGTAAATACTCAGTAAGAGTCCACTTAAAGGAGGATTTCGTGATCCTAGCATCCTCCTTTTATGACATTTTCAGTAGATATCCACGAAAAAAGCTTATTTCCAAAATTTCAGTTGATTCCGATTTTGCGTTTGCGAGTTATGCATGATTATGTGTATTACACTGCTCCATAGACAATGTGTTGTAATTTCGTTCTGGTGCACCAGAACGAAATTCAAATTTGCGATATTTTTGCTAAAAATTAATCTGCAAGAAATATTTGGTACATAAACATTATGTAGCCAGAGGTATCCAGTGGTGTAAAAATCTCAATTTTTTTGGGAAAAGTGGGGGATGAGGCTGTGGATCACGAAATGCCCCTTTAAACCTATCTATCATATCACATAATGCGGACGATACAAACAAACAAGTTTTCAAGTATTATTGTTATATTGCAAAGGTTGAATTTTTTGGGCCAATTAATTTCACGCAACAGCTATTTCAGCATTTTTAAATAAATTTGACTAATTTTATAGGTTTAAAGATAGGGTTACTAAATAAATATTGATTTGCACATTTTTAATTTTTACAAAAAAAAGTAAAAAGAGTAAAAAAATGCACAAATAAATGTAGTGTGAAAATTTGCAGTTTCACAGTATTTTTTATCAAAAATTTGACTGACAGCTGGTGATTTAAATAATATTCATTTGACGTAAATGGAAATATATATCAATAAATATCACTGAATTAAGCAGTTTGAAGAAGCTCCTGACATTTGAAAATTCTGAGATAAACTTGTGATAATAGGAAAATTTAAAAGTATCTATGTCAGAAATTAATGAATACTTATACTTCTACTTAATGAAACTTATCCACTAGTTCAAGTTATTTAATTGTGCTTAAGTTACACATTTAGTGACATTTTTTGTTGAGAAAAAAATTGATTTTTATTGTTATTCATTGTGATAAAGTTTCACAACATAATTAAAAACGCGAGTAGGGTTTAATGAAATTCCTTAATGAAAATGAACATTTATTGAATATTAATTTTAATAATGTGTTATTTTATATTACGGAATACGAAGATGTAAATTAATGCGTAACTTATTTAAGATGACATATTGAAAAAGACTCTTTGATATTTGTTAAGCTGTTGAATATCACATTTTATGTTATATTACAATTTCTTTCATCAAAAGTTGAACTGAAAAGAAATGATTTTTCTATAGATTAAACTGAACCAAAAAAGTAATGACTCCTTTTAAATAGGTTTTTGATGTAATTGCCTTGGTTCCATACATTTTATACTGGTGTATCTCCTACATAATGAAGAAAGTAGGTTGCAAGTCAGTGTCCAACGATGTGAAACGATACACTTCATACTATACTTTACAAATGACAATGTTCAAACATGATGACACTGACAAAACATTGACATGACAAAATAATGCACAGTATCAACACAGCACGTCTAAATCCAGATCCACCAGATTCACCTAAAATCCTGATGAGTTTCTAGAATACAGTAACATTATTGCATAAACACTGGTATTTTGTGAAGTAGGTATGGTATGTCGGTCCTCTGATATTACTCCGTGCTCTATGAATAGTAAAACCAACTTTTCTAAATAAAACTTTTTTATTTATTTACAAAAAAGTGGTATGTTTGGATTGTAACTTTGTTTTGAAATTAGAATTTACTTTCTTCTGGGGACAAGAAAGTCTGTGCGAGAAAGACACTCAAATTTGGAAGCCATGCCCAACAATATGTGCATTTGCAGGTGGTGGTATGATAAGCCAGCGCATGCTTACAGAAATAATTACTGAAGCTGTTTTAGGACAAAGAATAAGCTGTTATCATCAAATTGCCCTATTGATGCTCATTGATAAATTCTTGGATCACTTATGGAACCAATTTTGTACAGAATATATGTGCATATCTTCTGAAGTAAAGAGAAATCGCTATACTCCAGTTTACTTCATTGATGAATTCATATCAATTTGGTTCCAAATGTGACATAGGAAACTCTAATAGCAGTGAGTTATCAAAGAGATAGTATTATCAACAAGCTAGTAATAAGGTAACCAAATCCCTGTCCTATTAGGGCTCACATGCAGGATCCATACATTACCACAACTACTTGTAACACTTTCTGCATTCATGTGATATTAATGATGAAATCGATCAAGGAAACTGGATCTTGCAATACATATTTACCAAGTGGTGCCAAACCTCTGACGTGGTAGCACAATTGGGTGACTTTGGAAGATTTCCCATACGACTTTTGACAATTTCCTGTCCCATAGAAACTAATGGTTAAGAAAAATATTGGGCGACTTTTCAATATTTTCTCCCACAACTTCTGGTAGTTTCCTGTCCCATAGAAACCAATGGTTTAGATAAAAAGTGTGTGACTTTTCGGTTATTGGACCCGCAATTTAGGCTGCAAATTGTTGGCAACCCTGTATTTCCCTTCCATTTAATCATCTCAATCATTCACGTATACATTCATTGAATTAGTCTCCGCCACTGCCGGTTTGGTTCTGCTCACTCTGTTCACACCGTCTGCCAGTTTTGTTGTTTTGTTTTGTTTTTTGCCAGTTGTAACATATAATGCCATTTCTGATTGGCTATCATATCTAACATGAAATTGGAAGTCCTATTCCATCTAAAATGATGCACAAGTTGTATAAACACACAAGTGGGTCCTTTCTCAATGGACTATCAGTACGTCCGAGTTAGTTATACAATCATTTATAATCACAAAACATGAATATTAAGTAGCCGAATAAATCCATTGAAAGCGTTGTTTCAGATGCTTGATGATGTGGTTGACATGGTGGGAAATATTTTAGCCAAAAAGGGCTGGTGATGTTATTATTTGCAGACAATTTGTGTGGAAGAAACAAAATCAAAAACCAGCTGTGGTGGAGACTATCACTGAATATGGATCACAATATATATGCCAACAGTCTAGGTTTTAATGCCAACCTATTTGCACAATTTCTAGTGTTAACAGAGTGTTACACTTACTACTTCATATGCGGCAATAGGCAATTTGCAATGCAAATATTACTTATTGCAATACAAAATATGGTACAAGTTTGCATTATAACTTCCAAACTCATCATTAATCATTTCCTTTTCAATCCATTGTTTGAGCTATTCCATTTGAATGCACACACCCCTGTAAAAGTTTTGACCTTAATTTTTCACACAGAGAGTATGGATTAAATTAAATTATCTGAATAGGTGACTTCATTTGAATTCTACACCCCTTTGTGAAAGATAAAGGTCATATTCCATAGGGGTGTGTGGATTTAAATGGAATAGCCTATTATACTAGCATCAAGTGACCACATAACCTTATTAATTCCTGTTTTCAGTAGATAGCAAGTATAAGTATATTGTAATATTGATATATTCCTGTGATCATGTATTGCTATCTTCAGTAGATAACAAGTGTATAACACAAGCACATTAGCACAGCATCTCCAGACGAGCAAGTGACCATATAATCGTATTGCTATCGTCAGTAGATAGCATGTGACCATATAAGCATATTGCTATCTTCAGTAGATAGAAATTATAATTTAAGCATATCTTTAGTGGAGAGAGGTCACCACATTAGTATAATGATATCTTCAGCAAATATCAAGTGACCATGTGCAATGCACATGGTCATATTGTGCATATTGCTATCTTCAGTAGATAGCAAGTGACCGTATAATCATATTGCTATCTTCAGTAGATAGCAAGTGACCGTATAATCATATTGCTATCTTCAGTAGATAGTGTTACGAGTCGTACTTGACTCAAGGCCAAAATCACCTTTTACCCGAACTCACACAAATGCACAACACAAATACACTGTTTGATTATGCTAACAAAATCTAAGTCTTTAATTGAAAGCACGTTATTATTGGTACAATATATGACAACAAATGCACATACACAATAATCAAATATAATCACTCTTTATCTATTTTGTACTTAGCCAGCATTCTTCTTCTTGGCGATCATATAGTTCTTGCAATGTTCTGGACGACTGATGTAATATATCCTTATTCACTTGTCCTGCGAAAATCAGCGTAGTCCTTTGTACACTTGCATTGATAAATATCCTTTCGAATAAAATCCTCACACAAAACTCTTATCTCCTTGCGCCGTTCTCCAAACGCCTTAATCCTTGCTGCTTTCTTTAAACTTGGTGCTATTTCCACCTTTCACACAATATCTTCAGGATGCAGGACTGCGATGCAGTTGTCCCCACTTATATTGACAGTTGCGTTGAATCAAAACACCAGACTTCAGCAAGTCGACAGAAGAATATATATTCCTTTCTTGGAAGAAGTACGTTCCTTGACGTATTCTAGATCTTCTCCGACAACACTGGTAAATAGTAGTACTTTGACTACATAAAATATTTCTGGTTTGCAATTTCCTTTCTTTGAAGGAATTGGACTGTAAGCATATTAGCTAGCTAGCCCAGATCAACACTATCAACTGTGGCAATAATTGTGTTTACATTTCTTATATATCAGGCCCTGGGAAATCCCCAGTATTAATACACATGATGAGAACTTGGAAATTCCCAAGCCTTAATTATAACATTAACCTTTCTCATTACATCACTTCCTGAGGGGAAATCCCATTACATCACTTCCTGAGGGGAATCCCATATATGATGTCATCTCTACTTTACAATCTCTAGGAGTATTCCCATATGATCCAAAATTAAAAATGATTCAATTTGTTTTTGATCAAGTTGATGCAAGAAAGGGGAATCCCTAAAATGTCTCATAAATTGATTTTAATTGTAAAAAAAGATAATCAAATTAAATTACTCAGGGCACATCACAATAGCAAGTGACCATATATGCATATTGCTATCTTCAGTAGATAGCAAATGACCATATTATCATATTGCTATCTTCAGTAGATAGCAAGTGACCGTATAATCATATTGCTATCTTCAGTAGATAGCAAGTGACCATATATGCATATTGCTATCTTCAGTAGATAGCAAGTGACCGTATAATCATATTGCTATCTTCAGTGGATAGCAAGTGACCGTATAATCATATTGCTATCTTCAGTAGATAGCAAGTCACCATATATGCATATTGCTATCTTCAGTAGATAGCAAGTCACCATATATGGATATTGCTATCTTCAGTCGATATCAGGTCACCATATATGTGTATTGCTATCTTCAGTAGATAGCAAGTGACCATATATGGGTATTGATATCATTAGTAGATAGCAAGTGGCCATATATGCATATTGCTATCTTCAGTAGATAGCAAGTCACGATAACAAACATATTGCAATTTAAGTGACCATATAAGTCTATTGCTAGATTCAGTAGATAACAAGTGCCTTATAAGAATGTTTTATGTAGCATATGAGCATATTGTTATCTTCAGTAGATAGGAAGTTATAACAATAAGCATAGTAGGAAAAGGTATTGCTAAATTACACACCACACAGTGACAACATAATTGTTATATTGCTTCAATTGTGTATTGCCTTGAAAGCACAATGTTGTAATTTAAATAATTCATCAATTGTTCCGCCATAAAGTGAGCAGATTATGTAATAACTTCTGTAAAAAATCACACATCAATCTAATGTGCATTTTGTTTTTCTTATCTTTCAGGATTTATCAAGTGTTCTGAAATCCATCTCAGAGGCTCTATCCACCACAGTGACTCTCCCACCATGCGGCAGCAAAAAACTTCACTTACGCCTTTCTGTCATGCCAGACAAAGCAACTGATGATCAGGAAAAGAAAAAGGCGATCACTCCTCTCCAAGAAAAAGATGCCTCTGATGGCACCAAGGTGGTCACCCCAGACTCTAAACAAAGTCACATTAAAGTAGAGCAGGTGACCACACCCACTGGTGTGACAACCACGCCCACAAGTGTGACAACAACCACACATGTGCATCGGAGACACCACCATCATCATCATAGAAAAGATGGTGGGATACGATCGAGTAAGCGTCCACTCAAGGATACAGGCAGCCAATGGGGAAGACGGGGCTGGAGATTATGGCGTAAAAAGTCCAGATAAGAGGCATAGTAGAATACGGTATGTATTAATAAATTTGACAAATTTATGTTGTGGTGGCGAAACTTTATTGCAGGTGATTGGGCTAATCCATATGAAGTCCACGCTCCCCCTGTGGACAATTTTGGAAACATCGTCCACAGGAGGAGTATGAATTTTAAATAGAATTAGTATTCTAACCATTTCTATTTGAAACTTACCCTCCCTTTGTGGAAAATTTATGTTGCCTCTTTCTCAGAGATTGTATGAAGTTCAAATGGAGCTGCCTAGTTTCCATTTGAAATTCACACTCCCCCCTGTTCTTAATGAATCTTTTTGGAAGCCCAGCTTCACTCAAAGATTTTACAGATAAAATATGCCAAGAAAACCGATAAGGTTGATGCTTAAAAGTAGGTGGGTTTATTTTTCTAGAGATTGAATATTTTAGGATGAAATCTGATTAAAGGAATGGATTTTGAATCGGTTGACAGGAGTAATAAAAAAAAATGTGAAAAGCTTCATTTATCACAGACAATTTTAGTATGCTAACTCCACAGGCTTCATAGCAAATAAGAATGACTAGAATCTTGATGAGGTTATTGACCTGTAGTCACTAGTGTCTCAAACATGCTCATCTGTCAGTACACAGTTCTTGAACCCCAATAGGCTTGTACATGCATAGAATGACCTTTGAGTGTGCCGGGTACAAAAAATCATACTCCACAACTTGAGGTCAAATTGTGAGCTATGGTTTTGAATGGAGGTCATTGAGCTATGCCATTAGGGACGAGGTCATCATGGCTCATAAAGAGTGTATCCATGGGAGTGGTCTTGCATCCCAGGTCTTACATCTCCCATCAGCTGGTAGAGGTCAATGACTCCATTATATGCCAGTGGTATCTATAAGAGTAATTTGTCACTTAGTACCAGCAATATTTCCTTTCCACTAATAAAAGTGAAATCATTCTGGTAAGCTTACCAGGGGGGAACTAATCCATCTTTGAATTATTAAAATTGATAAACTAATAACAAATATGAGGTTATTATTGTCATTTGGCTTCTTGTGCTTGTAATGTCAATTTTGTGGATCCAGGTGGTCTGTGCGTCTTTGTACTTTTGCTTATTACTGACATGTCCATATTTTGTTTTTGCTATCTATACACTTGTAAGGAACTGGCAGCATACATTATAATGTGATAAGTTTGTCGTAGATTTGTTGTAACTCTGGTTGCAAGATTTTTTATTTTTTTGCATTTGTGAAACTACTTTAGTCTACGACAAACATATATTTACGATCAACTTAGGATTTTAGATCATCTGTAAAATTAACTCTTATGCTAGGAAATATCTGAGAACAGACGTGAGTTACAGTCCGTGTCTAGTCAAAGTAGAAGTAGGAATAGATGCGAGTGTGAATTTCATTATGACTGTAGCATAAGCAAATGCATGGGAAAGAATTAGTAAATAAGAGGTAATTTAAATCCTGGAGGGAGTTCTCCCTGGTTGGAGGTGTTGGGGATGTCCCATAGTTTTGGGGTACCTATTCAGCAATTTTGGTTTATGGATTGGGGAGTTTTCTTCTCTTCTTTAATAGGAGACACTTGGCTAGCGAGGTACCAGGAAACGTCACTTCTCTGTTGATTTTGTTTGGTATGGACACTAAAATCCTGTATACCTCAAATCGATTAAAAATACAGCGTTACCTAAAGCCTATACCTGCATTCACACCAAGAGACAACAAAAGAACCTTTTTAGGGAACTTGGTTACATGTTCATGAGACTTATAAAATACTTCTTTTATCCTGTCTCTTTGTTTGTTTTTTGTGAAAAAAATATACAGTGATAAGTCATGACCCAATCTCCACGTCCATATATCTGTAATCATGGTATCAGGTTTGTAGTAAGTAGTGATCCAATTGAAATATTCTGGTTGTAATTATTAAGTGACTTACAGTCATTCCTACTGGAGGAGAATATCCATTGCAACATACAATGTAAATTTGAAGTCATCATCCCTTACTATATGAAGCCCACGACATGGCCTTAGGGAAGACCAGCTCAAGGGCTAAGCCATGCATTTTTCACGAAAAATTAAATTGAAAATTCTACAATGTATGCAATAGCACAGCATTTAATCTCAGATTTCAATACAAATTACAATCCAACATAAAAATTCAGGTAATCAAGCTGTAAGCTAGACAGGCTCAGTGATCAAAAAGTACAAAACCATATAATACACTGACGCAATGGTATCAAGAAAACAAAAGAACAGACCCAAGTGCCTCAGAGGTTTCCTGACCTAGATCTGTATCTTAGATTGTATTATTTGACTTCGCCACACTCAAAATTACGGTTTTGTGCTGTATATTACAAAATTGTTCAAATATATCTGTCAGGGTTATTACCCAAAGACCAAGAAAGGAGAGACGGGAAAAATATCACATTTTGCCACACATCAGCCCTCCGCTAGGATCAGGCATTTATTTGCCAATTGCAAATTAAATTTCCGATCCTAGTCGGATGAGAGCTGAATGCGTTGTGATATTTGAAAAGAAGACAAAGCCAATCTCTCCAAAAAAGGCTTCCTCTCATTGGCTAACGAAAAAACTAGGAGGAATCTGCCATGCGAATGGGCCGCCACCCGTTGCCAAACACGCCGATCGATGACCGCATGACAATGACCCGATTGACCTCCTAGTTCATGACCTTAAAAGTCATTTTAATGGGCGCGACCATTCTTGGCATGGGTAAACTGGTTTCTTCAAGACGAGCATTCAGAAACATTATTCTCATATAATATGTTATATGGATTGAAATTCAAATTGGATTGACAAAAACCCAATCTAACCTGATCTTTTACACACAAGTTTTTTGTTTGAACAGCACTTGTAAAACTAGACGACTATGAAACAGTTTCTATGAAGTATGTTTTTGAGCACCAGACTTGCACACTTAGACTGGTGTAAGCTTACAAAGTAAAGACATGCATATTAATATTCCTTGTTTTGTATGTGATCGTCATTTTACAACTTGGATTGGATGTCTGTTGGCTTCATCTTCAAATACATAATGGGCTCTTCCATTTAAAATCCACACTACCCCTGTGGAAGATTACGCTAACGTCTTCCACAGAGGGAGTATGAGTTTTGAATAGAATAGACAATTGGGTAACTTTCATTTGAAATACTCACTCCAGTTTTGAAAGATATAAGTAAAGTTATAATACAGAGGGAGTATGGGTTGTAAAATGATTAACCATGACCAATTACATTTGAAAAACATACTCCCACTGAAAGACATTTCCAAAATCTTCCACAGGGGTAGTGTGGATTTTAAATGGAATAGCCCAATACTTAAGTCTGTCCTCCATTAAGATGCTGTTTAAAATGACTGATGTGCTCAACATGTATGTTGTTATAAAGAAACCTAGATATTTGTGAGATTATTAACGTAATTAATTGCCTATATTTGTTATGACATTGTTATAGAAATGGCAGAAATTTAATGAAATATAATACAAATAATATTAATTCAAAGGACTTAATAAAAATGTACAATTATACACCTAAATGGAATCAGCCAAATTTGTTAGGTGTCAGGTCTACAGAGCAATTTTGACACAATGTTTTATAGACATCAAGTCCCCCATATGTTAAATGGCCAAAATGGCAAGTGAGATTTCTTTCACTTAACCTTGTTATTTCTGCTTAGTTAAAATTGACAGAAATCTTTCCTGACAGTTATTACTATACTAATATTATTTCAGCATTTTGAGTAAAGAATAAAAAAAAAAAAATTTGATGGAAATCATACATTTTAAATCACATCTGAAGTATAGTATAAGAAATAAAAATTGTGCTCCAATTGTTTAATGCAAATTTAATAATTCTACTGTGGAATTTTACACACCATACATTTTGTACTGGTGTAAGTTTTCAACCAGTGGGACTCAGACTCATATATTTTTTGTTTTTATGGACAGTCGTCTTATTGCTGGGGTAAATGTAGGTATCAGAGAAATAAAATCTTGCCACGTCTTGATATCGGAAATTTGGTTCGAATTACAAAGATAAGTGAATTGATTGCATTGCAAAGAAATAAATGATGATGAAAGGGACTTGAGAGAATGGAGTAATGCTAAATGCAATAGAAGATCATTTGAAAGTAGTATTAGTTTACATAGATATCTAATATTGTTATCGGCATATAAAGTGACGTAGCATGCAGCAGCAGGCGTATGGATTCCATACAGTATTGCCACAAGGAGTGATACTGGCACAATTGGGGGATTTTCAAATGGTCTGCCATGGCAAAGAAAATTCAACAAAAAAGTGTGCTACTTTTGCAAGCATCATTTCACAGCTTTAATTCAGTCATTTTTAAAAGTCTATGCAGAGCTGAATTGTTCTTTTCCAGTGTTTTATCATGTTTAGGCAACAACAAAAATCCTGTTTTATGGGCGGATGGACTTTTAAAATAGGATCGGTCAGGTTTTTTTTTTTTTTTTTTTTTTCTGAAGGCTAAAATGACTCTAAAATATCACCGAAAGCTTGAAAATTTGGCAAAATTTGATATTATTTTTGCAAACATTTTGAAAATGTTCCAAATTTTGATCAAAAATTTTCAGTCAAAATCTTTTGTTAAATTTAGTAAAAGTGCCCAAATTTTAGGATTTTGGATGCTTTTCTAGATGTTATTTGTTGTTTGAGCACTGCCTGTCGCTGTCTTTAAGAAGTGCTCACCCTGCAAGAGGCCTGAAGAGTTGTAGCAACCTTGATTTCAAAGTGGTCCATTAAAGGGTTACCAAGCCCATGATTCAGTAGCCCAATTGGGAGACTTTTGATGATATATATTCCTCGCAACTTTTGACAGTTTCCTGATCCATAAAATCCAATGAATAAAAACAAAATTGGGTGACTTTTCAACAGGAAAAAAGAAAAAGCAAGGTACACTTTTCAACATTAGTTCCACAACTTTTGGTACTAAAAAGTAGTTGATTGGTCCATAGAAACCAATGGTTAAGCAAAAATTGAGTGACTTTATGACATTGGTTTCACAACTTTCGGTAGTTACTAGTAACTGTCCCATAGAAACCAACGGTTAAGACAAAAATTGGGCTACTTTTCAGTCATTTGCTTCACAATTCATGTTGAAAAGTTTGAGCAACCCTGGTCCATTATTGAGTTGTTGTTCAATAGTAATGGCTGTGTGCTCATAATGCCTGTGGATCAGGTGGCTTAAAAACACTCTCAGGCATCCTATAAATTGGGGTACTTATTTCTGATTTTGGATGGGAGGGTGCATTAATGTGTTGCAGTACTAGAGATTGGATATAAGTGAGGGAAAATAGGGAAGGGGGATTTTGAGAACAATAAACTAAAGGTATACAACATTGAAAAGGAAAGGGATATTGACATCAAGCTTGCAATGTTACATTAAAGTTAGGAAAGAGGATTGAAAAGTGCACAACTTTTGGCTCAAAATTGGGAAAGACAAAGGGATTGTCAATCAAAATAAGTGCACAACATTGAGCCCAATATTAAGGGCAAGTGGAAGCATGGATTTTAAGATTTACATAAAAAGTGGACCAATATTGGGAATAGCATGTATTTTGGGGTTTGTACTGCATAACCACTAGGATAGGCCTATAAGCCCACTCTCTCCTAGATGAACAATTTCACTCCAAAAATTGGGGTGGGCTTATAAAAAATAAGGGAAGGACAAGAATGATCACTTCAAGGGAATCAAAATGCAATCATGCATAATTATGGAAATGGAGTCCCCCTTTCTTGTTAATGGTGGGCTCCTCCATTCTCACGTCACATCATCATCAATCAGATGCCTGATGAAGTCTGAAGTTTTCGGACGCAACGTAGTAAAGTGAGTTGCAAATGTAGTTCCAGTATTTGATTTAATTTACAAAATAATATTTTGAACTACTGGATGAATAATCTACACAAAGATATAAGTATAAACAATGGTTAGCTGGTTCATAGTAAAAACAGACTTGGCTTAAAAAGAGCATGGTATGGTTTTTGAGCCATTTTTAATGTACTTTAGGCTAAATCTAAAATTGATATAAAAGGTATGTCTTTGATTTCTTTATATAATATTATATTATCGGCCTTCTATACTGTAGGCAAAAATTTAGTAACCTCAATAGCCAAAAACATCTGTGATATATGTGGATGATGCTTGATTGAAAAACTTCGGACAAAGTTGCACTGCTGGGCCAGGCAGTAGTGTTGTTCATTCAAGAAGGAAAGTTATTGAATCTTATTTATGCGTATACATAACACAAACATATAGATCAGATGACCACAACATACATATGGTCTCAATTGATTGCCATCTATTTTGTCTCTAGAATATACATAGGGAAACAAGAACCAGGAAAACAATATAATGTCGATATTTTGTAAATTTGCAGGTTTATATTTCTATGTATTAGCTGGTAAAATAAGCAGGGAAGCAATATGTGTTGCTATTTTAGTAGAGCATCTATAGGTGTATTTTTCTATGTAGAAGCTGGTAAATAATAGCATCAAACAATATATGTTGATATTTTAAAACTTGCACAGGTGCATATTTCTATGTATAAAATGGTAAAATAAGCATGCATTGGGGCTAAATTCCATTCAAATCACGGATCCTGTGAAGAAACACTAGTAGTATCTTCCGGGAAATCATGTAACCGCTTTTCCTTTTAACACGGCCCCGGACGCTCAACTTAGCTATCTATCTGCACCTATCAATTGTTACTTTGTATTGTATTTACAAATAAAATATGCAATGTAAATGAGGAATATTTACCTATTTTTAGCTGTCAGCTGAATCACATATTGCTAGTTTGATATTGCCGTGTCTACGTGGAGATAGCGTTCATTGACCTAGCTTTAAAGCTGCATTACTTAAAGGAATCTATCTTTGTTGTCTGTGATTTTGATTTATAAAGTGTATTCTTCAAATTGAAACATTTTTTGGAAAAAGAGTACACCAAATTTCATTAATTTCTTTGTTGATTGGTTTATAAATGCTAGTCATTTCATGTTATTACTTCATCCATTGCCCGAAATATTAGCCTTGTTGGTTTTTGATGAACGATGGACTCATGCTATCTGCAACATTATTTAATAATATGGACTATTTTATACCCTTACTAAAATTGATTTTCAATTGTTTCAAGACAATATTCTTTGAAGTAAAAATCTCTTGATTAAATTCCTGTTATCTTGTAACTAAATGACCATATTTACTTGCAGGAAAATGGCACCAACTTTACGGGGAAAAGGTTCAAGCAATGAAATGCCACCTCTTAAGGGAGATAAATGTCTTTTGCAATGACCCAAGGATAATGAGACAAGCACAGACACATTTAATCAAACTTTGGCAATCCACTTCCATGACTTAATTCTATATGAAAGCCATTTTAAATAGATGGTCATCCTCCGCTTGCTGCAAATTCCTCCTAGACCAATAAACAGCATAGCACACAACATTCATAAAATATGTGTAATGGTATATTAATAAATTATCACAGTCATACAAGACAAGAGGAATTAATGACCACGTAAGGGCTATATATCATGAATGTTCTTTGGCCATTCGTTAGTCAACGCAAAATGTCCAGGGAAATTACGAGTAGGCTGATGCGTCTCGCGGGTACCGATCAAAAATTAATGCGCTTTGATGTGGGTAGGAGAGTCATTGACTTTTGATGCCAATGTTGGTCAAGATAATAATTGAATTTGCAGAGGATGCTAGCTGATATAGACAGACACTGTGAACCAAAATACATATAGAATCATGTCTTGTGGTATAGTTCACAATCATCCATTAAACAGTCATGGTTTAAGAGTTGACCTCACGTTTTGGGGTATAAGATTTTGTATGCAGTGCAATCAGACATCATTTCTGTGATTTTGCAAGTGTATTGGAGATGAAGAACTTTGTCCTGGCTCATGAGCATTGTTTTGAGATCTTGACAAGGGCCTTATATTAGAACTGGATTAACATTGTATAGTGCGATAAATAAGTTTCTTAATCTAGATGTCCTTATTTGCCAAAAATATTTGCATATTTATCAGTTTATATTACCTCCAATTAATTTATCACTTAAAGCTTGCTCAAAGCATTTCCTAAATTTCAAGGAAATGCATAGATCAATCCACCTTATTAAAACGCTTTATACATCTATACTGTGCATGTAAGTATTATTCGGGCATCCTAGAGTATTCTGGCCTGGTGAATCAGTTAATGTCACTTTAAACATAATATGTGGTTAGTTACAGCACTCGAGTATCGGCAAAACAACAACACCAAAAAGTAGGGTAAAACCTCGCTAATTGGCACAAAAAGGCTACATAAGCCAAGACAATTAACACACCCTGCTACAAAGCTATAAGGCAGTGATATTTTACAGTAGTTTATTTTCATGCAAGAATTCAATATACTAGTATGCCAAATTAAAGGGAAATTCATAATTCCATCAGTCATAACCTACACTCCGCACATGTCAGTTTTTGGCACTTTTAATAAGGAATTTCAGTGTAAATCCAACAGTGAACTCAATCTCAAAGATGGATGTAAACTCTCAGGTTTCATATGTTGCCAATATTTTTGAAAAGAAAAAGGTTCAAGGGTTTATCATCCCTGATTTATTAAGTGACTTCAGAAAATGTTGCAGATTTTTTTGGCCCTCAACGGATCTTCGAAAGTCCCTTTAATTTAAAGTGGTGCAAATTTTGTCTCTATACATTAGTTTGCTTCAAGTTCAGTCGTGTCGTCAGTACTTTTTTGTAGTTGCGCCGCAAGCTTGCCAACATACTGCCCTTGTACGCTTTGCGTGTACGCTCTGCGCAATTAATTTTACGAGTATGATTCAAAACTGCGACTAGCAAAATACGCACGTATGTCACTACCCAAATTAAGGTGAACCAAAGAATAGCACTGGTTTCTATATAATATGTGTTTCTAGGCAGAGAAGATTTGCAATAAAGGATTTCTGGTTTGATTTTCCCTCCTTTTTTCAATTGATAAAGGAAAGTAGCTTTAATGTTGGGCCCTATAGCATTTCAACTAATCCTAGACAGCACACAAAACTACATGTGGTAACCTGAAAAACATGAAAACAACATGGTCGCCAGCCACTGTTATTCTGCCAAAATTGATGTTATTGTTTGTGAAAAGCTGAACATGCATCTAGTTAGCAACTCCTGAATCAGGCTATTCCAATTGAAATCCACATTCCCCCTGTGGAAAATCTAGCTAAAGGCTTTCACAGAGGGAGTATGGTCTTCAAATGGAATAGACAATTGGGTAACTTCCATTTGAAATACTCACTCCATTTGTGGAAGATGTCGGTAAAGCCATAATACAGGGGGACTATGGGTTTTAAAATAATGAACCCTAATCAATTCTATTTGAAAACCATACTCCCTCTGTGAAAAACCTTTCTGAAATCTTCCACAGCGGTGGTATAGCAGATACCAAATGGAATAGCCCATTCAAGCAGCCATGTTTGACCTATTTGTGGTGGCCCAGTAAGCCGTACTAAACACAAAAAACTTGTAGGTTGTTGTTTTAGTAAAATCAGCGAGGGTCAGCCATTACAATCAAAACTAGAAATCGGTAATGACTTGGATACAAAGAAAGTCCTGATCCATTCAACTCTGGTTATTTTTACAACTACACGCATGTTAAATTTTTCTTTTCATCCCCAATTCGAGGCATACAAATTGCTAGACGGTTATTTGCTTGTGAAAAGACTAAGTGTTATTTGATACCACTGAGGAAATAATCATCTGTATAGAAAGTACATGGGAGGGAAAATTATAACTTGGCAGTTAACAAGACTGGCTGGGCTAAAAGGCTGTATATTGCTGAATATTAAAACTTATTTCAACTAAAACCTTTTAAAGATAGTACTGTAATACATGACCAAAACACCAATTCTGTAAGTTTTAAATCACAAGCGTAGCGTGGGCACGGGGCGGGGGGCAATCGATTTGAAATTTAAAAAATCCCATAAGAAAATTGCAGAAAAACAGCTTGTGCCCCCCCCAATCAGATCCGTGCCCCCAATCATGGTCGTTGGTTGCGCGCCCGTTTAAAAAGGGCTGTATATGCTACTGTTTTTGGACACTTTGTCTATTTTGCTATAAGATTTGTTTCAATGTACATTTTTATTTATTGTTAAAGTCTGGTAGTAATACATCCTTCTGCAGTGCGATGGTCATTAGGGCCAAAAGGGAGACTTATTATTCGGTCATTGGTTCTACACCCCAATGCTTGAGTAAGCTTACATATTAACAGCAGTGTAATATCAAAACACAGACTATTCACAGAGCGCCCAATTCACAGCATTGGAATAACAAAGCCTAGGGTCCAGTGCCTTTTCGACACATATAAATGAAGGATTAAACAAGCGAAAATGAAATGCGATAGGCGGAAGAAAAGGTAAATATATAGAGTGTCCCTTGTTGTATGCAATTGCTGTTATGAATTGTTGGGAGCTGTAGTGCAAGATGAAATTTGAAGTGTACACTGTAGACTTGCTCTACTTAATCATGTTAAAGGCAGTAGTAGTGTGTTCAAATTAAAATCAAAATAGAAAATAACCAATATAATTATTGTGATTTGAATAATTGAGCTGAACTGCTAACAGGAGCAGATCTAGGATTTGAAGGAGCATGGGAGTTCATCTTTCTTCTCTTCCTGTCCTCTTTCCCTTCTTTCCTTTCCCCTCTTTTTTTGGAAATTTTAGGAGGGGCATGTAGGCCTACCACATTTGACTCGCTCCCACAAAACCAGACATAAGTCAATAATTTTGAAAATAGTTTTTGATGTCATCATTTAGTATTTTAGTATGGGACATGTGGTCCTCATTCTATGGTCTTTCAACTGGAAGAATACGTAAGTTGTCCCTGAATTTGATTCAAAACTGTTTCTTCATTTTAAGAAAACAAAAGCACAAATAGATAATGTTTGAACTGGCCCAGTTACCTCTGATCGCGAAATCTGACTTGCATGCAGTATGAGCATTGAGGACGTCAGTACGAAGCGCAAAACCTAGGCTGGTCACTCCTTGACTACTGGCAATTGATACTTGACTGGTTATGGACCCGGGGGGGGTACTCAAGTTTGGTTTTGGTAGAAACGTGCCGCTGAGAATTTGAAAGTGGACCCATAAATATACCAATTTTTCAAGAAATTTGGACCCATTGATAATTTGATATACCAAAAGTCAAAATTTTCGGCCATATTTAACCCAAATTGTCTTCATTTTTACAAATTTTCTCAAAATTTTGGGAAAATTTAGGCTAGATTAAGGAAAAATTGATATACCAAAAGGCTGAAAATGCTACCCATATTTGCGGCACGTCCCCGTATGGTCATTTGTACTGAGAATCCCCCCCCCCCCGGGGTTAGGACTTTGGCATGGCTCTAAACTAGAGCTAAGATAACGGGTGCCATTTATTACAGCAAGCATTTAGTATAGGGCTGCCATCTCAGACTGCCATCACACACAGGAAATCGTATTTTATTATTTTATTGATATTGCTCACCTTTTTCCTTGAATTGAACTTGTGAAACTTTTGGTTTGAAAAGCCTTAACTTAAGGCTAGGTTTTCATTCAAAGGTGTCAAAATTTGAATCTATTTCGCTAGCAAAATGACTGTCTATCCCTTTAATGCTATTTTCTTACGGTAAGTAATTGTAAGATGATTGAGTTATTATGAAATGCACGCCATGTTGAGTATAGAATGCATGGATGATTTGGGAGCCTTTGATTATTATTAAAAGATCCGGTTACAGATTAATGTTAGTTTGTGCCTGTCAAATTCATCTGACTGCTCATTCATTTCATGTTATTATAACATTGATCCTCATTGATAAACAATAACACTGATGCTATCAGGTATTATGAAAACAGGTGATTTACTTCACTGAATAAAGGTTAATAAAAGATGGGGAGAGGATAGTATTAAAAAAATAGCAGCATCTGCTAATTGGGCAAGTCTTATAATTTGGGTTGGGTATGTGCGGCTGGGAATCTGAAAACATCAAAATATGCCCATTTCCGATTATTTTGCTAAAAATCAATGAACAAAAACAATTTGCTAAAAGAAGACTAAAAAATAAACACCCCATCTCTATAACAGTCTCATGAAAATTGTGATCTTAAGTTATACACCAAAATCCTAAAAGTGCACCTGAAATGGGAGCGTATCCCTGTTCGTGTACCCCCTTTCTTCTATGAAACCCATGGGTATTTTGCAGAAAAAAATTCCTTGCAAGTTCAAAACCTGTGTTCTGGAAATCAGGTATGTTGCCAGTAGTTTATCAAGTGAAAATCATAGAAGAAAATGAGAAATATCATCTGTGGAAGGTATTTCTAAAATCTTCCACAGGGGGAGTTTAGACTTCAAATAAAATATCCCATTAGGAGATAAAATTGAAATACTCCATGCAATGTATATTATTACTACTGCAACGAAGGTGTTGCTGTAAGCCCTGATCAAAGAAACAGAAATTGTAAGACGGCAAAAAAATGAAATAGTTATCTTCAAACTGATAGGTGTGGAGAGGTAATTTTATTCCTTTGTGCCACAAAAATCCTTTTCAGATTGATTCATTGCATAAAAGTAACTTTATGTGAGCTGAAAATAGCAACAAAATACAGGAATTCATGAATTTTTAAAAATCTTGTAAACTTGGACTTTGAAACTTAAAATCATAGCACCTTTGTTGCTCTCACCCTTTTTTAAAATCCAGTTTTCACCTGAGAAGCAGCTTTGTTTCCGTATTTGGAAAGATTCCTTGTATAATGATAATCCATATTACTCTTGCACCACTCCGAGACATCCAAAGTACCTCAAATACAAGACAGAAATAAGAAGCTAGCCGACATCGATCTCACTGTCCGTCCTCTCCCGATCAATAAGTCCCAGTCAAAATCAATGGCAATAATAGGGGAGATAAAAATAACACGGTGATCTTCAGGTGCAAAGACAGCACATATCACAGGCAACGCACGCAACATGAGCATTTTTGGCATGATTGTGCATTCACAACGAGAGCAGAAACGTGTGTTATAAGGACACAGGTGGTGATGCACTGAAAACTAATGCTCTCTGGTGATGGATTTAAGGGGATCATTAGGGCTTGTGAGGTCTTGGATTTGTTTGAAATCTTTCTATATAATTATTCATAAATTAATATGAGATAGATCACTGATATGGATCTCTTTCAAAGGAATCCAAATAGAGTAAAAGCACTAAATTGGTCCTGGGGTTTTTAGTGGAAAAGGAGGTATGGGGATGTGCAGCAGGCAGATTTGGGTAGCTATGGTCCTGGGTCACAAATTTCAGACAACTGGTGTAAAATAAGGGGTATATTTTAAACAGTTTCTCCAAAATTTTGGCAAATTTAGCATAAATTTTTACAAAAGGCAAGTCTAGAACAATATTTTTTTATCTCTTTTTGTCAAATTTGGTTCAGCTTCAGGCAGGGTCAGCCACAACTAGATCTGGATGCTTTACTCTGATTAAGCATTGTTAATTGTTAGAGTGACTGGACCTATTGTGGACAATGAGTTGATTGGCCAAGAGTTTGACAAGTTCTGTCTTAAAATTTGTTAGTTTTGTTGACAACTCCCCACCCAATCCAAAATCAAGAACCCACCAGGATTTTAATACTTCTTTGCCTTTTACTCAAGAACCACAAGGCACAGAACTGCAAATGCAATATTGAATTTGCAGACATTTCCTTGCATTAAACTGGCAGTGTTAGTGACTCAACTAAATTGCCATTCTCTCTGGGTATATACATACAACACTCAGGTGGCATGCGTTCTGCAAGCTTTCTGATCTCACAACATATATGGGAACTGACATGACAATGGGCTTGTGTCGCTGGCGCTCTCCTTAAACATGCATTATCATCGCAATCACGTATGCTCTCTACAAGATCAAGAGATGACAAGGTCACATAGCTATTGTTATCAAAAGTGTAAAACTAGACATTTAAACGGAACATTTATTTTCATGCTATTCTCGTTCAACACAGCTACCATATAAATAAAAACACACAAATATAGCCATTTATGCATGGCTCAATGTACGAAAATCAAAATCTCAAATTTAAAAACAGGCAAAGTATTTCAAAATAAATTTGCAACGCACAAACAATTATATACAGAAAAAATACCACTTGTACAGTAAATTAACTCAAAGTAATTGGATTTGTTGCAATATGTGATGAATTCACGGTAATCCTGTTATACTTTGTACTTTCTTTCTTCTGGATTAATTTGTAATCAATAGAAATGTGTAATTTGATTTGTCAAGTAGTAACGAATATAGTTTAAATCGAGGGTTGACAAACAGAAGGCCTTAACTCACTTTTGGCCATTTTGAGATTTTGGTACTAATAATCTGTAATACCCACAGATTCGTAAAATCATAAAGCCTTAACTCAATTCAACTTCCTATTGCACCTATAGCACAATAAATACTTGGTCACATCTCAATGCAAAATATTATTTTACTCATTTTTCTCAAAAAGGTACTTTTTGAGTTAAGGCCTTCTGTTTGTCAACCCTCGAAATTAACTTTTAAAAAATTTCAAGAATAATTGAGGCAGTTGTTAGGTTGAAATGTTCACATGTTTGTATGTACTCAAAGAAATTGACATTTTATTTGTACAATAAAAAAAAGGTGCATGTAAGTGCTCAAATAAAATAAAATGAAATAATATCAATAAAAAATTAAATATTTATTTATTCGTTATTTATTCAGGAAATTCCATCAATACAAATGTACTGGTCTCCCTGGAAGACCTGATTTTAAAATAGTTGTATATAGAAATCAAATATACCAATATCCATGTCCCACATGAAAATTCAAACTGTTTGCATACAAACGTACATGGAGTCTACTGGAAAAGCTGATGAGATTTATGAAATGTATACATATATTATTTAAAGGGCGTGGTCTTAATCTTTTCATATTCTGTTTTCTATCTTACATTGAGGTCTACTATAAAAACATGTTTCCAAATCGTTACTTGTATTGCTCCAGTAGTTTTGACAGTAGACGCATTACACTTCTGGTGTGGTTACCACAATTCACCAGGTTTTTGTTCACACCATCTAAACGAAACGTATCGGGGTAATGAGAAAAATACAAGCTTTTTTCTGATACCAAAATTTCAGCTTTGATGAAGAAAAATGGAGTATGAGGCTGTCAATTGGGTCAAACCCCTTCAAAAAAACCACAACCACAAAAAGTTTATGATCCAAATAAAATGAAGAGTTCTTCCATTCAATGCAAAACATACAATTTAATGAAATTGAAACAATGCTATTTCTCAATTAGTTACTCATCACATCATTTGCTATTTTTAGTCACTATTTTGTCATCGTCTTTGATATGCAAATCACTTGTGTCTTAATCATCAATCAAGACTATCACCTCTTAATTTGATAAATATTATCAACAATAGTGTACATCATCTGTTTTGCCCTTGGTGTGAATAATAATTAATATGAAGAGATCTTTTGTATACAAGACACAATAGAGCAGCTCCAGACGTGATTGTATATGAGTCGGATCAAGTAGTGTGCTTTCCTTGGGGCTGTTATGCGAAGACAAACCAGGTTCCTGGCTTATATTATTGAATAAGTAAATAAAAACAGTGGATCTTTGTGATTGCAAAGGGAGGGAAGTGAAGGGGGAAATGATATGTTGAGGGTCTTGGATCAGTCTAATATGCTATAAGGGAGGGGGAAATGATATGTTGAGGGTCTTGGATCAGTCTAATATGCTATAAGGGAGGGGAAATGATATGTTGAGGGTCTTGGATCAGTCTAATATGCTAGAAGGGAGGGGGAAATGATATATGCTGAGGGTCTTGGATCAGTCTAATATGCTATAAGGGAGGGGGAAATGATATATGTTGAGGGTCTTGGATCAGTCTAATATGCAATAAGGGAGGGGGAAATAATATATGTTGAGGGTCTTGGATCAGTCTAATATGCTAGAAGGCTAAAATGTATGTCTCAAACTCACAAAGATTTAAAATCTAATGCAGAATACATTTGTTTTGTTGTCCTTCATATTCTTAGTATTTATATTTTCAATTAACAAAATTTGTCAATTTCTAAATCATAGAGTGCTCTCTCATATAGGCTGTATGCTGTGATTTGGGTGCAATGAAATGAGATTTGATGCCATTCTCAATGATAAATGTACATAACCTACAAAATTAGAACATTTTTGGAGGAAAAAAATAATTCCTTTTGGTTGTATCAAAACTGTTTTAATCAGGCATATTTCAAAAAGAAAAGCTGTAAAATTAAAATACCTTTTCCCATTCTAGACCTTGGATGACAATCACTCTTTTTAAAATAATTATTCCACGATATCTAGTGGCCGGCCGGCTGGCTTTTTATCATGGGAATGAGTCATTTTCACTTTAGTGTTAAAATCATCATCTATTTAATGGGTCAGGTATTCTTACAGTTAATGAGCAGATTTTCAATTAGCCACCCTGTATAATAAATACCAAGGTGTATGGGGATGACACTCAAATGCAGTGTTGCTAGGTGTAGTGACTTTGAGCCCATTTTTTATTGCCCAAAATAAATTTCCATTATCAATTGTGCTCTTCCATTTTAAAGTCAAATTTTGCCTTTGCACATTTTTCTATCATTTTCTTTTAGATTTCCTGTATTAGGTTGGCTGTATATAGGTTTTGTATTTCTGGGTTCTGTATAATGTCTACGGAGTTATTGAATAAAGCCAGAAAGATTTACAGTGGACTTTCCTGACTAAAATCTCTTGTGTTAATTGTACTTCTACCATTGAATTGTACCAAACATGGGCGTAGCTAGCCTATTGTTCTGAGTGACCAGGATCTTGTAATTTTCCTAAAGAAAACTTCTTCCTTATTTCTTCTTACTCTTCTCTTCCCGTAATTTTCGCTTTTTTATGCCTCCATTGGAGGTATTATGTTTCCTGGTTGTGCGTCCAACCGCCATTCCATACGTCTGTCCGAATGCGAGTGCAATTTCTGGTAAGGTGTATAGTGATGTAATTTGGTGGAGGGTGGCAATTAGCAATCTTCAAATTTTAGTAGGTTTTTGGTGCAAAATATGCTAACTAACTCATTTGTATACATTTCTGTCTGTCCTGTTTCAAGTTTGTCTACATTTTCTTGCTCAGGATGGGCAAGTCGCCCACCCAGGAAAGCCCTGGCTATGCCACTGGTACCATACAAAATACCTGATTTCAATAATGTTGTCCTATGTTTTAACAATAACCTTGTCAATATTTTGCTGATGCACAGGTGTTTTTCCCTAGAAATATTTCACAAAGACATTTCATTGCATAGTTTTAATAAGGGCCTCTTATGTAGGGCTGAGGCTCATTTGTACATTGGGCATTCAGGTGGATACCTTTACTTATGGAATCAAGTAGTCATGGTCAGGCATGTGATTAGGGAATTCCCAGAATGGAGGAAACTTGCGAAGCGGAACGAGCGTAGCGAGTGAAGCTCTCGCCCCTCACGGCCGGGGGTCCAGAGGGCTTCTATACTGTAAAAACCCTATTGAGGCCCTCTCAGGAGAGCAATTTTACAGGAAAAAAGACACATAAATGAAGACAAAATGTTTAATTTGAATGAAAAAATACCACTTTTTAGTACAATGTGAGTGAAAATCAAATACTTAACCTCACTTATTACTTATTACAGAGGGTTTCTAGATGGTCTGTTAAAGCAATTCTTCCCTTGGATCCATAAAATATCATGTCCCCACACAGTGAGCAATAAGCTTTACCGGCGACAGCAATTTTTTTGATACCATTTTCCTCCACCGTACAGCTCAATTCGTGACCATCTTTAACATGTATTACTTTCACTTCGTGATCCAGCCAGCTCCAGCGGAACTTGTTTTTCAGATCTTTATCAACTACGCCGATGTTCGCGTCATTTTTCTGAAGCGTTTTCATTTTGATTTGGCCGAAAGATGGCCGAACAATGTTGATAGAATGCAAGCTTATCAGTGATTGGTTTATATCGGCAAGTGACGTCAAAATGGACCAATCATAAAAATCGTTAGTAAAATTACAATAGCGTTTCTTTGGGCGACTTTTAAAATAGTAATTCATGAATAATCGGCAGTTTTTCCATTCATGTTCGCAGGAAAAACACATTGGGCGAATTTTTGTGTGTTTTTTTCAGCAGGTATTTGCCTTACGCACACGGCCGAAACAAGAAGTTCGTTAAAAAAGAGAGAGATGCTCTTTGCCAATGTTCAGGAGCTTAGAGGGGGGCCCTACCCCCCCAAATGTCTCAACGGATTTACATTGATCTCAGGGGGGTCGGATTTTGGTCTCAAATCCGCGAATTTCCGCGAATCCGCGGAAAAATCACATGCCTGCATGGTAGTCACCGCAATTACTTGGTGTGCATTTTCCCCACAAGTTGTGCTCTTAATTGGCAACACTGTTCACAAATGAGGGTGGTAGTTTGATGGGTATGAGAATGCCTGCAGTGGTGTCCCATGGCTAATGGGTTTTTGCAATACAAATTGTCAATGCTGTCACATATGATTGCTGGTCATTAACTAGAAATGGTGAATTAGCCACATAACCTTTCACCCATTAATATAAGTTAACCCTTATCCTACCAATTGCATGCCATTTTAACCCTAACGCTACTAGACCATACAAAACCATACAGGACAAAGCGACTACAAGCCTGTGCATCCCACATGATCCGATTGCACAATCATCAGAGACTACATGCACAAGAAATTGGCAATGTTCACACTCATGACTTGCTGTCCCCGCTCTTGTCCTCCACACTCCAAAACCAGGACAGAGAAAACAATTTTTCCCTTCATTCTCTTTCTTCTTTTGTTCCTTCCTTCTTTCCTTTCCTTTCAAGCATAAAAAATTTGTGGTTAAATTGCATATCTACCAAAGGAAAGTTTTGATAAAGCATTTGAAATTTCCAAACTGAACATCTTTATGATCTTATATCATGATATTATCATATTAAAACCAAGGTGTCCTATTCACTTCATGAAAAGTACAAGCCATCCTCTTTTATCCGGTTATGATTGGACCAAGCATTGGCCGGAGATATCCTTCTAAATACTTCAGAGAATGAACAAGTGTTCCTATAAAGATCTCATAACCGGTTAACAGAGAGATCCATATAGAAGAGGTCTGGCAAATAGAGCTTGGACTGTAATTATTATCTTCCTATCTCTTAGGTTTATAACCTGTGATGACATGGGCATCAGACTTAAATATTTTCATGTGATATCAATTTCTCAATGACCAGGCCTTCGGCCTTCTCTCCAGAATGAGTAAGCGGTTATGCCTTTGCAATCCCACCTTGATGACATAAACTTAAAGAACCAATTTCTTCAGATACTATAATACCTGTGAATGCTAGATGATATGTGTGGCTGGAAATGGAATAAGCAAGACACAGATATGAGGGCAGTATGGTACTTATCTATCAAGTCGGGTCCCATAGCAGAAACAGGAAAAATCAAGTGGCTGGGTGATGGAGGAGTACTAATGTGGAGTACACTGAAGTAGTCTAGGAAACTATTGGATTTGAATCAAATACGATTTGAATTTATTAGGTATAATATGATTTACATGTAGTGTAAATGATATATTAAACTCTACATGTATAACTCTAAACTCAAAAACTTATGACAACATTTATAACAATCATGTTTTTTCACTTTCATTCTCTTTTCAGAAAACACCACAGTTCACGTAACAAGAATGCTGAAACACCAGCAGCAGCAACACCAGTAGCAACACCAGCAGCAGCAACACCAGCAGCAGCAACACCAGCAGCAGCAACACCAGCGATACCAGTAGCACCACCAGCTGCTGTAGAACCAGCTACAGCATCCAAGCAACAAAATAGTAATAGTAACAGCAACAGCAACAGCACATCCAAAGAAGCCTCCACCCCAGAAACCCCATGTACTGTTATTGTCAACGAACTCACCACAGAGAACCTTGCTAACCATGACAACCTGAGGAGAAAAAGCGACGAAAATCGCGAAAAAAAAAGTGATGAAAATCGTGAGAGACGGACTTACTACCAAGAACTCGCTGGTATAGAGAATACATGTAATAATGATGAAGAGCAGCCACCAGATGTACTTACCCCTGCTCAAGTTGTTAAAGCAAAACATGAAAGAACTAGAAGTAAGCACCATAGAAACGGTCATGGTTCTCCACGTCATAGGAGATCCAAAGTCTATGAGATTGATCTACCTTTAGATCAGTTTGATAAAACAACAAAAATTGATGAGAAACCAAAGGGTACCACCCCAAACTATCACATGCAATTGTTGGAAGCATCAAAAGCTAAACTTGAAAACCAGCAACCTGTAGTTCCTATCACAACACCGCAGACACCGGAAGATGGTATCGGTGACATCGGTGGTGCAGTAGTCATGCATAGAAAGGAACAACGCAGGCGGCATCATAATAACGGTAGCAAATCAAAGCGACCCACCACGTTGCAACCGTTTATGTTATTTGAACACGAGGTGACGCAGAGTCACGATAGACAGGTTTTACATCGCCAACATTGCATAGACATGACCATCACCACCATCATGAGCACCACCACCATTACCACTATCATCACTACCATACATAACACATGGTAGGAGTGGCTATCAAGCCCATATCATACTAGCACTGGCAGCATGTGATTTTATACTAGAGATCAAACGCTGGTAGTGTTTGCACAATCGCTACCAACGTTTAGTCGTGGCTAGCGATGTAGTGTCAAAGTTGGCTTGATGTCAACTGCTTGCGATTTGACACAAGGATATGCTAGTGACTTATCGATCAGATATCAGTAATCAATTTCCAATAAGCGATGGAAGTTATGTCACAAAAAAAGCTGAGCTCCTTGCCATTGCTTGGTATGATATGGGTATTAGGTGGCATTGTAGAACATGATGAAATTGGCTAGAAGGAGTGATCATCAGACAAGAATTTGTTTTCAGGCACTCAAATTATTAATGTAATATGGTTGCAACACATCATGGATATGACAATGTGCAGAAAAGTGATATTTCAAATTTTGAAAATTCAGAAAATAATAGGACCAAAAATGTTGAAGCAAACTTTTAAATCTGTAAATTTTAGTATAATAATGGCTATTCTGAATTTAACAAAGGCTTAACTAAGTTATAATAATATGTTAGAAAACATTACAATGAATTATCACATCAACTAAAAAGAATCCTTAAAACTGTTACTTGTGTGTTTTTTAATATGATGGGTATATGGGCAATTCCAAGTGCATCATTCCACAACGTGAAGTTTGCACATCAGTGAATTCTTTTTAATGCAGCAGCCAAACTTGTAGCTGAATAGTAGGTGAATAGCATAATGGAAACTATTTTTGGTAAGTGATGATTACGGTTGGAGATGCTTTTCCAAACCACCTTATTTCCTAATTTGCATATGCAAACTTTGCGTTGTGGAATGATGCGCTTGGTATTGCCCATATTATGTTTATGGATTGTGCAGCAACTAAATTTGTTCCACAAGTGACTGACATTGTCAGAGTCACAAATGAAGCCATTTAAAAAGCTGCACATATTACAACCAAAAACTAAAACACACTAAGCTACCTACTTCAGCTGTTGTACATTGTACCTAATTTACTTATGGCAGGACCATTATTTAAAAAGGTATTTGGGTATGAAACAAAAGCTGAACATTCTCAAGAGCCACTACATTATGATCCTACTGAGACAGAGAGACCAAATTGTACAAAGATATATTATTATTATATATATATGTGTTTTGTGTGTATTCAGTTTTTGATATCATTGTTATCGGAAATATCTTTGAAGAAAGAATACCTATGTATAGTTGTATTCACAATATGAATGCGGCACATGTTGAAATATTTGTGTGAAAGATAGTAGCCAAAGCTTATTACCAGGTAGTCTTAACATTTATTACTGTAAAACTACTCCATTTAAGGTGGCTGTGTACTCTCAGACATGCATGTAGTAAAAGTGCAATAACTTTGTAATTATTCGCATAAAACATATAAAAGTATACATTTTATGAAGGCAAGACATCAATAAATCTTAATATAAATACAGATTTGGGGTAAAAACAACAATTTTGAAGAAAATCACAAAAAGTGAGTTTTTGGCAATATTTGTTAGGTACATCATAACAAAAAACACTCTTTCCAAATTTTTATTTTGTTTTTAGCTCAATCTTGAGGCTCCATTCCAAAAACGTTTTTTTATTTTTTTGATATTGGCCTTATTTTTTGAGATATTGACCATATAAGGCATCAAAATGAACTTTTTAAAATTCAAAAGCGCCTATTTGCACAAAATGATGCCCAAAATCGGAAATAGACCAAAATATAAAAAATGAGAAAACCGTTTCTTGAGTCGATCATGCTTTTTACGATGATCATATTTGCTTACCTATAGATGCTGTATTTATTGAGTTATCGTGTACCTAAATCGCATTTTACCGAGAAAATGAACATTGAAATAATGGCCGTTGAAGTTTAAAGTGGTCACATTTTGCACTTTCATCGAATCTCACAGGAGAATCGACAGTTTTCGTTTTTGTAACTTATATTACGTGAACATCGGGAAAATCCACAGCCCCTTGAGAAGTTTGAGCGAAATCCATTCATAACTTGATATTTAAATCGGGGAAAGAACTTGAAAAAACCCACATTTTATCAGCTAAAACGGAGCCATTTGACCACTAGGTTTTTGTGAAATCAGTGCTTCCGTGGTGTTTCCATAAGATGCGCCACGCTTGCAGATAAGCGTCAGCGTGTCGTCAGCGTATTTGTCTTAACAAATTGCGCGATACGCATACGCGATGAGTTGTTGCGCGTGTACCTTGCTGGTACAACAAAGATTTTCTTTCCTTTTCAATTTCAAACACGAGTGGAATAGTGAAATAAAATCCTTAAAATATTGCAGTTGGAGTTTACAAATCTGGATTTTCATTCCTTGTATTTATAAAAAACATAACAAGGTACAAACATATCATAAAAACTCAATTTTGAGAAAGAAACAATGGCTAGAGTACACAGCCGCGTTAACAAGTTATCAAATTTTAAAAGGATCATAGATAAAACAAAATTAAAAATTCATTTGGCAAGCTGGGAAGGAACAATGAATTTCTGGATTTCATTAAGTTGCCTGCCACACTGGCCATTGGTAGGTGTAATTTGCAGGAAAATGTACCTGAAAATGGTTTACCTGAAAATGGTTTTATAGTTTGATTGATAAAGGTTCTTTTTCAGATCCAATTGAAATGATACTACTCACTCAGAAATATTTCAATTCCTATCAGGAATCTTGTTCACTCTGGTACTGGTGTTTCTAGATGTTTTTAGCACCGGCAACACTTCTGTCTGGTTTTGATGAGTCTGTCTGGTTTTCATGAGTCAATGGTTTTATAGTGTTATAAAGGTTCCTTATTTGGAAAGTTCAGAAAATGTTTTTCTTAACATATAACGTTTTGAACAACCTATAGAAGTGGAAATGAGTGGTAGTGATGATAAACTGGTTAGAAAAACTTCATAACTATACAACTGTAGAAAGGTTATTACAGTACCACCATCTGGTCAAGATGCTAGTTAATGTAGTAAAACCATTCGAGGTGAACGTAGTTGTGTAGTGATGAGGTTAAAACTCTTCCAATCTGTATCCAACAGGTTTCAAATTGAATGCTGCCTATCTGTTTCTAGCAATTAAAAGAACACAACTTTGGTGAATTTGTTTGAATCTGTTTGAAGTGACAAGTTGCATATTGAAGAGGCAGTGTTTATAATCGGAAGAAAACTGATGGATAACAATCATTCTGATACAGTTGGTATGGTACCCGGGTATGGTAGGAGAAAACCATGCATATAAAGCTAGGGAGCGTGATACACAGATTTATGCATATTTTCACCGTTGTGTACTTTTATTTTTCAACAGCAAATAAGTGGGAGTCAACTGTATGCTCAATTATGGTACAGCAGGATGTGTTTAATTTTCACCATTTTAACTGTTCTGAACAGTTTGCCGTTTCATTTATTTGCGGTTTCATTTACTCACGGTTTCAAAAAGCTACACATTAAAAAACCTATGGGCAAAATATATTTTTGTCAACTTCCCAATTTAAAATCTGAAATTATCACAAAAAGTGTGTATTTAAATCTGAAATTTATATCGCAAAAATGTGAAATTAAAATGTTACAGAAATTCATCTATACCATATTTAATACAAAGACAAACAAAGTGAGATTTCTCTGACATGTAACTCAAAGTGCAGTCCTTTCAGTGACTTGTTTGTTAAAACATTAGCCTTTTTATGAAATTGACATGTTATGATCGATTACCTATTGTATAGGAAAAATATTGAAAAACCAGGGTCATGTGTACTATGAATAAATGTGTGCGATCAAGCAAAATTGAATCGTATGTTGATCAAATTGATTTTAAGATACGGCAGCAAATGGTGCATACTTTTTGGTGTGTATTTCTGATTTTCAGCCCGTGAAAATTGTCATAATTTGGAAAAGCGTTATAGTCCAATTTGAACACATTTTCAGCATAATGTAGTCTTTTACGCAGGCAATTAATTGAAATGAGTGATTCTGATTGATTGCACCATAAATGTGGTCCATTCATGCATGCGATGTAGGTTAGGTTATATTTCAAACACAATCTGATCCACTCGGACCAAAGTCAGAAATTTTGGAAATTGAGTTATTACCATCACTAACTTGCTCAGTACTTAAGCTTACTAACAGTGGCGTAACTAGGGTTGGGGGCAAGAAACAAAATTGGCGTCCCTACCCCTCCCCCATTCGAGAATATCTTGGACCCGGGTAGTGGCGTAGCTAGGGGTTGTGGCGCCCAGGGCTAAGGATACATAACGCCCCCCCCCCCCAATTCTTAAAACAATTGCGCAAGGAGCAATTGGACAAATAAGGCCTATACCTCTAATTAATTTTGGTTACTAGAAGTTGAATATCGGTCTTAAAATGTTCTTTCAATTGATTTTGCGCTGAAATGTGAAAATTTTGACTTTCATCGCTTGGAGGGGTGCCGAATCGATGCTGGTCAATTTGGCGGCCCCTAAGGGTGGCGCCTGGGGCACGTTGCCCCCGCCCCCTAATTACGCCACTGCTTACTAATGTTGAAATTCCTAAGCCTATAGGCCCTATTTCAATTTCATTATTGCCGACCTCGGCCTGATTGGATCAGATCATGTCACGTCTAAACATTTATTGCAACCTAACCAATATTTACCGCTAAATTGTTTTTCAAACATCACTTAATTTTAAGCTTATCCGTCAGTTTCAATCTGTCAGCAGATGATTTGGGGAATTATTTTAATACCGATCTCAGCTCCACAGAGACTTCCCATAAAGCTCATTTCATATCAATTTAAATCATGTTGATCACCCAAACATAAATATATGATAGGTCCACATGATGTGTGATTGGTTATTTTTCATTCACGTTTATTGCAACGGATGACACATAGACATTGATAAATATTATTTTGAAAATCTCTTGCTCTCTCATCAGATTGGCGCTGCGGTGGCCTTCACAAGAGCTTAAACAAATTGGCCTGAAAAACAATGCCCCTGAAGTTTCTTGGAATTGTTGTTTTGTCGTTTGCTTTTAATAGCTAAAAACCTATGAAGTTTGTTTTATCATATTGAATTTTGGTCAAAGATGGTGTTAAGAAGTATCTTTTTACTGTTAACCTTTAAAATACTGCATAAGTGGTAATTTTTGCAAGCATTTTATTTTTGCAACTTTTGCGAATAGCGGGCATGCCAGGTCACAAATTTAACAATGCACGAATATGAAATTTGATCAAATAATTACATTGGTAAAACATGAATTTCGCAGAAATACGAACAACAGAGGTACCCTTTCTGAGAAAATGCAAAAAATAACCATTTATACAGTAGTATGGGGAATTTTATGAAATGCTAAACATTGTAGCACTTAATCACTAAGTTCAAGAGGCACTTCTACAAACTATATAATTTTAATTGACTATTTTTTTCAAATAATGAAGTTTTACCTACATCTGAAATAATATAATTATATTGATTATGATTTTACTTATTACTGTTTCAAGCAAGTGACAAAGTTGCATGTGGTGAAAATATTAATATACAATTAATTTATAATTTTGGACAAAGAAAGCTGATTGTTATTACATTGGGGTTTATCACACTGTTTTTGGATGAATGGTGTGACTGCAGTTTTCAGCAAGGTTCTTCAGCAGTCTACCGATAACTTCCATAGCAATAGGTGAATATATCGCGCTGCACTACAAGCAGGTTGCAATCATCCCCTGTGTATGTCTGCAATCATAGATTGAATACAATACTGGTCTTCTTACAGGTGCGAGTGATCAGCATGATATGGTTCAATGCAGAGGTACTATGTGAATGTACCATGCAGCACGGTATATTCAAAAATTGTTTTCACCTATTGCTATGGTAGTTAATCTGATTATTACATCACTTCGCCAGCGTATAATGCTTGAATAAGTTCTATGAACTCCAAACAAGACCAGCCTAATAAATCAAGGCTATAGCAATATCTATTTGAACTGATTGACCCCCAGAAGGGGAAAAGGTCTGGTTTATATTTAGTGGGTCAAATTTTGGTGAAAATGATAGGCACTTATCAAATCCTAGCCAAGACCATGATGTTAACCCCCTGAGCACTACCTGTTGATCTAACATTGCCTCTGATTGGTCAATTACGTGATATCTTCACTTAAATCACCAATCAGAATGGAGCTTTGCAAATAATTCACCCCAATTTTTTTTTTGCATGGTGAAATTATTCTAACAATGTTGCTGATTGGTCCAATTGATAATGAAAACTTCTTATTGACCAATAGGCAGGTAGTTCTCATAAGGTTAACAGGAAACAAGGTATTTTAAAGATGTATATTACTATCAATAGGCTACTGTTTTTAATTTTAAAAGGTATATATGATGATGGTGATGTAAATATTTTATTATAAGAGTAATATACTATGGTACTTTGGTCAGGAATCACTGAAAACATAACATTTTATTTTGAAAGTTGCTTGTTGAGTGAAATTATTGCAAATATTACATACTGAACATATTATTGACTGAAACATGGATCAACCAGGACAGGATAATAGTCTCAACAATGTCTCAAAGGTAGTTCTGTTGCATTGGTTCAAGCTTAAATATCTGTAAACATTGAACATTCACATATTATTTTTGTCTATTTGTATGTAAGCAAAATTATTGTCCTCACCCGTACCATTATGTGATGTAATGCTGCATTCATTTTCATGTAAGTAACATGCTCTGTATATTTGTCGTATAGTGAAAGTGAAATTGAGTTTTGCCAAAATCGTATCTATTAAACCCTTACAGTATTAATGTTCCAAGACATGTTACCCTTTTATGGCAAAAAGAAAAAATTCTCTTATGAGAGGCACACCACCAACAGATAAAACCAGCAAGATTTCCCTATTCTGAACTACACACAAAAGATGTACATATGTATTGTCCGTGTCAGGAGCATGTCATGTTTACTCAGGGGGGTGTGATGTGGTGTAGTAAGGAGTACATGGCAACAGAGTTTCCTGTCAAGTTTACTCAAGTAAATATTCTCTCATGACAGGCACACCACCAAGAAAGAAAACCAGTCATATTTCCCTAACTTGAACTACACACAATACACCACATGCCGTGTTACGGTGTTAGTGGCATATAGTGTTTTTTGGGGTGGTGTAATGTGGTGTACAATGGAGCACATGGCATACTATAGCTAATTGACTCTTTGTGTCCACATCTAGGAATGGTAATACTTAGAATGGATTAATTTACTGGTTTCTTCAATGGCAGTGTGTGTGAGGTATTGAGGATAGGCCTAAATGCTATAGACCTTTTCAAATCAACATTAGAAATCAAGAGTGTAGAGATTTATACATGTTGGTAGTAGACATCAAAGAAAAGTTTAAAACTAGTCAACAACACTGTATTACACTGCTGATGATGGAGTATGGTTACTCTGAAATTATTCGGACAAAATGTGAGTGTTGTTGACTAGTTTTAAACTTTTGAAAACATCGGAAATGTTTGTGAAAACTAGACCATGTGCACCAGGTGAAACAAAGTGAACGCAAGCGTCCTTATACTCACATAAATTCACATAAGTGCTCACCAGTGACGCAAAGTGCAACTAGCGTAAGTGTTGTGCCCAAAAGTTGCTTGATGATTATTATAAACTGAGTCATCATAAACAGATGGCAGTGGTCTTTGGAAAACTTTGATTTTGAAAAGGTCTATAGACACCCATGTAGATCAATGAAAGATAAGCAATAGCTGATCTGTTGGATGAATGTCACCTCGACAGTTGGGTGAAGTAATGGTATTATGGGATGTTAATGTGAGCAAAAGTGACGTCATATCAGGCAAGCTACAGGTAAAGCCTAAGGAAGACACTTTGCTCACAGTAATCCCTATAATACTGCACCTACTATATTGAATATAAATATTGTTTATAAAAAAAGTTAAAGGTGGGTGACCTGATTGACAGCCTCATTGATATTTTGGCATCTGATGAAAGCTTATATTTTTCCAATAGTAAAAGTTTACACCAGAGTAATGTTTTCTTTGGATGGTGATGGCTTCATCCTCCATGGTGGTATATCTCCTGTACTGTTCTACAGACCATTATTTTGTAAATTAAATCTAATACTGGAACTAAAATTTTGCAACTCACTTTGCTACGTTGCGTCCGAAAGCATCGGACTTCGTCAGGCATCTGATTGAAGATGTTGTGATGACGTCAGATGTTGTGACGTCAGACGGCGAGGAATGTCTTGTAACGCCGGGTCACAACATCGAATACAAGTTGCTGATAACAATAAAAACTTGGATAATAATTTGCCGTGAAGGGGTAGCAATATGTTTGTGTTGACCTGTAAACTACTAGTCTCCATAGTATTAATGTGCTCAAGCTTTAATTTCACTTTGAATATATATATATTATTGTACTAAGTGTAAATGCACCAGATATTTTTACAAAAAGTTATTATGTGACGTATAATATTGTTGAGGGCATGAAATGAACAAAATTATACAGCTGGTGGTGAATGTTACATGTATGTGGTGTGAAAGGAAATGTGTATATGGGTATTGAAAGTCCAATCACTGTATAGACGAATCCAATTTCACACATTCCTACACCTCAATGGCAGCCATAGCTGGGTCCCCGTCGGCTGCATCTCACCTAAAATGTGAAATGATGCGGCCTTGGAGGGTATTTTAAACTGCATTCTATCACCCGTGTTACACGTAGACAAAAGAATGATGACAGTTAACAACACAAAAGAATCTAACATCAAATTTTAAGCGGCTTTAATCCACCCAATTGAGCAATCACAACACCAGTTTGGTGCTGCGGGGACCCAGTAATGGCCGACCAAATCCTGACCATGACTTGGCTCGTTGGATTCGTCTATACCTAATTGACATGATGGTGTAACTGAAGGTTCACAAGTTCCAAGGCCCCCTAAGACAATTTGGAAAAGTTGGAAAAATTAAAGAATTATTTTCGCCTATTTTTTTTTACACACCTGGTCCAATTTACTATGTCACACATCATTGCATTCTGGCACAATAGCTCATTATGCAAGAAAAGATACTGTTTTGATAGTATATTCTAAAATGTCTTTGGGGAGCTTAGCACTTGTAACCCCTGTATTTCATATTGTCTGTATTATTTTGGAGAAGTAAAATTTTTGGTTTTTCATACCATATTGAGGATGCATAAAGAAAATGCCTTATGTGCATATTTTTGAAGGCTTATTTTTATGCTTTTAAGTGTTGTCATACAAAATTGATGGTATAGTTCAGATTTCAAGAGACTATATTCTTCTACCGAAGTCAGTGGAGGATTTTACCGAAGTGTTGAAAGGATGATATTGGCAATTGTCTCAGTGTAAAATGGACATAATGGAGTATGTTAAATATTTGTATGATCACTTGTGATGAGTGGAAATTGAAAAGTAACAATGAACTTGTTGCGGAAGACAAGTGATTTTCACTTGAGAAAATTCTATATAAACTCAATTTCTTAAGGCAAAAGCTATGATAGCCTAAAGGCTCATTATACCATAAAATTGAGGTTCTTTCCATCATGTTATACTTCATGGAATAAATGCCATGAATGCACCAAATGGAGGTTAGCAAACATGTTATGCTCCAGGAGTACTGTATGTGCTCCTGGAGCATACAGTGCTCTAGGGGTACAGTATGTGAAAGATATCTCAAATATTTGGATTGAAAGGTAGTTATTCAAAAAAATACTGTGCAGTCCAGCTGATCTGAACCGTGTATGTGTTCAAAGACTTCAAATAAATAAGCTCCCTTCTCTGTAAGAAATGTGAAATTCTTTAATAAAACCCTAGCATGGTATGTTTTCAATGAGACTTTTGAAGAATGGTGCATACACATACATTTATGATTGTCAAAATGTTAGGGAATTCTAAAAAAGATAGCTGAAGTGTGGGATGTGATCTAAAAGCCACTTGACCATTTCTCTTGCTTTGAAATATCACTCATTTGATGTGTAACAGTCTGCATTCCATACTTTGATTTAATGAGAGAAGTAGTCAAGTGGTTTTTTTTTTATTAAACCAAAACAGCAGAGGGGATTGTTTTGAATCCTGTATCTATGTATTCGCATAGAAGTAGTGAAGTAACAGGATTAATTACCAATAGCGTAGTGATGTGTCTACACTATTCGCAAACATATTTGAATGTATTGCCCTGCAGTAGACATTACATCATAACTGTTCGTCTTCTGCATTGCATCATAGGTTATCAAAAAACTGGAATAAAGATTTTGATCATATTTCTATAGGAATTATTTCACATTATGCCAAGTCCATGTATGTTTTGCTTGCACCTGTTGGGTAAGTGATTGCACACATACACAGGTGATGAGTGCAGCATGCTTATCATAGTCCTAGGTGGTATATTCAAACAGCCACAAGGTTTGTGTAGATACATTCCTATGGTAATTTACCCTGTTACATCATTCACTACTATTACGGCAAACAAATTAAAAACAACAGAATAACAAAGTAGTTTAGCAGCAAACTCAAAATCTTAATTTATTATAAAAACTGCTCAGTCTTGGAACCTTTTTATGTTTTACTACTGCTCACTCATGATGTAATATTGTATAACATTTGTGGTACACAACATCTTATCCTTCTTTATCATACTTGTTGTTTTTATAACAAATAAAACAGCATTTCACAAATTTGTGGAACTACTTCTGATATAAATACTGTGTTCTTGTATGATTTCTTTCCCTAAAATATGTGTAATAGTAGTTATTAAACCATTGCTGTGACGTCAGTCTATTCAATAAACTGTAGAATATTTTCTACGAATCAACACTTTTCTGCACGAATCTACAGTTAAGTGTGGATTCGCAGAGAAAGTGTGGATTAAATACTAAACATATAATCTACAGTTTATTAAATAGAATTACGGCTGTTTCTAAATTAAGTGATAGGAAAAGGAACATTATCATGAACAAATAAAATAAAATGAACAACATTCAAAAATTATGAAACCATTTTACACTAAAAAATACAATGAATACCGTGGTATTTTATTTGTACATGCGCTGATCTTACGTTTTCCAAAATTATATAGCATATACCGAGCTTTTGTATAGGCCTGCAAACATGACAAAATTGTATTGTAAAATAACAACGCAAATTTGGCATTTTTAGTGTAACTTGGCCATTACACTTTCATTTGTGTTATAAATCTGTTATTCCACTAAGATTTGCATAGGCCTATGCAGGGACTGGCATTTGAAATTTTCAGGAGAGCATTAAATAGCTTTTCTGGGCCATCAAGGAGAGCTGTTTGGAGCATTTATAATAGAATGTAGGGACAGAATGGTTCACTAAGGAGAGTAAAAACACTCTCCAATATCAGATTTAAGGAGAGCATTAGGAGAGTAATTGCTCTTGCTCTCCTCAAAAGGCAGTTGCTGCATATATGTTCTGTTTTTTCTACTTATTTTAATTAAAAATTTATCTTTTGTCGGTTTTTTATTTCTTTTATGTTCTTTTTTCTTTTCTTCCTATTCATTTCAGTCGCTACATGTTTTTTATTTAGGAAACTTTGCTACATAATACACATTCTGTATCAATGCATTTAGGCCTAAGTATTTATTTGTTTATTTATTTGTTTGTTTTGCACATGTTTAGTAATGATAAAAGCCACCGTAGATCTATTTTCTGTTTAATTTTTATTTGTCTTTCGTGTACAAACTGCATTTTGTTTCATCTGGTGGTATTTTGGCACGCTTGAATATTTACTTATATCGATCAGTAGGCCTATCCGATAATTAAATATTATAATGTTAGCATGGTTATAGGGACACGCCATTTGATTTCCAGGGGGCTGGAAGTTGAGGTCGAGGCTTTTTTCCGTGTCGGCGCAAGGCGGCGAAGTTTTGTTGTGGTTTCTTTTTTGTTTGTTTGTTTTTGCTGCTGCTGAAATTCAGGGACAGTAGGTATTATTAATAGGACCAACCAAATAAAACGAATTCTTCCTCTGTTTACACATTTAAAATGGACATATGCCTACCTTTGTTCGGCTAAATGTAGACTGCGCTGCATTCCTTTTTTTTTCTTTCTTTTTTTTGATAAACAATTCATACGTTTCCATGCATGAAACCATTTAAAATCTATGACGAAGCACATCACATCTCCAGTGACTGCCCTGCCCAGAGAAAAAGGACTGCGGTAGTTGGATATGACCTGTGTGACCCGCCATATCTTAACACATAAACTCAACCTCTTTCATCTCGAATCTGAGATGAATGTTAATGAAGTAAAAATCAACGTGGGTGGTAAATCTTAACCAATAACAGATAGGCAAGCATACATGTTTATGCATTAGCCCAACCCACTGTGTTCACTGAACCCAACCCACGTGGGGTAGCTCTATCTGTATCATTCAGATTTCCGTTGACAGCTTAACCATCGCGTATACGTGCGCGACGTCAAGCGTATACATTGGACCTTGTGCAAATAATACGCGCTGGACGGCTATTCAAACGGCTTAATTAGTAAAAACCACAGGATATGTGCATAAACAGCCAAGACTGCATTTTTAATGAGGTAACATCATACCCACTATAGAGTGCATAGTTCATTGTATATTCGAAATACAGTAGACCAGTTTTCTCATGGATATCTGAGCTGTTGAATCAGAACAGCTGAACAGGAATGATGAGTTTTCCATGGTCAGGTCAGAGAGATTAATTTAGGGAATGATAAATTAAACTGGTCTACTACAGTAGACTAGGCTAAATGTAGAATCATGTTTTAGGTCCTTTTCCCTTTTCGAAAGACATCTTCAAAACAAATCCCATGAATCAACAATATATCCTTTGAATGATTCCATCGAAAAATTGCAATTATCCAAATTACTATATGAATACGGGATGCATTTTAACGAAGATAACAAATAATTTCCATAATTGCATGGTTGTTCCTAAACCGAACACTCGATTTATGGGAGAATAGTTTCATTGCTTTGTATCCTTTCTTCTGAGTATTTTCGATAATTTCCATATGGCAAATAACTGCAAATCATCATGAAGATAGGACATCCTTCATCTTCAATAAAATCGTGTGTAGTAATATACAGAATACAGCACAGGTCTAGCTATCTTCAGGTGTAACACTGCAATGATTTTGTTATTGGCCATTTGATATGAACCCGTGACTATTATGACAATTTTCCTTGTTATGCAAAATAGAGACCTATAAACGCATCTACTTCAGTATACTATACATCAGAAGTGCATGTTATAAACAACTATTGATTGTCTAATTATGTACGAATCTACAGATATAGAAATTACAGGTGTGAGATACTTTGTAAATGTAATACATCAATAATACGAATCAACAGATAAAGAAATTACAATGGAACAATGTAATGTTTGCTTTTTCCATTTATTATTACTAGTAACAGTTTAAGAAAATATTTTAACAACTTAAAAGTTGTTAGTATAAAGCAATGGTTTAAGTCAGAGAATACACTCAAAACTGTTGATTCTTGAAAATAATCCACTCGGCTAACGCCTCGTGGATTATTATTCAAGAATCAACAGTTCTTCGTGTATTCTCCTTAACAGATTACACAAAAAGTTGCCCCAATTTTACTATGCGCCTGGCACACTTTGATTCAGAGTGTGTTTGCTTTCTGCATGTAACACGTAGTGCCTAAAATGCACACTCTTGTATTTTTCTCCCGGATGTGGCAGTGATGTGAACGTGTTGAGGCAGCTGTTTCGCACACGTTTCTATGTGGGGTTTTTGAGCGATGCTGGTGAATTGAATCTGCACCCAATTAAATGCGCGCAGACTGCCACATCTGGTTTGATTCTCCTCTATTTCTGTGATTGTTCTGTATCTTTTGATACTAGCAACCTGCACTACCAGATTCCTATTGCTGCACCCCCAGAGGTACACTGCTGCCCAGGTACTTCATTGGTACTCTACAATGCACACATGTACTGGATTGGTACTGCACTGGTACTCTCGAGTAGCCACAAAGTAGCTGGACAGCAGTACACCTCTGGGGTGGCAGCAATAGGAATCTGGTAGTGTAAGCTGGTAATTACAATGAGGTAGAACCATAGAGTACCGACTCCACCATGTTTCAATGTCACTCATGGAGGGCACATAGAGTACATCGCTGGGCAGTAAAAACTTTTCACTGTTACTCATTTGGTAAAACAAGAAAAAAAATTTGTCAAATTTGAAGGTATTGTCATTTTGCATTGCACACAAATCTGCCTCAAAGATGTTGCTTTTTATTAGTTAAATGTGTTTGATGTCCCCTGCAAAATGGCAATATCTTCAAACATACTGTTCCCTGTTTTGCCAAATGAGTAAGTGAAAATATACATAGGTTTTCCCTGCCCAGCGATGTAGCTCCAAATAATTTGGCTATTTAATTATTTGGCTCAGTTATAACATATAACATGGTCCTGGCTAAATTCAAGAAATCAGTCATTTATTTTACGCTGTAATAATATAGAAATAAATACTTATGCATAAAAAAGTAAACGTTTGTACAGTTTCAGGATGAATTGCCTGCCCCTATTTATGGCATTCAAGTTAAAAATCTTACTTGATTGTTAGTGGGATAATAACCAGATACATATGCATCACCTCTTTTAGAGCAGTAACACACTGCAGTTTCTTGCCTCTGGTTATTACTAGACTTTGTTTCACCCAAAGTTTGGTAGCGATGTCGGTGCCTTTATGCAGTTGCGACACAAGCGTGCCAACGTAATTTCCTTGTACACATGTTTATACACTTTACGGAATTACAACAACGCATGTGATTTGATACTGCGATATGCAAAATACGCAACTACATCACTACCAAACGTGAGGTGAAACAGTATAGAACTGAAAATGTTGCAACTGAATGAAGAAGCAAGGGAATTCTATACAATCACGCCGTCTATGAGACAAATGGCATTGCATCTCCAATCAAAGTCCCAAGTATTGACTTCTGAGCATGTGCAGTTAATACTACTTTGCAAAATATCAAAAGGTCTTATTCCAGTGATACTAAAGTATCTTCATCCATCATCATGATATCTTATCACTACTGTCATCCTGACCTTTGACCCCTTCTATATCACTCATTTGTTCCCGTTTTGCGTCAATAATGCGATGTAAGATGTAAATGTTGATTGCGAAGAATAGTAGTCCAGCCATCCAGATAGCAATGAAGGTATTACGTCCTTCAAATTCCAGGTAGTATGCACACAATAACCATGCACCCTGTATGAAATAACACAAAACAACATTCCAAATGAAACTTTACCATCTACACGTATAAGTTAAATCATTGATTTTGTCCAAACTTTTCCATGATCTATTATACATTTTTGCAACAATATTGTAAAACAAATACAAGTAAACAAACACCTATATTTATCAAACCTTTACCATAAAACTACCACTATCATTGGTACATTAAGACAGCAAGCCTGCACTATACTTTCATCAGTACCAAATAGGCAGGAATTATTAGGCTTTTAGTACTATGCTGAAAAGTAGACCCACATTAAAAGTGATGCAGTTAATGTACGTTCTGTATTTTGTGTGTATCAGAAAGCAGATGACACATGGGACATGAATTCATATTTCTTGATACTTCTAAATCTAATGAGTTGTCACAAGAAACTCTCGAAAGAAAAAATAAAGATATTAATCATTGATGTTATAAGGTCTGTTTATTTAGGACTGATCAAAGTATAGCAGGTGCACTTGTCTTTTCACTTCTACCCATGATCCAATTTGGCACTAAGACGCTTCTTCTTTCACCTTAATTGGCAGCCATATCTTTCCATTTTAGTGACCTTTCACACAAGCCACTTTACCAGAGGTCATTATACAAGTACAACAGTAAGAATTTTATTGTGAATGAACACAGCAAGACAAATACCCGCGTACACTTCACTGCCTGACATATGCAATGCAACTTGGTCCTGATTTAGAACAGTTCCTCGGACAACAAGCATCCGTTTTGCCCCAGGTTCAGCCCCATAGCGGCTGAACCCAACAATGCTGCAAAGGAAATCCTGATTGGTTGGTATTTCCGATAGATAATGTTTTTTGATTGGTTTGATCAGTATTATTGCCCTGTACAACTGTGTGCTGCTGTGTTCATTCAAATGAAATACTTGCTGTAGCTGGGCCCAGTCAAGTTCACTACCAAGTGCCTACTAATTGGTTCCATCCAGCAATTTTGTGACATTTGCCGTGTTTTAGGAAGAAGGGCAGTAATTTCAAGTGGTTGTCGGTACAAATTAAGGAGGAAGGTATTTAAAAGTATCAACTACTTTTCTCATATACTTTTAAAATACATCAATGTCAAATTGGTCCACTTCCGGTTACATTTCAGATGGGGATGAGGGACGTGTTCAGCCTTATAACTTAACTGTTTAAAAGGGTGTTTGTTTTCAGGGAACAAACCAAAAGCCTGATGGCGTCCTATAAACAAAAGTGCTTGTAAAAACATAGTTGAAATATCGGTGAAAACTTTCTGGATGAAATTTTCAACATGTCACACTTCCACACTTGGGTCATCTTCCTAATAAAAGCAGTTTCATGTATAGGATGTCATCAATCATTTGGTTTGTCCCCTTACCTGTCCAAGGAACCACATGATGGTTAATTCTACAGCATCAGCAATTTTCATCTTCAGTTGAGGCACAATAAGAGGTAGAAGACATAGGTACCACAGGAAATACTGAAATAAATAAAAAGATCTTAAAAAGTTTTCAACATGAAATGTACACCCCTGCTATTATATGTCTATTCATAAAAGCAGTATGCAAATGAGGAACAGTATTCATTTCACCAGGGCCCAAAAGAATGCAATTACAACAAATTTTGAACTTTACATGAAAATTCATTCATGTTTTAATAAAGACCCTCTCATGAATGAAATATCCACTATAAATTAAGCAATTATTAGGAACACGGAAAAACAGTGGCATGATCGACAGGAATTATATAATTAATGTTTAATTATTAGGAATTTCTTACTGAGAGTTTTGGAATTTGTTAAATGGAAACAGCCATAACTTTTCTAAGAAGGTAAGCTTAAGAGATTTATTTGGATGGGTGGTTAATGATGTCATGTCTTACAAGTTGAAAAGTCACTGGGTTTTTTTTCCTGAGAGAGGAACAAAAAATGTCAAGGGCAATGGGTGTACAATTTGAGATGTAATTTATTTTTTTAAATGGGCATGGAAAAGGACCTCTTTGGAAAAATGGATTACGTAACAGCCATGGACATATGGAGTTTGAATTCTCCAGTGTAATTCTATGATCATATGTGACACGATCAAGGGAAATGAGTCGGATGTCGCTAATATTGATTTTGAGATATTGGCAAAGAAAGAGTTAAAATTCTTTTGTTTTATATTGTTTTCAGCGATTGATAAATTGAGTAACTTCACAAAGAAAAGTTGTATCAACATAGGGTTTAAAGTTTCTGAAAGCTCTAAATGTCCTCTTTAGAAACATGTGTAAAACTCATTTTCGACCAGGGCCGACATGTGACTCATTGCCCTTGATCATGTCACATATGGTACATATTTCAAACTCCACTCACCTACTGCTAGTTTACTTTACATTTTGATTCATTTCCTGAGAGAGGAACAAAAAATGTAAAGGGCCATGGCTGTTCAAATTGAGATGTAATTTCTTTAAATGGCCATGGAAAAAGAACCTCTTGGGGAAAATGGACAACACAACAGCCATGGACATTAAGTTTGAATTCTCCAGTGTAATTCTATGATAATGATATTTTGTGTTCACTCACCTGTGATGTACACACTTTGTTGAAAGTCACAAACAAAAAAGTGTTTACAAAACAACAAAATGTAATGTCTGCATAGTACTGTATAGAGACAGCTATCAATAGCACCAACTGTGGTATGAAAGCAAGAAGTCCTAATACAAAGGAGTAGGATGACTCGGCTGTGAGGTAGAGCATGTAGAAATAAGGTGAGAAATTATGACGCACATCTCGTCTGGTCACATGGTAGAGGTAAGTCTCCTGGAGGAAATCCCAGCCGTAACTGAAATATAAAATGTGAGAGAAGATCTGGTACAATTAATTACCAAATAGGGTGCAACTTGCTAGATTTGAGTCCAGTCCTCATTTACAGAGTTTAGGGTTGGGGTAGGGCAGTCTTGTAATAAGACTAGTAGAGTTGCACCCTATTCGGTAATCGCTCCAAAGATCTGAATGAACATGTTATGATTATATGTATGATTATTAATGAAGTATAGTTAGCAAAGACAATTGGGCTGAAGTGTGATTCCAATCAACGACCTCTGCTGGATTGCAAGTCTAGTGCTCTTTGATCTGAGCTATCTTACCCTATGATGGACAACGACCCCAATTACCAATATCTCAGGCGCTGGTCAGAGACGGAGCCATGATGATGATTTTAAATACGGTTTGATTTTCCATGTTGGATTTTGAAGTTTGATTTTGTTTTTGTTTTGTTTACATATTTTGCATACTTAATAACAATAAAAGACATTATAGTTTAAACAGTGGTGGATCGATCCATGATGGTTTGGTCCGATGTTATATTAAATGCCTGATTTTGTTTTAGTACTATTACACCTATCCTGGTTTGTCCAATTGCATAAAAGACAACAGAATGTCAGCATACATGTTTTGCTCTAATAATGCAAGCAATTGAACTTTGACTATAGTGTGCCTCGTCTTAAGTTGAGAGTAACACCATGTTGGATTTTGCAGTGGCCGATTTGAATCGGTGCATTTAAGTGGTTGCATTGCCAGTGTATGGACAAATTACCCTTCTATGCGTGTGTATACGCCCCATAACATTTAGGATAGCGTGTGATTCGAATCTGCCAATGTAAAATCCAACATGAAATTTGTGACCCATCACATCGAAACAGACCACTTCGCGGCTAGCTTCATTGGCAGATAACAATGTAAGAAGATGGAAAAATATAAAGAAAATAAAAAGAATTTTGAGCTTGTTTTGCCTCATAAAACATTTTTACTGTATCTGATTTCAAAAAGTAAGGTGTAATTTTCAAGCTAAAAAGCAGCAGTTTATCCTATAGTGTTTAAATCTCCATTTTCATTTCTGCCGCGAGGTGGTCTGTTTTGATGTGATGGGTCACATTTACTCATAACTTGAGACGAGACACACTACAATTGACAGATGGCTACAGTATGCTTAATATTCATTATGATATTGCCTTACCAGTAATACATCGCTCCCGTCAGCACCACAAACACACTTGCCGCAACCACTACAAGGCACAATCTCTCTGCATTAGGCCAAAACAAGTCAAACGTCCTTCCCACAATTGACCTCTGATGACCTCTTATAGGCCTCCTTGCCAGACTCTTCCCGCTACTACCCACAAGAAAATACAATGGTAGTGCATATGTAGCAGGGTAGATCTTAACATGGACAGAGATGGCCAACAAAATTGCACACATCACAGTGCGTTTTTTAAGCACTGCGTACAGGGTTCCTAACACTAGCATTGCCATAATGGATTCCGCATTCCCTCTACTGGATACAGTCATTGGTAGGGGATTAAACAACCAGAGTAGTGAGCAAACCACTGCAGTTTTGTCTGATGTCTTCCTAAGTGTCAGTATCTTATAGATGAAATATCCTGCTAACACATCACAGATGATGAAGATGAGTTTACCAAACACTGGAGTCAGGTGGATGTTTGGGGTAAGAAGCCATGCTAGTAGTGGTGTGTATCGGTATGTAGCTCTCCTGTATGGTGACTCTCCCTGCATACATGTACAAACAAAACATAGCAATACTGAATGGGTATCTCACACTAGAATATAGGCCTGTTTTTAGTGTTTTACAAACATGTATGATCAATCTTAAAGCCATAATGTATGAGCTTTTAAAATGAGTTGGTTAATTTTTGTCAATCCTGATTTTTATTTTTACACATGTCCCAACTTAAACCGTCCCTAACTGGATTCAGCCAAATTCATTGTGTTTTTAGGACTACAGAACAAGTTTGAATGACTTTAAATCCCCCATAGAACACCACAGTTAAGCAGCTAAGGTAGTAAGTGAGCTTCTTTCATTTTACCTCATTAGTTTGGCTTTAAATGCCCACAAAACTCTCCTAACAGTTATCACTATCATATTTTATAATATTTGGCAAAGAATGAAATTTGACCAAAATCACTGATTTTGAAGCATCATGACATAAACCTATAATCTCCCACACTGGAGGTGTGGATTGCAAATGGGGGTCACCCCTTCAAGAATCAGGTAACCCAATATGTGTGGATTTCAACTGGAATAGCCCATTATATATGAACCTATACTTGGTTTTTGCCTAAAGGGCGAATTTGAAATGGGGTTACCTAAATGGGTGACTCCATTGGTGATTCCATTTGAATTAAGGTCATGTCTTCCATATATGGGGTGTATGGATTTCAACTTGTTAATTAATAGCCAATATAACATCCTCCCCCACCTTGGCGCAGAACCAACTTTTGTAACATACATATCCGCAACAGTAAATACCCAATACTCTGCAATATATCCCCTCCCCCAACATCTACCCATCCCCACCCTGGGGCAGCACCTACCTGTGTGATATACCTAGCAGCATCAGTAAACACCCAATAGTCTACATCAGAATACTTGACAACCATAGTTCTGTCTTGCCATTCACCACAGAAAACCAACACAAGATACATCATATCCCCTACCCCCTCACCTACCCATCCCCACCCTGGGGCAGTACCTACCTGTGTGATATACATGTACCTAGCAGCATCAGTAAACACCCAATAGTCTACATCAGTATACTTGACAACCATAGTTCTGTCTTGCCATTCACCACAGAAAACCAACACAAGATACATCATATCCCCTACCCCCTCACCTACCCATCCCCACCCTGGGGCAGTACCTACCTGTGTGATATACCTAGCAGCATCAGTAAACACCCAATAGTCTACATCAGTATATTTGACAACCATAGTTCTGTCTTGCCATTCACCATATGCAACTAAAGTGAGTCGGATCACCAATCCCAGCATGCAACTGATGCCAATGCTTGGCATTATGGGTAACATATTGTACATGTTTCTGGCTTGTTGATGTTACAACACTTGTATCAACAGGTGATGGTCACGGTGTCTTGTTTTTCTTCATAACCTATGTAATAATAGACCATTTTTGCTGTTAGTAAGAGTATCTTTTATGATAAAATATTGGGACCTACCTACCTTCTAAAGTTTGTTCACCTTATAATTGGCAAAAAAATGAGACTCGCATAACTTTGTGTATTGATATAGAATGACGTGGATGCAGTTGGCGCAGCCACTATGCTAGTTGCGCATTGCTTAGTGCATGTCTAGCACACGCTTATGTGAATTTATGCCAGCATAAGTTCGGACTTTATTGACTCATGCAATAACAAAAACCAAATAATTTTTGCCAATTATTAGGGTACTAAATCAAAAATTCCTATCTGTATTCTCTAAACTATTATTGCTATTTAAAATGGTAAATTGATGAAATGAATCCATGCATATTGCATGATCAAATGTTAAAGCTATAATGAAAGTTGATTCCAAGTTTCCCGTCAACAATCTGCATCAGTTTTTCATTTTGGCCAAAACTTGTATTATTTTCATGAAAATGTCAATTATCTAAATATTGAGATGACATTGACAATAATAAAAAATGTCAACTTTCAAAATATCAGACATGTCCTGCTGATGATTTCATCATTTTTTCTTAGTTGTAGAGGTAGAGGATGTAGTGAGCTACTGCAATCTAGTAGAAACTGATGAAGTATGACAGCATGCAAAGCAATGGAAGTTCAGAGTTACAACCGATCCCATCAGGTAATCACATCACAAATGCCATTACTCAAACTGCACTTCAACTAAACAGTTGATCCATTGCTTTGGTTGTTGGCACGTAAAAGGGGAGGAGATTGTTGCATGTAAAAGGGGAGGAGACCGCTGCCACCATGTAACACGACTCAGTTTGGTTCAGTCAATAATGATCAGCATTTATTTACGAGGGTTCCCTTTAGGGCTCACATCCTGAATGGTGATGTGGTGAATCATGATCATCAACATAATATCATAACAGATCTCGCCACTTCTACGCAATCGCCGGACCACAGAAGTAATAAAAAAATTTACTTTATTTCAATCATGACACCATTCACATGATTGATATGATTCAGACTACAAAGTAACTTAAAAAGATTAAGATTTAAGATAGTAAAAAATTCTTTCCTGAGACGAATATAACTCGTCTCAGATATTGTCCATCTTGACTTGCTCCAAATACTCTGTGTCAGAGGATGATTTAAGGAAGCCCCATCATGCACTACAAACGTGTTATCACTAGAGTTTCACCTGCCACTTTACTTTTCAAATCCATACTCGGCAGTGGGGTTTGACTCCCACCCTTTTTATTTTACCCCCACCCTTTTTATTGAGGCACCCTTTATACTGAAAATTCCTGACCCCCACGCTTTTTACTGAGGCACCCTTTATACTGAAAATTCTTGACCCCCACCACTTTTTGCTTTTTCCGCTATTTGTAAACTGACAAAGTCACACACAATTTGGTTCAAGTATCAAGTACGCTAATTCTGCACCTATTTCACACGTCATGAGTCCGATGTTTTTCTCCATTAAGTTGATACATTACGTGAACAATGCAAATTATATGTGAAAAACTACTACTGTACTGTAAAATAAGCATTTTAATGAATAACTGTACTTTTATGGCGTTCAAATGTTGTTCTTGTCATGAAACTTGACGTACGCTGTGTTCAGCGACTATATCCTACTTCTTCCGTGCTGCTTCGCTCAATCAATTATGCATGATAATGACGTCACTCATATACGATCAATGTAAAGAAAAATAACACGTCATGGAAAATCGGACATTTGCATATGACGTAGGTGTTTTGGCAGGGCTTCCGGGAGGATATTGTGTACATTGCACTGGATTCACGTAAACAAGCGCGAGCCTGCATCAAATGGAATTTTATCTTGCGACATAGTGTGCAAGTTTTGGTGATTTTCTTGGAACTATGATTATTTTATCATTCAATAAAAAATATACTGTAAGTTGGAAGAAGCGCCACGCTTTTTATTTCAATCCCACGCTTTATATCAGTCCACGCTTTTTACCCAAAAAGTTTAAACCCCCATGCTTTCACCAATTTTCAGAATTTCGAACCGGCACGCATTATAAAGCGTGGACTGCCGAGTGTGAAATCCCATTGAATTCTGTGCAAAAGATGTTGTTTAAGAATTGTGCGTGTGTCATTATTACTTGGTCGATTTCAGAACAAAAGTGATGTATGCATAAAGGATAATTCACACCTTCTGTAGGTAACATAAAATGTGATATCGACTAGCATTTTGAATGCGTTTTTATTGTAAATATATCAGTCCAAATTCAAATTTAACCATGCCCGTCAATGCAATGTGCGAGCAGTCGTGTCATGTTCACTCACACAGCTGTGCTAACCGCAAGTCAACACAGTGGCGTGGTGGGAAGTGCTTAAATCATCCTCTGACTCTGTGTATTGATTACAAGCTGCGTGGAACCAATGGAACATATTATAGGTATGCCAGGCAAACCTTAGTTAACACATTTGCTAGTCAGCGAAATTCGCCTAGACCGGGGACCAAACACAATACATATTTACATAGAAATTTCAATTTTTTTCAAGAACAGGTCGGTCAAGGAAACCTACATAAATATGTTTTCTACAATGTATACTTCACTTGACCCAAATATATGATTTTTTATGGTGATGAGACACTCACACATGGAATTTTAGAGGGATTTTGATAGCAGTTCCATTAAAAAAAGCTGCTATCATCATGAGACTAAGATCTAGAAACACCCCCGTAATGCTGTTTTGGGGAATTTTGCTAGCAGAATCTTTTTGATGAAAGTCGATCTTTGAAAAGATGTAACTTTGCCACGGAAAGGTTTTCAGTTTTGGCTTTCTTTACTCAAGGGCTTTAATTTGATATATAAAATGATGCAGTTTGATGGCAAATTTAAATTCACCTGGCATACCTGCATATTCACTGTTTGTCCGACACGCTTTCTACAGCGTGGGGGTTGGGAATTCTGAAAATCTGTAAAAAGGGTGGGGGTTAAAATTTTGCTGTATAAAGAGTGGGATTCTAAAAAGCGTGGGAGCAATATATAAAGCGTGTGGGTTACGATACCAATTGAAAAAAATATAATATAATAAAGTAATTTGATGATCCGTTGAAAAACATTCATATTTTCTTCATAAATCTCGAAAGAAAATGTCATAAATTAATTTGCTGATGTTTTCGATTCATACGATGTCACCCATAGTAGAATCGAAGCGCCGTGAATTTTATGAATGAATATAATTTTCAGCCTCGTCACCAGCTGCTTTGGCCCGCTCGCTGCACACTAGAAGTGGGGCGATCGGAACCACAGCGCCTGTGTACGAGAGACTGATTTATCGGAAATTCGGAACCGATTCAGGATATCAGCCATGTGCAGAAGTTCACGCGTGTTGTTGTCATCTGATGAATGAAACGAAATTGATGATGAAAATGGCTTCAAAAAAGCGACGCACAGTTCGTTCAGGGACCTTTTAGGGCGAGTAATTGTGCCAATATAATGTTGCAAATGTTTCAGATGATGAATAAAATCATGAGTGTTTGTTAGATGAGGATAAATTCTGCATCAATTCGGACTCTGAAATGGACAATGGCGGACCCGTGCAGATTGTGAGAACCCGGAAGTGACTATGTTAGTATGTAATTGCGGTAGCGACGAAGCTTCCGAATTTGACAACTACAATGTTGAAAGCTTTGGTCACAAAAGGGTGGGGGTTCAAAAAAAAAAAAAAAGGGTGTATACCTAAAAAGCGTGGCGGAAAAATAAAAAGGGTGGGGGTTTGACCCCTGACAAACAGTGATATTATACCTGCTGATGACATCAGAGAATCACCATCCTTGAACGACTTCAATCAAAACCAAGACCAACATTTCAATATTAACAGCAACCTACTGGACATCACAGGGGGCCCTCTTTTAGCTGCTTTTTGCACCCTGTCTACACTCTGTGCAAGATACCCTAACACTCAGGAGTTTGCACAGTACTCTACAGATGCAGAAAAAGGGGGTCTATCCCGAGGCACATGATGCATATCTGTCATGGAAGTGCCCCTCCCCCCCGGGGTTTTGGCACACTTTGCCTTTGACCATGTTGACCTGGCCCACTGTGCGGCGGTTGTTGTCCATCTTGACTTGCTCCCAATACTGTGTGTATTGACTGCAAGCTACGTGGAACCATGGAAATAGTAGATGAGAAGGAATCACAACGAAATCGATCGCCTGTGACTAATCCCGCTTATCTATTCTTCATTACAAAGGAAGAGGACTCAACAAATTCCCTTTTGAGGACACTCATATTGCCGCCAACAGCGTGATTTGGTAGCATAACTGGAAATTCATAGCGATAAATCTTTGTGCACAAACAAATTTTGAACCGGTTGTTGTGACCTTAGTTGATGAAGCGCACTTTCAACGTTCATTTAGACTGGATTTTATAAACAATTGCAACAGATTTCTGTATTTTCAGATGCAGAGAAGTCAAAACAATACAAATATTGGGACATTTAATCAAAATACGTTGTATTTTCGACTAAAGACACTTTAAAAAAAGTTTTACATTTTGTAAGGATAATCATATTTTCGCTGACCCCAAATTTAATTAAAATGTAAAGGTATAAAACAAGTTGTTCCGATTGTTTCCCAAAAATAGGAACAGATTCTATCATAAGACAAACGGAAAATCAATTCTATCAAATTGCCTTCACATGTGCCCCAGACCGCCCACATAGGTAAATTTGCCCCTAAATGTTTCAAATATATGACTTTCTACTTCCGATTTTGGTAATACATACTTCCCACAAGGCATTATTTTTGGCTTTTTTTATCCCATCTGTCCCATAATGCATTCATATTTCCCGCCCTTTCCTGCTCACAAGGCCGCATTTAGTCCATAAGCAATGGTCGCTTGACTGCAGCTTTAGAATTGAAAATGTCATGTCATAGAAATGTTACGTCGCCGATGACCATCGTGTTGGGATATAATCCCGAGGATTATGATATAACAATAGCGGTTGACGTGTATAGAAACGTCAATGTACATGTCGGCAATGTGTTTGGAACTTTGATGATGGTTAGTTGTGATTCCTTCTCATCTACTATTTCCATGGTGGAACCAAGCATTTTGCTTTTACAGTGCTTCTTGGTCACTGTTGATAAGCTTACTCACCTGCAGAAACAACCATACATGTGTTCATCCTGCCATCCTGGCCTGGGAAGTAAACGTCAACATCCGGTTCACAAGAGGGTCAATTTGGGTTCTAGGGATCATCGACTATTCTAGAGGGGTATCTATGTATTCATGTCACCAATTGTTATGGGTTTTTTTTCTGTTTGTCTGTGCAATAAAACCAAACAATAATTTTCATTCTAATACTTGATTTAAAAAATATATACCCAATGAAATAAAGTAATCATTTTGCGTAATTATATGTCATAAAAATAGCACTTGTGTCAATACAAGAAATTAACATTCCTCATAGAAGAAATGTTGAGATCGGGGAATTACCCAGGGTGTCCGGCCAATTTCCCTAAGAAAAATTGTATTTTTTAATCAAACTAATTAATTAAATTAATTTCTATAACTTTGACTCTTGTTTTTATTTCTGTTTATATTAAAAGGTAACATGATTTGAATTTATCTTGAAAAACTCGAAAGATAATTATTTGTTTTAGGGTACAGAATAATCTAGAAACACTATTTTATGGGCCGGGTCATTTTACAGGAGCTGCGTAAACAACTATTTATTTCATTACACTGGGCATTTCCCGGTATTTGTAAGTGCGATTTTCACATTTTAAAGTTCATTTGAACGTGTCTTTTGCAACGAATAGGTAAGAATTAATTATAAATAAAAGACTTTTGAAATGGTTAGCTGAAATACGCCCTGCGTGTCAGTAAAAGCAGTTGTTGAATTTAAGCTTAACATCGTGCATGAAATGCATCATAATATAATAATATCATTGCATGCATATGCAATGATGCATGAAGAATCAAAGCTTACCTATATACGATGTATTTTTCCTTTTTAGTGTTTGAGCATAATTTTTACCAAATAGTCATTAGATAGTGTAAAGAGCATGTATCAAATTAGGGTCATAATCATTTTGTCAAAATAATGAATATTCTCAGACTCGCTCGGTCATCCAGTCGTTAAAATAAAATCGCAAAGTTTTTTTGAAATAAATCTAATACTGGAACTGATAGTGTCAGACTCTGATCAGACACAACGTAGGAAGTTGTAAAAGTAAGTTCCTGTATTAGATTTATTTCAAAACTTTGTGATAATCATTGTATCAAAAGACAAAATGGTCATGCATGATATAAAATGCCCAATGGAATGGGCAATGTACAAACCAGCATGACCAGGAAGTTAAGTGAAAAAAAGGAATTGATTTGTTGTAAGAGTAAAGTTTTACCCCCATGTCAACTTGCTGAAGTCTGGCCTAGCCGCTTAGGCTAATGAAAGTCAATGTTATGTTTATCGTAACCCACCTGTGTTTGGAATTTTTTGGATGCGATGCCAGTTGCCTTAAAAGTTTCATGCCACAAATATATGCTAAATCAATTACTCTAATTGCTTCTAAAGACCTTTTGTGGTAATCACAGCGCACTGTATGCTGAGCATGCAATTTGCAATGAAATTATTGTAAATGAAGTTTGTGCAAATTTGTACATTCCTGAAAGGCATTGGAAAAAAAGTATTTGTGTGCATGGAAATTTAGAAAATTAACTGCACTCGGGAAATTCACAAACTTGTCATGCTTTACAGTGTGTATAGTATGGGACAGTGGAACATCAGTGGCGTACCGTGGCCGCCCCAACCCCGGGGGGCTGAAGAAAATGCAATTTTGCCTCCCCTTCCTCAACAGCCCGAAAAGGTTGACCCAATTTTTTTCTCGGTCGTTTTAAAAAGTGAAGAGCAAAAAAAAAAAAAAAAAAAAAAAAGGGTTTTAGGTGCATGCGCCCTAAAAGCAGGTCATTTTGATCTATAGTACCATTTTTTCAACAAATTATAGGCTTTATCAAATTTTTCCGCCCTTTTTTAGTTACTTCTTTTTGCCGCCCCTTCGTTTTTGGCCGCCCCTGTAGTAGTGGTTTTTTGGGGGTTCATGGAACCCCTGTAATCCTGTGTAAACAATCCTCTGTAACCACCGTGTACAAATTACACAGGAAAATGACAGAAACCTATGACACCCTGTAATCCTGTGTAAACAAATCCTCTGTAACCACCGTGTACAAATTACACAGGAAAATGACAGAAACCTATGACTCCCTGTAATCCTGTGTAAACAAATCCTCTGTAACCACCGTGTACAATTTACACAGGATTACACAGAAAAAATAACAACACAGGATTACACAGAAAAACAATTTACACAGGATTACACAGAAAAACAATTTACACAGGATTACACAGAAAAACAATTTACACAGGATTACACAGAAAAACAATTTCACAGGATTACACAGAAAAACAATTTACACAGGATTACACAGAACAATAATTTACACAGGATTACACAGAAAAAAACAACAACACAGGATTACACAAAAAAAAAAACAACACAGGATTACACAGAAAAAATAACAACACAGGATTACACAGAAAAACAATTTACACAGGATTACACAGGATTACACAGAACAATAATTTACACAGGATTACACAAAAATGCTGTGTACACAGGATTACACAGAAAAACAATTTACACAGGATTACATAGAAATGCTGTGTACACAGGATTACACAGAAAAACATCCTTGTATTTTTAATTCACCCCAATCCAAATTACACAAAAAAAATCACCCCTGTATTTTAACTTATCCAAAAAAAAAAAAAAAAAAAAATTCAGGGAATTTTTTCCCTGCATCTTAAATAAAAAAATGATATTCTACACAGAAAAAAATCCCCTGTATCTTATATCCTGTCTTCAACTATTATGACCTTAAGCTGATCCAAGTAGGGGAACAATCAATTTGTCTAACCGGAAACCTAGCCTGGAGGTACTTACAAACTAGCACACTTATGTACACTGTTGAGTTGCAGGAAGTGAGACAAAGTGGTTTTATGCTAAGCGGGAAGAATTAATTTGATATGTCTAACCAGGCGGAAACCTAGCCCGAAGGCATTTATATTTCTTATGTTTAAGGTTCGGTATGATTGTTCATCCTCAAAGCATCATGGGTAATATTTATTTCTTATGTTTAAGGTTCGGTATGATTGTTCATCCTCAAAGCATCATGGGTAATATTTATTTCTTATGTTTAAGGTTTGGTATGATTGTTCATCCTCAAAGCATCATGGGTAATATTTATTTTTTATGTTTAAGGTTCGGTATGATTGTTCATCCTCAAAGCATCATGGGTAATATTTATTTCTTATGTTTAAGGTTTGGTATGATTGTTCATCCTCAAAGCATCATGGGTAATATTTATTTCTTATGTTTAAGGTTCGATATGATTGTTCATCCTCAAAGCATCATGGGTAATATTTATTTCTTATGTTTAAGGTTCGGTATGATTGTTCATCCTCAAAGCATCATGGGTAAAAACAGTTACAAACATTGTTAAGCCAGCAGCTCTCCACTTTTTTCAGGCTTGGGACTGGATATGTTTGTTTCAAATTTTTGCATGTGTGTTATACAAACACTTGACAAAAATATTATCAAAAAAAATTTGTCTGTATTACCGATTTTGAAGGCACGATGAGGTGTGCTGCAATACGTGGACGTGAAAACATAGTCAGACTCTGCAGATACTGGGGCGCCACCAATTTTTGACCACGTCCTGTATTATCAAAAAAATTTTGATTTTTACTTTTAATATATTATTTCACAAAAATTATCCACAAGACCAAATTTGTCTTGATAATTTTTTAACATAGTCATATCTTTTTTTTTCAATCGGTGGTTCGCTCAGTAACAAACTCAAGAGTCTTTTTCAAAACCTCGAACTCCTCTGTCCTTTCAGGAAAAATCCAAGGTGGTCTTAAACACAATCTCATCCTGTATCTATCCTTATACCACCCAATGTAACACATCAAAAGGTTGATTGCCTGGATTCTTACTTTGTTTCCGTTGTAACCGCTAGCAGCAACAAACAGGTTTCCGAGACTAGTACCATTCCACATATAAAAATCTCCTTTGGACGAGTCTTCCAGTTTTTGGAATATTTCATCATCAGCGAGCTCAAAATAAATAGAATCTACCATTTTTTATTAAAATAAAGATGATCGTAGCATTTTGGATTCTCACGAGCGCTCTTTTGGATTCTCCCGAGAGAAGAATTAGGATGGAAGTCAAGCGTATGACAGAAATTTTGAAAGCCTACAACGATGCTAAAAAGACGGAATGAGTAGGTCGTAGAAATATAAAAACCTCTTGTGATTAATAATCACAAGAGGTTTTTTTTTTTAGTTTACCACACCAAGTTTAAAATGGTTGTAATCAAGTAGGTTACTACAAATGCGGCGTATCCAGTAACTAAAGGATCCCGTCCAGCACAAAATTCCCACGGTTCTCTAGGTGCGCCGTCTTTGTATCTACCTTCAGCTTTTACTAATCCGTTTTGTACCAACACGTCATGTATGCGTGGGATAATTATCATCAAACACCATCTCAGCCTTCATTTTTGTTTTTTTCTCGTCATAGTACCATCTCCAAACACCGCATGGTTTTTCTTCATCATCCCACATTTCTTTCCGATACTCTCCGTGACGCTTTTAGGTTCTCAACCCAGTTGTCATCCGTTAGATTTGGAAGATCCATTTTATTTATACAAAACAAGTTTGATTTCTAATTTTTTATTTTCTCGGATTCAATGTACTTGGAGACTCTCCAAAGCTTCTTTTTTTCCTCTTTCCAGTCCAGCCTGTTCTGCCTCTGTCAAGCGAATTTCACGTTCTCTATCAGTCGTAAGTTCAATTAGATCCGCTCTGGTTCTGTGCTTGATTCCAGCCTTGTGACCTCGGTAGTTTTCCATTGCCCGCAGAATGTGATGGAAATCCTCATTGCTCACAACCCCATCTTCAAGAGCTCTAGACACCAGATCATTCACCGTGTTCAAACTGGACTCTGCGGTTCTTTTGACACTTTCGTGCTTTTCGACCTTCTTCATCGTTGCTTTTCCGAGAGCCACGCATGCTCCACTAAGAACACCTCCAAAAATTGCTATTCCTCCGAGAGGAATGCTTACAAAGCTCCAACACCCGTAGCTAGAGTTCCGACAGCTCCCGTCCCGCTTCCAACTGCGACGAGTCCTGCTACTTGAGCCGTGTTGTAAAACACATTCCAAACTGTTTTGTATTTTCTCCTTAGTTGATCTCTTTGGTCAACTTCCTTTTCGAGGGACTCATGGATTTCGGATATCTTACTTAGTCGAATTGAACTCCCTGATCCTCTCCTTGTGGAAGATCAGGGTATATTTCTGATGCTGTAGGTTTTTCATCCTTTTATTTAATTAGTTAATTAGAACTTCATCCTCCGTAAAATTTAAAACGTGGTTTTCAAACGAAATGCTGTATGATTTCTTGCTTGGTTAAATTTTTTTTTTCAGTAGAAGCTAAGTATTCCCAGTTGCTCAAAATTCATGTTGATTCCAAGGAGACTTACCAGGGCTTGAGTTCTGTAGACATCTGCTGAAACTCCGTTGATCCAAAAGCAAAGCTTATTTTCAACGTACTCGATCGAGACATGATGCATAATAGTAGTGTCCGTTTGAACGGATGCGGAAAAGAGGGTTTGCCGCTATTATTTAACACTTTGAACGATATCGAGTCGTCGGTCCAAGTAATATTTAGGTACATGAAGAAATTCACATTAGACTGAAACGTCAAAGAACAAGCGTTAAGCTGGGCGTCAATGGGTTCACTCCCGATTTTACCGAAAAAGAGAGGTTCCAAGGCTGAACAATAAAATGTGGGTTGTTGAAGAAAATTTCTAAAGGTCTAGTGAGTCGCATGGGGTCAAATCTTTTCCGGATTCGCAAATTCAGAACCCAGCAGTGATGCCAATTTGCATAGGCCTAGCGTTGAAAGTGTTGTTCATTCCGTTTTTAATTTCGATCAACTTGTCTCTCTCCAAGTCGATGTTTTTTTTGGCTCGGATGGAAACATAGTGCGTTCCGTCTTCGCTCATCCATACCATGAATCTCCCCAAAACATGCAAGCTGGTATCGTGCTCGTGTCCAATTTGCAGGTCTACGTACTCTTTTGTCACAGCGTCCTCGTTGTCCGTGGGAGTTCCAAGACCCGTGACTCTATTGCCGCTCATAGCGAGTTCACCGGTCATCGAGTCACCATCCTTCAAACTTTTCTGTCGCTTAACCATGAGGTTAGGCTGGTCACGGAACCCATAGTAGCTGCATCTTGAGGGTCGGTTGGATTCATCAACCCAGTTATTTTTTTTTCCTCCCATGTTAATCCTTCCGGTCATTCGCGCTCCAGTTTTTTTGACGTACGCGGAAAGATCTACATCTTCGCCAGCTATTGACGTTGATTTTTTTTTGATCGTTGGCCCTCGGATAGACATTCTTTCTTTTATTTTATCTGATTTCAAATTCCAAATCCAGCGGTTGATCGTGATTATCGAGCTTTCTCGAAGAATTTTTCCATTCTACTTTGAAGTTGAAGTCGAGCTCGTGGATGGATCCGTTTTGCAGTTTTTTGAAACTCGGCTTTTTGTAGTTCGAAACGAAGTATTCTCCTAACGCGGCGTTTGTGACATCGATAGACCCAAGAACTCGACCTCCTGCAAAACGTCAGTCGTTGTTTTTGAGATTGTCCGTGGTTGACAGCTGATTCAGGTATACGAGAATTCTTCGAGGTAAAAATTCTATCGCACGATCTCCGTGTATTCACCATCCGCTAGCCACCCTTCATCGTCCAATCCGAACATTTCTCGAACGCGGTCCGAAACCAAATCTGATACTGCTCGGGATTGTCATGTTGAGTTTCCCATCGCGTTTGTCGACTTCAATTCAAACCATCGATCTGGCTCGTGAATTCTTTCGCGAGCAGGTCAAAATTATACAGCCCGGGCTTATTTTTATCGCTTCTTCAGGTCCCTGCCCTCCTTGAGTGTACCTCCACTCTAGTTCCTCTTCGACGTTGAACCAACCGACTCCACCCGAGATCCTTTTGATTCCAATTTTTAAGTTTTTACCGTTATTGTCTATACTTTGCAACGGGCGATAAGGTTTTCCTTTGCCGGTGCCGGTAATTGTGACAAACATTTTTTCTTTTATCTTTCAATAAAATGAGAACCGGAGGAGTATTCGAACCGACGCACGGTTTCAGTCTTGTAAATCAAGAAATTCAAGTCAGCAAAAAAGGAAAATTTTACGTAAGATTTCCCAGTTTGTGGCAAAAGTACAAACTTCCGAGAGTCACGGACAAAACCGTGTACGATGACTGGCTCTCCAACCAGATACAATTCTGGCAAAACCAGCTGAACTTCGCGGTCTGGTGCGCCACGTCAGGATGCGGAGTGTCTAAAGAACTTCTCAGTCACAAAGATCCGATGATTCGATCCGTGTTCAGATTTCACGCGTGCTATCAGATCAGAAGGATCCTGTCTGAGATGAGCTGTCCGCTTCCTCTAACCCCGCCTGGGCGCTACGAACAACGGGATCGACACGCACGCTCTACGAGAGAATCTGCTCCGATTCGGAGTTAACCCGAGAACAAATTGGAGGCAAAAGTTCGATCCGTGGAACGGAATGGGTACGCCAAATTCACTCGAACTTACCACGAGGATTTTAGTTTGAAGACGAACGACAAAGTAGAAATTGCGAAGATCCGAATCTGACCGATTTCACGGTCTTCGTTCCCGGTCACGTAAATTTTCTTGGTAACAGTAGGGACGCGACTTACGAGATCTGGATGGACCAGCAGTTCGACCACGATCCGGGGATAACCGACAGATCGATTCGCAAGGGCGATTCAATAGCGGCGATCGGATCTTTCGCTTTGGACGCCTCATCCGAGGAATTCTCCCGAGCCGGAGTGTCCAGAATAAACGACAGCATCAGAACCCTGGTCTGGGCCACCCTCGGAAGTCAGGCTCAGACTCGGAGCAGCATCCTGGGTTCTGGCAAGGCGTTCGACGCTCAGAAGCAATTTCTAGCGAATGTCGAAGATGCGATTAATTCAGCCGTGAATCTTCCCGATTCGATCGACAGGTATCAAAAGACCCTGCAATTTGCACGCGAGCAAACTGGATTTCGCCGTGGCTCACGGACTCTACCTGATTCCGAGCGATATGGAAATTCTAATAGGAACCGTAAACGGATACAACAATCTGATCCAGATCGCCACACCCGACATGCGAATCGGACTCAACTCGGAGGTGAACGATTTAACCTCTTGCTCTCGACGTTCGCTTCCGCGAAAGCCCGTCTTCGAGACGCCCGTTCCGCTACCGTCCGTAATAAAAAGCCCGCCTGTTTTAGAAGACATTCCTTTGGCGCACGCCGAGAAGCAGCTCAGTATAATTTTGGCAGCTGCCGTGGTATTTTTATTTTTCTGGATTTAAAAAATTTTAGTGAGAGGACTTTTTCTTTTTAGCAAATTCCGTCACCGTGGTGTATAGCAAAAATCCGACGGCCAGAGCGAAAGTCCACAGATGATCGGCTAAAAATCCGCGACGCTTCCGCTGCTTTCAGACAGAAATTCACCACGGCTCCGATGACTCCGGAAGCGCTATCAGGGCTTTGTCTCCAAGTTTCAAAAGGAGATTAGCTATTTTCTTGAGCTGATCCTTAATCCAATCGGTCCACGTTTTTGGCTTTGGAGGCACTGGTGGCTTTGGTCCTGGACCCGGGTCTGGTCCTGGAGGCTTTGGTTTTGGAGGCACAGGCTTAGGTGCGGGAGTGACGGCTGAAATTGCTGATTTGGTTGCTATGAGTATTCCCTCAACAACGGTAGCAATTGTCATACCAATTGCGGTTATGATTGATACAATAGTAACCCCCTCTCGTCGAAATAACGTGCTAACTTGTTCACGCAAAGAGCCATCGCTATCGATAAAATTTTTGATAGAATCTCGCAAACGTTGAAACGAATTTTTGACCTTGATGTCTTGGTCAGCAATAGCTTTGTCAAAATCCTCAATTTCTGTTTCCAGTTCTCTAGCTCTTTCAGCGTCTTCTTCGCTTACTGGTAATAGAGGTTCTTCTTCCTCACCTTCGTATGTTGGATTAACGAAACTAACTGAACGATCACCTTTGGATTTCAAGTTTTTTAGTTCGGTGACTTTTTCACCCCTTCTTTTGACAAGATGGTTGTAAACGTCGGACAGCTTTTTTAGTTGTCCTTCTTCATTCAAAAAATTACTGATTTCCTCTTGGTTTGCAATGGGATCCCTAACTAACTGTTCACCCAATTCATCTGATTGTTGAACCGATTTTGCAAACGGATTTCTACGTATTTCACCCTGAGCGGAAGGTCCAGTGGGGGTATTGATTGCTTGACTGATACTACTTTCAACCTGTTTGGCTAGTTGTTGTGTTTTTTCACTAGAGCTTGCAAAATCCTTAACTCCCAGCGTTTCTCGTAAAAACGGCGCAGCTCCATCTCCATATAGTTTTTTAATATAGCTAAGAGCTAGGAATTGTCGCGGTTTTCCTTCTTTGGTAAGTCTTACTTTTTTGCCTTTTTTTTTTTTTTTAAAAATAGTATCACCCTCAAGCGACCATGTTGTGCCCTTGCGAACGTATCCCTTCTCTCGTAACGCCGTCGAGAGAGAATTTTTGCCTTTGATTCTCGACATACTCTTTCCAACACGTGGAAAGTTTTGCGTTAATATCTCTCTGTGTTTCAATGTACTCTGACACCTCTGGAATTCCTCTTTGAATAGCACCGCCGCGAAGATCTTGGAGTCGGCGTTCTAAACTCGCCACGCTGTTGATGTCATCTTCAGTGAGATGATTTTCCCATTCGACGCTTCCTCTACGTCTCTGGGAGTACACCTCAACATCTGTTTTTATCTGTCCACCACCAAAATCAGTCTCAGCCGGTGTACCACCACCTGCTCCCGTGGTATTTCCGATCGTATTTTCGAATTCACCGAAGTCATCCATCTGAATGTCTTCTCCAGGATTAAAATCTGCCATCTTTTGGTTTTTATTTTACGTATAAATAAAAGATGGCGACTGAATCGGATACAAATTGGACCCATACCGACAACTTCGCAAAGCGCGAGGAGTTAAAGGTAATAGACGTAGTATTCGAATACGACGCTCCGAGTACCATCGACCAAACCGAATTCTTACGGTGAGATTTCCTGGTCTTGGAAAAGATGACGTAATATACCCTGGAACGAGTTTACTTTGGTTCAAGATTGCTCTAAATTCCGCCTCTGGTGGAAATCAAGATCTTAACAGGACTATCGTAAATAATCTCGGAAGAGCGATAGTGTCAAAAATTGAGGTTAAATTGGAAGGACAGAGTATCTTTACTCTGAACGATGCTGATATATTCCTTTGCTACCAAGATCTCTGGAAGACGAAGCGAGGAAAGAGAGAACGCCTCTGATCAGGGTATCCAGTCTGCGGCAGGTCGAAAAATAAGAATCGACGCTGGTGACAAAGGTGCAGATGCCAAGGATATCGCTGAAGGAAAGTCCTTCGGTGACAACATGTTTTGTATCCCTCTGGACTTTGAGATGCTGAATTCTCATAATCCATATTTTCAGTACGAGATGAAGGACAGGCTGAGTTACGAGCTGACGCTTCAACAATTACGGAAAAGTCGTGGTGTCCACGGATACAGCAGCCAGCTATTCCATCTCAGATATTACCCTTGAGTTTGATGTAGTCAATGATCCTGAGCTAGCGATGACTCTTAGGAACAGGGTGAATGGAAAAAGCGTCGTTATGTACGCGACAGAGTCATCAGACACAGCAAAGAGTCGCTTAACAAGTCAGACACCGCCTGAATATCGCTCTAGCACCGCGATGAAGCAAAGTCCATGAAAGGTATTCTGATTCTCTTCAGAGACCCAGCTGCGGATGGAGGAGGAGCCAATTACGCTCGAGATACCGAAAAGTTCTACAACCCAAAGATCAAGAAAGTTTCAACAACGCCGACGGTGTTCCAAATCAGCTGTACTCCTCTGGGATGCTGTCTCACCATCACTTCAAAGAAATTCAAAAGCACTTCATGGATGGAAAATTCAGAACCGCTTCCACACGTAATCAAGGAAGCGGGATTGGCTGATGTGAGGAGGCGAGATTATCTCACGACCAAGTATGGTCTCTGGTTAGACATGAGAACCACGGATGATGACACGTTGCATGGATCTGGTAGGAAAATTGAAGGAGCTAGTCAGAGTATTCAGATCGAGATCGAAAAAGAAGCCGAGACGGCAGGAGCGTTGAACGCTTACGTGTACTACATACAGGATGCACGGGTGAATATCGAAGCCGGAAAATTGCAGAGTGTGAACTACTAGAATAAAAGATGTTTCCAAAACACGCGCACTTTTCGGCGATAATCTCAGGCGAAACCATGTCCGCAAAACCGAGCATGTTTTAAATCTATTAGAAAACGAATATCGCGGATTTTTTTTTTTTATTTTGATCATCTGTCCGAACTGGGTTAATAATTCGACTTACCGCAGTAGGCAGTGGATCTTCGATAATCCCTACCAAGTATTTATGATCGATCCGGAAGAATGGTTTCCTAACAAAGACGATCAATTTCAATTAGCGATCAAGGTATTTTGGGAAACTATCGGAAAAATGGATGACTCCCAGGTTCTGTTTCTGATCGACGATAGCATAGCCGAAGAAGGAATCGACAAAAAAGAAGCGTTCTAACAAAACTCGCTTGTTCCGCAGACACGATAACTGCTCTCTTTGGATGCTCACTCAAGCTTACGTAGCAGTTCCCAAAACCATTAGAAGACAGGTCAAATGGCTGTCTACCTTCTATTGCAAAGATGAAGATGATTTACGTCACCATCATGAAGGAGAACAAAGTAGTTCCCAAAGAAAAGAGGGAGGCATTGAATGAAAAACTAGAAAAAATCAATATTCAAATTAAATCTATTTCTACATCCACCCAGAGGATTTGAGTACAGATAAAAAAATAAAAAATGCTTGCTGACGTGATTTTTCAATCTTAGCCGTAAGATAAAGAAAATCATGACTGAAATTGAAGATATAGTTAACGAGGCGATGACCGTGGGCGTTTTGCCCACCATAGGCGGAATGTCTACCTTAGACGGTACGGCTACACGGGAGGAACCTGTGAGGAAGTTTACGAAACGGAACAGCTGCGGGAACGGTTGATAGGCGTAGCAGAGGCAGGAAAAAGCAAAGAGTATTTGGGAAAGAGCATAACCTCCGCTGAGATCGATAGACTTGATCAAAAAGAGCCTGATGAGACTCTCACGCCAGATATCTGAGGCTCACATGGGTGGGATAGTAACCAGGTCAATGAAAAAGCACTTCGCTACGCTTACGTAAATTTGGTCGGACTCTTCCTTCCAAAAAATTTAGCGACACGATCGCGATGCTCTGGAAGAGTCTCTGAACGAAGGACCCTTTATTGATTTAGCTTTAAACAAATGGACCTGTGGGCTGTATCATAGTTTTGGACATATGCTAGCTCCGTTGGAGGCTATTCTGTTAACTAGCAACGGTGTTAAAAAGTTGACTTTCCACCAGAAGCGAAGTGCACAGTAGACGACTCCCAAGTATTGATGTGATTGATTGAGATCCTGGAAACTAAAAAATCAAGAGGAAGTATTTATTCCTCTTGAATTTTTTGGGTTGATTCCCATGGTACTTGAGCAAATTTGCTCAGGTGCTGCTCAGGTGCTGCTCAGATACTTCTCAGATACTTGAGCAAATTTGCTCAGGTGCTGCTCAGGTGCTGCTCAGATTTTTTCTAATAATAAAAGATGAGTGATCAAGAAACCAAATCAGTAAACGCTCCGTCCAAGGTGGAAGTGTCAACAGCGACAGCAACATCTGCATGGCCGGCAAAGGTGATAGCAAAAGTGAGTCAAGCAAAAGTCAAAGACCCAAAGAGGGTTGCCGCTGGAAAGGCATTAGCCGTAAAAAACAGAGAAAAAATTAGCAAAATTAAAAGCCTATGAAGCAGCGGAAACAACACGGGAGAACCCGTCCACCATAGACGAAACGTCATGTACACCTTCAGAAAAATCAACCGTGTCAAACTGGTTGTCAGGTCCAGTTCTTGTTGGAGGAGCGGTCGTCGTCGTTGGAGGGATAGTGGCATATGGGTATTCTACCTTAAACGGTACGACTAAAAGCCCACCCACAGTGACCACAGTGGTCGATCATCAACCAAAAGTCGATCCTTTTGATGATTTTTAGTTACAATAAAGAAGATGGCAGAAACCAATCCAAACGTAAAAATGATCGTAAACGGCGCCAGATCACGCAAACAACGATAAGCCTCGGTATATGGGCTAACTTGCTCGTTATGAAAAAGTTCCTAAAAATGAAGCCGGCTAATCTCTCGCAGCTTGATGCGGAGGATATTGGAAAGTTGACTTTGAGCGTCTTTTTTCGCTACGATGCTCAGAGATTGGCTCGTGAATCAAGGAATTCTTCCGGATCAAATTATGGCTTAGTCCAAGGAAAACATTCTGTCAAGGTAGGTATATTAAAAACCCTCTTAGCACTATTTGTGCTAAGAGGTTTTTTTTTAATTAATAATAAAAGGATGACACTTTTGAAAATTGAAGATCTAGAGTTGAACAAAGATTATAAAGTTACCAAGATCGATGTTGAAACCGAATTCACTTCCTCGCCAATGGTGACCGATTAAAGGTAGATCCTCTTATTTGGACCGATATTCCTGATGTAGAGGATGAAATTTGTTGTTATAATTGGTTGGCTCTATACATCGTAGCCGTACCGTCAGAAGTAAAAGAAGAGCCCGCTGTTTTATTTTTCCATACGGGAAAAAGAGACGTCTTTTGAAATATGAAACCGAACAATGTATGAAATGGTACGACTATTTTATGGCTTATTAGTGATTTTTCAACCACTTCCTGAAATTATAACCGCGACTGCAAAACATTCATTTTTTTAATTTTAAAATAAAGAGAAAATGGCAATGTTCATCGGAGCCGTGTTTAACGCTTTAGCATTTTCAGGAAGCAATTATCTGTTCAACTCTCTCAGTTCGGAAGAACGCAAAAAACACGATCTCGCTCTCGAAAAACTTCAGCACGACCAAGATTCTTGGAATCTAGCGCGTCTTTCAAGAATAGATTACATCAACGATCAATTAAAAAACAGGGTCACGCGGAAAGAACCTTTTTCGGACGTCGATGACGCTGATGAGACAGTATTATAATTTAACGGGAATTTTGATGGATTCTTTTCCACCCGAACCACAACTTTATGATGGAGAGTATCTCGACGAAGATCAAACAAAAGCGATCCAGAACGGGAATTAGCTTTGCTCGGACTGGGATTGCTCGGAACCGTGTGGTTGCTATCAAATACTTTGGATAAAAGTATTTGGGTGGGAGCTGAGCCTCTAATCTCTGGAAAATCATCGAGAGTTACGTGATAATTTCTTCGTTTGAGTAGGTAGAAGAGAACGTAGTGAATATTGAAATTATTTCTCTTGGGTTTATTTTGTAAATAAATTTTCAGTATATTATCAAGATCGCATAACAAATTAATGCGATCGTGACAAAATCAACGGAAAATTACCCGTAATTTCGTAGTAAATCTTGTGAACGGCTTTTGGGTCTGATCTCAAGACTTTTAACAAGTCTTTTTACTCAGGGACTCGAACATTTTTTATTTTTTTTTAATTTTTTAACAAACTCGTCGATCAAAATCTCAGAAGTACTCGTAACATTTCCACTGTATTTTGAGTTATATTTTGGCAGGCTTTGCACTTTCATGCTGGTTCTTTAAACAACTGATTAAATTCAGTACCGTATAGACAAATCGGTTTTTTGTTCTGTTTTCAAGGCGAGTTTTCTTTTTACACAATTTGCAAAAACAGCGCTTATATTTACTCGTATACTTCATTTTTGTAACAAACTCGCGATCAAAATCTCAGAAGTACTCGTAACATTTCCTCGATAGATTTCGATGTATTCTTCAAACTGGTAGGTCTTGGTTTCGCAGTATTTTTTCGGTTGTTGAATTTGGTCGATGTTAACTCGGGGTGAGTTCTCGTTAAGAGACGCGTCATTTTCTAAACCACAATCATAACACACATCGCCTACTATGTATTCTGAGTTGCAATTTTTACATTTTGGTAGGCTTTGCACTCGCGCGGGTTCTTTAAACAACTGATTAAATTCAGTACCGTATAGACAAATCAGTTTTTTGTTCTGTTTTCGAAGGCGAGTTTTCTTTTTACACAATTTGCAAAAACAACGCTTATATTTACTCGTACACTTCATTTTTGTATCAATAAAAAAATCCCCTTTAGACTGAATGTCTAAAGGGGATTTTTTGTTGGTTATGGTAGACTGTACGACTAGTCTGAGTCTTCATCATATTCCAACTCTTTTACTACAAGGTCAAAACTGTGGTACATATTCCGGTTGTTTTGCTTTCTTTTTTGCCCGTGGGTTTAACAAAAGCTATTGATTTACCAAGTCCAAGTCCAAGTTCTCTAGCCTTTTGTTAGGGTAGAACAACTCCAAACTCGAGTGTTATCACTGAGAGTGATAACTCGGATTTTCCAACCCTGGTTTCCATGATCTCAAAATTGGTAATTTTGTAAATTTCACCTTCTTCTAGTTCAACCCATTTCAAAATTGAGGATCCTTTTTGCTCTTCTAACAAGTGCTCAAATTCTACCTTCAGTATGCTTGATTGTTTTGCCATTTTGTTCGCTTTTTTTATTAATTAGGATTTTTCTTAAACTGTTTTTATTTTTAAATCGAGGCTAAAAATAAAAGATGGCTGAAACTAAAATGTCTAAGGTTTACTACAGTCCGAGAGGGTATTGGAAGGGTGTTTCTGCGATAGACAAGCTGGCGAAAGAGGTTGGAAAAAAAAAAAAAAAAGCTAGAAATTTTTGGAAAAGCAGACTCAGTGGCAAATTTACCTACCACCTCAAGTACATTCCCAGAGCAAAATTTAACGTAAGTGTACCTAATAAAGTTCATCAAGCCGATTTGTTGTTTCTCCCTCACGACAGACCGAGTAAAGGAAAAAAGCTTTACAAGTACGCTGTTGACTGTGGTGGATGTTGCGAGCAGATACAAGGAAGCTGAGCCTCTGAGCTTGAAGGAATCTGGGGAGGTGGCTAAGGCATTTGAAAAAATTTACTCTCGAGTTTTAAAGTGGCGAAGCTTCTGCAGGTCGATCCTGGAAGAGAATTCATGGGCAAAGTGAACGAAGTGATGAAAAAGCACAAGGTCGATATCAGAAGAGGGTTGCCTGGTCAACATAGAGCTCAGGCAATTGTTGAAAGATTCAACAGAACTTTGGCTGAAAGACTGTTTGGCCATCAGTACTGCAGGGAAATACTGATGGAAGCTCGTGGTCAGAAAAATATGAGGTCTACCGAGTGGGTGGGTAGGCTTCCGGATGTGATCAGAGCTTTGAACAGCGAAGAGACTCGGCTGATAGGAATGAAACCGGTTGATGCTATCAAGAAGAAAAAGATTGAAACGTTGCCTTCAGCTCCACAAAAGTTGAAAAATGAGATTGAAATTCCAGATAACGTGAGATTGAGATATCTTTACGCTCCCGGAGAGTTGGAGGGAGGTGAGAGAAGACGCGCAACCCATCCCATTTGGTCTCTGGAAACTTACACGGTTGATAGTATCGTGAGGACACCGGGTAATCCAATTTTGTACTATTTGTCGAAGGAGCACCAAAAAGAGCGTTTGTTAAACAGGAGCTTATGATAGTACCCGAGGGTACACAGTTGCCACCCGACAGAGTTTTGAAGTAAACTTTCTTATTCAAGTTTTACGGCGTAGTGTCCAATCGCGTATAAACCTTCGGCACCTACTAAAAACGTGAATGAAAAACGGGTGGCTTCGGGAGTTGATGTGAGGTATTTGTATCAACCTGGAGAGCTAGAGGGTGGTGATCGAAAAAGAGCGACTGATCCGATATGGTCTTTGGATTTGTATCAAATAGGGAGTGTCATCGCAAAACCGGAGAGCCTATGATGTACTACTTGGAAGATGGTCCAAAAGAGGTTTCATTAGAGAAGAGCTGTTAATCGTACCATCCAACACTCAACTGCCTCCGGATGGAGTTCTCAAGAGGTAGTGACCGTACGCCAAAGTGCGATTTCCATCCTCCGAGATATAACACTTTGTATCAAGAGGAGAGAGCGAGATCTTATTCAAATGTATTCCATATATTTTTTGTTTTTCACTTTTCAAAGCGTTCATACCATGTCGAAAGATCTTTGCATCAAACAAAGATTCTCTGTACAGCTCGTGAGTCAAGTTTTTCTTCACGACGCATTTTTTGATGCCCTTCGCCTTTTTAATATTTTCAACGCTAGTCAATATCGAGTACATTTTGGCTCTCAAACCGATGTACTCATCGATCGGTATTCCTCCACACTCGCCTTTGAACTTTCCGAGAACTTTTTGTTCTTCACAGAATACATGGGTGACTCCTCCGGAAAGTTGCTCAGATCATAGAAGACAGCATCTTCAGCCATATCGCGATACATGTCATCGGTCTTGATGTGAACTAACAAAGAATCGGTGTCTGTGTACAACAACTCGCACTTATCTCCGTGACGCTTCTTCAGATGATTGTAGTAAAAGTCGTACATGTGACGCTTGCTCAGATCGAGGATAGCCATCCCAACATAAATGGGTTTGTTTAACAACACTTTTTTTTTGTGCTGTTCTACTCCAGCTAAGCTCGGGTTGAATATTCTCGCTCTCGAGAATGTCGGTTTTGCCATGGCTTTTAGCAGATTCTTATTTTCATCCGGCAGCGATATAAACTTACGCTTACGTAATTTCGCACATTCTCCATCGCCTTTCCAAACACGGCGTTGTTCATCAGTTTGAAGAGATCCTTCTCAAACTTCGCTCTTCGCGTCTTTTCTGAGCTCGACATTCAGATCGATGTATGGTTTCATCCAAGGTGACTGATTGAATTTTAATGCTCTGTGAATTTTCTTTAAACGCATCCCCAATGAGAGATACAGCTGCAAAATCCTATAATCTAGCACGTATTTCTCTTTGTCAAACAGGTTCGGTACAAGTTTTTCGGTTTTAAAGACGCTGTTATTTCCCATGAGTTTCCTTTGATAATCCGATAACCACTCTTCTTGTACTTTCAAACGCTCCGGCGCCAAGGGGTAAGCATTGTGTGAATCGTGTAATTCCTTCGGTACTCCAAGTCAACTTCTAAAAATACCCCACTTCAGAATCGCTGGGGTGATTTTGGATTTTTCTAGAAAGCCCCTCTAGATCCTCCTCCCATTTGAATCCTCCGGTCGGTAGGTGTTGTCTCATCGCCAAACCGTACAGGTTATTAGCGTCAAAATATCCTATATATCTCTTGTCCTTATCGGGATCATAATCTTCTACCATCGGGTTGTTCGCTTTGGCATATCTGCCGGATACCATGGAAACACCTCCGCGCTTGCCCTTCTCACAAAAAGTGTACATATCGTAATCCGTCAACAATTCGAGCTTGACACCGGTCTTTTTTAGCATCGCATCCCACCCCAGACTGGGACTGCTAATATAATGCGCTGGATCTAGCTTGTAATGTTTGAGAGACATAGCTCTAAAGTTTTCAAAGATATCCGCGAGTAGAGTGACATCGGTTTTGAGGTAAACATCGTGATAATCGCCCATGTTTTTACAACCAAAAGTTTTCCAGACTTTTTGAGCATGCGCGTAATCCTCATCGGAAATGTGATCATCCATCAGCGAGCTGTAAAATACATCCTTGGGTGGTAGTTGTGTTTCTTCGAAGCGCTCCCAGCTGTCCATGTATTCGTATGGATACACACCCTTTCTGAGTAGCATATCACGCTTCTGCGTATTTGGCTCATGTTCCGTTGTGATTTTAAACAAGTTGGAGGACTCGACCAATTTTGCTAAAGAAGAAAGCAAAAATTGGTTGCTATCTATGAATTTTAGATTACCCAAGGAAAATGTTTTATATTTTTCCATGTTATTCGCGATACACTTGATCTTTCCTTTTGTCTCACCCATCGCTTGCATAATCAAATGACCGTCGTATCCTTTGAGATTATGAAAAACCACGGGAATCGTGGGGTAGAAGCGAAAATTAAGGTTGCACGAGTTGTGAGCCGCTCCTCGAAAGGCTCCGGTGATGTGGCAATGATCCCTTACTTTGTCTTCTTTAGTCAGTGGTTTATTGCATATGTGACAAGCGGTAGCCTCATCAAACAGACAAAAATCTTGTCTCGTCATTTTCATTGGTTTTATGTTTTTTAGGGCTTCGGTTATTTTGGCTTCTTCCTCTTTCACGCACTCGAGAAATTTCTTGTCAGCGTTCAGTCCTCTGTAACTAATAGGTTTTTCAGTATGACCATCACTTCTCACGACAATGTATGAAAAACTGCATACCTCGTGCAGGTGTGTTTTTTGCGTATTCTTCACTTTCTGTTCTTCCACCTTGGTGATCAAAGACTCAAAATCGGCGTAGATGATGTAGGGTGCTTTTAATTGATTGTAAAAATTCCTAAATTTCACAAACATTTTACTCTCCATCCTAAAAATCTCATCCTTCGACAGCCACTCTTCTTTTCTATTGCTATCCTTCCACTCGACCAGATACATTTGCTTCCCTTCTTCCCATTTTTCATCTACAATGTTTCTTATGGGAAAGTTTGGCATTTCGACTTTAGCGTCCGTTTTTACGGGGCCTTCGCATTCTGGGTAATGTTTTTCTAAAAGTTCTTGCTTAGAAAACCCATGAAGACATTTGTCACAAAAGTACGTTCTTGCTTTGTGATTATTCGTATCGCTGAGAAATCGATCAAAATTCCTTATCAAAGTGTAGTGAGAATTATTTCCTTCCTCTAGGAGCAAGAGGTTGATTCTGGGAATTTCGTTTGGTTGTTTGCTTAGATGTATTCGAGCGGAGCACTACCCTCTAGAGTAAATACATTGAATGCCACGTTGTTTAGCTTCTCCACTCTGTAAAGTTTTTCAACCGGAATCGGAGTGTTGGGTTCGAATCCTTTAAGATTTAGCCCCTCGTGCTTTGAATAGTTCCATGTTTTTTCTGGGTGTACTTTTACGGGGTATTTCCACGCGCGATAGCACCAATCTAGACAGTTGTTGTCTTTGTTTTGTATGTTGACGATCGCCTTTTTGTCTTTCAACCACTTTGGTAATTCGATGTACGAACCACGGATCGCTTTGAATCGGATTGTACTCCCATATGTTAAGGGACAATGATTCTATACGATCAACCGCCCACCCAGATCCGTTGTTAAGAAACTCTTCGATTCTGTTCAAGATAATAGAAAATTGTTCACTAAGATCGATATCCTCCTCGCTCGATATTATTTGTCGCCTGTGATTAAAATAATGCGTGATTTCTTTTACATCACCATTAGCTCTTGTCAACGTAGTTTTAAGGTTCAGCATAAAATTAATGCCCTTCATCTTTTTCAACTGTTCTTTGAGTTTAGCGATAATTTTCTCTTTTACACCGCTCAAAAACTTCTCAGGGTCCTTTTCGAGAATGTGTCCTTTAGGTACGTTCATTTTAAATCGTTTTAGGCATTTTCCTCTTACGCACTCGACTCGCTCAAATTTAAGCGCTTTCCTTTTTCGCGTTTTTTGTGATGGTTTTCGCGCTTTCCTTTTTCTTGTTTTTTTAACGCGGGGTGAGACTTCTACCGCGAGTTGAGCCGCTGTTTTCCCGGATTTGCTTTTTTCGCTACTTTCTTCTTTTTTCTATCTTCCGCTACTTTCTTCTTTTCCGTATCTTTCACTAATTTCTTATTTTTCTTAGCTTCCGCTACTTTCTTCTTTTCCGTATTTTCCGCTACTTTCTTATTTTTCCTAGCTTCCGCTACTTTCTCCCTAGCTTCCTCTACTTTCTTATTTCTCGTAGCTTCCACTAGTTTCTTATTTTTCTTAGCTTCCGCTACTTTCTTCTTTTCCGTATCTTTCACTAGTTCCTTATTTTTCCTAGCTTTCTTCTTATCCGTAGCTTCCGCTACTTTCTTCTTTTCCGTATCTTCCGCTACTTTCTTATTTTTCCTAGCTTCCGCTACTTTCTCCCTAGCTTCCTCTACTTTCTTATTTCCCGTAGCTTCCACTAGTTTCTTATTTTTCGTAGCTTCCGCTACTTTCTTCTTTTCCGTATCTTTCACTAGTTCCTTATTTTTCCTAGCTTCCACTAATTTCTCCGTAGCTTCCTCTACTTTTTTAAAACTCTCCCATTCAGCTTGCGAAGAAAAAAATAGTATTCTTCGCATCTTCTTTATTATATATTGATTTTTCTTAAACTTTTTATTTTCTTAAACCAAAAAAAAAAAATGAAATAAAATTATCGCGAGGATTTCATTTTTTCGTAGTATTTTTTAGAAGCCATTTTATACTTCTCTCTATTCTTCCGGTAATAAGCCGAACTATATTTTGTACCCTTAATTGTCGGAATTCCCAACTCTTTACATAGCCCGGCGTTGCAAACGATGTTGCAACGTTACGGGTTTGTAAAATTTACTCGGATTTTTCTCGTTACTGAGTTGTACCCACGGTTATTGTAAAATACTGAACAAACGGTCGCTTTTCAACTTTCGATTCGAGAGTTATTTCTTTTTCAACGTTGTAATGATTTTTGAACTATTCCATGTTTATTATATTTGTTTTTTTTTAGCCCGGATTTTCTTCATAAACCATTTTATTTTCGCGTTACGTCGGGGATAGCGACTCAGCGGTGGCTGTATTGTACTTGACTGTAAAAAATTAACTAGCCGGGAAATCAAATTTTGGACTCGGGGGGAGGTTTTGAAATACAGGGGAAAAAAATTCCCCTGTATTTTTTTTTAGGTGGGTTGAAATGCGGGTCCGTGTAGATTTTTTTGAAGTAATTTTTATTTACAGGGAGTTTTTTCCTGTATTTTTTTTTGAAGTAATTTTTTATTTACAGGGAATTTTTTTCCCTGTATTTTTTTTTTGAAGTAATTTTTATTTACAGGGAAAAAAAATTCCCTGTATTTTTTTTTGAAGTAATTTTTATTTACAGGGATTTTTTTTCCTGTATTTTTTTGAAGTAATTTTTATTTACAGGGGAATTTTTTTCCCTGTATTTTTTTGAAGTAATTTTTATTTACAGGGGGAGTTTTTTTCCTGTATTTTTTTGAAGTAATTTTTTATTTACAGGGGGAGTTTTTTCTGTGTATTTTGGATTGGGGGTGGGTTGAAATGCAAGGAACAAATTCTGTGTAATCCTGTGTAAATTGTTTTTCTGTGTAATCCTGTGTTGTTATTTTTTCTGTGTAATCCTGTGTTGTTGTTTTTTTCTGTGTAATCCTGTGTTGTTGTTTTTTTCTGTGTAATCCTGTGTAAATTGTTTTTCTGTGTAATCCTGTGTAAATTGTTTTTCTGTGTAATCCTGTGTAAATTGTTTTTCTGTGTAATCCTGTGTAAATTGTTTTTCTGTGTAATCCTGTGTAAATTGTTTTTCTGTGTAATCCTGTGTAAATTGTTTTTCTGTGTAATCCTGTGTTGTTATTTTTTCTGTGTAATCCTGTGTAAATTGTACACGGTGGTTACAGAGGATTTGTTTACACAGGATTACAGGGGTCATAGGTTTCTGTCATTTTCCTGTGTAATTTGTACACGGTGGTTACAGAGGATTTGTTTACACAGGATTACAGGGTGTCATAGGTTTCTGTCATTTTCCTGTGTAATTTGTACACGGTGGTTACAGAGGATTGTTTACACAGGATTACAGGGGTTCCATGAACCCCCAAAAAACCCCTACTCCTGTTTTTGCCGCCCCTTCTTCTTCCGCCGCCCCTTCATTTTGGCCGCCCCATGCTTTTACCCCGGGGGGCTAGCGCCCCCAAAGCCCCCCAAAATATGCGCATGAACATAATACGTTCATAGATCTGAATATGTATAATGTTCCAAATATTTGCATATTTTGTCAAAAATGTGGCCACAAGTCTTGTTGCATTTGTGTCTGCTCATATTGAAATCCAGTAAAAAGTTTACAAATGATTTAGTTTTATTGGTTTCAGATGCCACCATGCACTAATCATCAATGGATTTTTCCGAGTACAAAAAGATAGCAGAGATTTGGGTGGGCAGTCATCAGCATATCCCTGTGCAGCTTCTATTTGATGATGAAACAGAGAGGCTGTTAGTTTTCACTGCCGGTGGCGATGGAACAAGTGTGTCTTTCAATGTTGGTTGTCCACGTCCAAATGGAAGCAACAAATTTGTAAGTTGTCCAGTGTATTAAGAGTACAAACTCAAATGAACCCTACATGTACGTAATGTCACTCACTATAAATATGCCGCATTGTTTTGTCGCTAATGGAAGACAAATAGTGTAACCAGGCATTTAATCAGACAAAGCCCGCAATTGAACGATGATTGGTGTCTGTTAAGATTTAGCGTTACAAAGGTTTGCGCATACCGTGCTTAGCGCAATTGAACGATGATTGGTGTCTGTTAAGATTTAGCGTTACAAAGGTTTGCGCATACCGTGCTTAGCGCACATTTGTGATGTGATCAAACAAAATGAATATTGATTTTGAGATAAAGCCAATTTCAACTTCCTTTTTAATGTTCATAGCAACACTAAAATGGCCATATCTCTGGAACCGTAGAGATATCTAATTATGATGGGGTTTTCAGCGAAATAAAGCTGTGAGAATGGTTCGGGTAACTAAATTGAAAACTGAATTTTGATTTTGATGGACATCACAGACTCATTTTGCTTTTCACACATGGAGGGAGAAATAATACACATGTGAAGTTTTTGTTTTTGGTAGTTTTTTTCCCACTGATTTTTGTGTATATTTATTGAACCTGATGAACCATGCCCTAAAAGAAGGATGTGAAATCACAAAATATCCTCTAATGAGGTTCAATTGTACATTTTTTACCCCCATTTCTGTTACATTTCAGTCTCTTGCCCTTCTCCTGTTCTTCCCTCTCCCCTTCTCTTCCTCACCCCTCTCTATCTCTCTCCCTTTCTTTCTTCCTCTTTTTAGGGATAATCAGGTTGCACCCTCCTAGTGATGACCTTGCTCCAGTGATGGTCTATGTGACATTTGTACAGTGTAGGCAAAAGGTTTTTTTTTAATATTTAAGCCTTTTCTAAGCATTTTTAACCCCCTCCCCTTCCACCCACCTGCTCTGGAAAAAATCCTTGCTATGACATTGCCAAAGTATAACTTTTATATTTTTACATCCTTAACAGAAAGTATGGAGTGAAAAAGATGACACAGCAGTCTATCTTTATCAGATGCAAGACTTTTTAGAATCATGCAAAGAAAAATCACTCAAAGAAGTACTGGATACAGCACTCAAGACACTCAAACCTGTAAGTGTACATGTTGGACAAGATATGATTAACAGCCTCAGTCCCCTCCCCCCACCCACCCAAAGAAGTACTGGATACAGCACTCAAGACACTCAAACCTGTAAGTGTACATGTTGGACAAGATATAATTAACAGCCTCAGTCTCCACCCCCACCACCATGCACATTTCACACTATGAAAATTGATATTTTGACCATTGAAGAAAGCTCATATTTTTATCATAACCAATATTCAGGTAAGTTAAGCCTGAGGTATATTGATAAAAAAAAGGAAAACCTCACCCCCATGGTGCTATACTACCTGTACAGTTGTATGTGCCTTGTAGTGTTGTGTAGCTCGTTGAACTTATAATTTGGCTATTCCAGTTAAAATTCATACACCCCTATAGTATACATTACCTTAATCTCCCACACAGGGGGTGTAGGTTTTAAATGGAGTCCCCCATTCAGGAAACCCTATTTGAAATTCACACACCTTGTGTGGAAATATAAGGTTATATCTTCCATAGGGATGTATAGATTTCAACTGGAAGAGTCACAATTAAAGCAAACTGCAAAACTGTCATAAACTATATATATATATATATATATATACAAAGTAACGAACTAAAGTTTCTTCAGAGAGTGCTCAACTTTAAGTGTAAAGGAGCGATAAATAAATAAATAAATATACAGATGGATCAGTTCATTAAATTTTATTCATATCCTTTTGTTTTGTTTTCAAGAACTTGACTATCTCCTCTCATCAGAGGAGACAGTCAAATCTAATGAAAACAAAACAAAACAAGATGAATAAAATTTTAATGAATACACTCCATCTTGTATATTTATTTATTTATATATATATATATATATATATAAATTTAACACATTTCCATGTTATGGGTTGGTACCCTGGGTTTCACGTCCGTTTTCTACGGGCGATCATCAGCCAACTGATTATTTCTTTTTTACACGGCTTGTTACCTTTCTCCTATGACGACAAGTCGATATAAGTTCAGATTTCTTATTTAAAGTGTTTTGATTATTGATGATTTCGATTTTCTCCTCTAAGCAAAGGTTGCATAACCCCGATTGACGCATCGATGTATTTGACTTTTTTACTATATATATATATATAGGGAATGGAGCCAAATTTGATCAATCTTTCAAAGGACATCGATGCCTGGTCAATTCTTATTGTTTCATTAGATATCAATTAATTGACTTGTTTAAAACTGTGAAAGCATTAATTTTTCATCTCTGAATGTAATTTATGAATGAAATGAAATGTTTCCATTAATTCTGATTATCAATTTGATCCAAGATTGTACAAGTTTGGTTTCAGTGCCTTAACATTTCACAAAAGTTTTCATTCCAATAAGTCATGATTCTCTCTGTTGTTACAGGTAATAAAAGCCCCTGGTGCAGCAGCAGCAGCATCAGGTGGAGGAGACAGTGAAGATGAAGCATTTGAGGACCAAGATGAGATGGATTTTGAGGAGGAAGATGATGATGGATATTATGAGGAACAAGAAACATTTACTGATGAGATACCTGATCCAGTAGTTCAAGCACCAGCAAGGTAGGCTAAAAACCGAAGGCTATATCAGTTTGAAAAACAGATGGTTTGAAGCAGGCCTTCTCAACTAGTTTATTTAAAGTGCCAACTGGAAAATTTTAGTGATCATGAAGCATAATTTCATAATGGTTTTATTTTCGAAAATGTTGCTTTTCTCTATATTATGTACTTTTGATTTTAAATTATTCTTTCATGTGCAGGATGAGTGGGCACTTCGGTGTTTGGACTTTTCAGCCCATTCACTCATCCTGAATTACTTGCTTTTATCATGTGTAAGAAATGTAGAGTGTGTATTAATCTACTGTTATTTTGTTACTTTTGTAGTTTGCAAGTAATTCAAATAAATATTATTATTATTATAAGCAGCCCTCGAATTAAGGATCTGAAGGGGCAAGGCAACTTTTTTAGGGCAAGTTGATAATTGCCTTGGATTTTCACTGAAAAGGCAAGGCAGCACGGCAGTTTGTAATATTTCAAGAGGGCATCATGGCAACTGTTGAAAATTTGAGAAGGGCACCAAGGCAATTTCTTAAAAGTGAAGAAAGCACACACAACCATAGATAGATGATTTTATAATGAAGGGGCAGGGCTGGGGCACCGACGGCAACTTCATTAGAGGGCACGACAAGTGACTGCCTTGGGTAAAGGACATATTTTGAGGGCATTACGGCGGTGGGGATGGGCACCCACAGCAAAATGCCATGGGTGCAGTGGTTAATCGAGGGCTGTCATGAAGTGCCAACATGTCAAGGGAGGACTTTGCGAGGCCAGAGGTAGTGAGTGTGCATAGCAAGAAGGAGCACATGGTGCTTTATCGGGGGTCCAGGGGGCAGCACCCCAGAAGCTCCTGGATTTTGCGGTTATTTAGAGGCCCAGATTGGGTATTTTTCACCCCTTTGTTTGTTCAAGATTTATGTGATAAAAATTATTAAAATTACTGTGGGCCACTTCGACTGTGCCACCAGTTGAGAGGGCCTGGTTTAAAGCATTGTGGTGGTGGATACTATGAATTAAGAGCATTGACTGATGAGCAACCAGATAAACAAAGCAGGTGGTTGATTTGGAGAAAGAGAGAGGAGGAGATGGTGCAAGATGATTTTAATGATGATTTTAATGAAGATGGTGACAATGATGATGGTGATGAGCACAAAAATATGTGATGATGAGGTTTGATGGGCAACTAGTGGTCAGCGACAACCTGTAAAGTTGTGCTGAGGCATTTAGATCAACATCTATAATTGTGCCTGTGCATAGCCCACTATAAAGTACTACACTTTTATTCTTTTTTTAACTTGCAAAGCAGTGCAAGCATGGAAAATGTTACTGGTTCTTTATTTTATGCATTTATTCAAACAAATCATTTCTTTTCTTTCAAGCAATGGACAATCGAGTGATCCTCTAGATCAGGAATTAAAAGATCAATTTGGAAACTGCAGGGGGAATGCAACAAGTGTACATAGACTTTTAGCAGGTAAGTTTCTTGTTGTTTTGTCTGCCGGAAGATATGACTTAATCTCCCACATAGGGGGTGTAGATTTCAAATGGAGTCACCCATTCAGGTAACCCCATTTGAAATTCACACTCTGTCTGTGTGGGAAATTAAGGTCATATCTTCTAAGGTGTATAAATTTCAATTGGAATAGTCACAATTAAAGCAAACTGCAAAACTGGTCAATGCCTGGTCAATGCTTATTATTTTATTGATATCAATTAATTGGAGTCACTCATTCAGGTAATGCCATTTGCAATTCACACTCCCTGTATGGGATATTAAACAGGATTTTTAAATGGAATAGCTCAATCAGTAAGGCATTAGACTGTGTCAGGTGCATTGGTGTTTGGAGGTTTGGAGTTCAAGCCCTGGCATAGACATAGCCCCTGTTTTGTTGTTGTGAAATAACTGAGCTAACTTGAAATTTCCTTGGGTAAGAACTAACTGCTTATTGTCTCTGTTACCCAGGCTAAATGACTCTTAAAAAGCATAGAAAGCTGGAAAAATTTGAACATTTTTTACAATTACAGAATCAATCAACTTAGGCAAAAAAAACCAGCCATTTTCAATTTCATAAAACTAAAAAAAATACCTAAATGCAAAATCTGGGTCGGCTGGGCCCATAGGACAGGTGTTTTTTCATCTCCTTATGCCCAATCTTGTATTTGAGATTTTAAAGATGTAACAGTAAATGAGTAGAGCCAAGTTGAGCACTGTCTAATGGTATGAAAAACAATTACAGAAAAGCTAGGTTTTACAATAAAGTACCACTTTCGAGCACTTTATTCCGTGTATGATAGACTGAGTCTAATGTTCTTAATAGAATCAGAGGATGTCGGACAGGAGTGGCATATCAGAATCTAAAGTTGCGCCTTTCAAAACTGATTTTGCACGAACATCACCATAAAATCAATAAATCAGATATTCATATATTTTTCCTTTTCAGATTTGAAGCAGATTCGTAAATGTGGAAATAAGTTTGGTTTTGTAGGCAATCCAAGAGGTGACAATCTGTTTGTATGGGTGAGTACATGTAGCAATAAGCAGTGATTCCATCCATGTGGCCACTGAATTGACCAGCTTGCAGTCAGTCTACCGCAGCTCAGATATCTCGCTGCAATTTGCCAATGATTTGGCAGGTGTGTATCCAGTGGTTTACACCCCCTTGGAAAAATACTTTCAAGTGAAATCGGGATGGATATATGAAGTTTTTGTATCAAATCATAGAATTTGATTTGAGTATTATGTATGTAGCATTTACCAATGTACATGTATATGTCACTGTATTTTTAAAACAACTTTGACCAATCATAATTGAGTGTCATCATTGACAACTGTGAGGGGAATGATGTGTGGTCAGGAAGTTGGGCTCCGCTTCTTCATAAATCTGTGAGAGGCAGTGGTGGCGGAAGCATTAAAATTTAGGGGGGTAAGGGGACGAGTATATTTAGTCCCGGGTTTGCTAGGATGTTTTTTGCGTGTGTGAATTTCAGACCATTTTAGCCCAAAATGAGGTGTATATTGCTATTTTGTGGACCTGTGTGTGCGAAGCATGCAAAATATTGCAATATTACTCTATATTTAGGCCCAAAACGTGGGTGTTTTTCGTACTTAAAAGGCAAATGTACAGGGAAATTATTGATTGATTTATTCTTCCGTTGTTTTTAGGGGGGATATTCCCCGCTTCCGAAAATTTAGAGGGGGATTTGTCCCCTGCTTCCGCCACCTATGGTGTGAGGAACGATGTGTGGTGAGGAAGTTGGCCCCCACATCTTTATAAATCTGCCTATGATGACAAGTAGATGTTATCAACCATATACTAGGAATCAGATGATTGTGATCATCAGTAATTACTATGGAATGTGGTATAATTACTTTGACTTATGAATGCACGATAGGAATCACCTTTATTCCAGTACACTTTATATTAGTTCAGTGCTTTACTGGTTAGTATATGTGAGGCGATCAAGCAAAATCTGTTGGAACTCGAAAATATTGATTTTGAGATATAGCCAAACAAAGGAAATATTTCCTGTTGTTTCCTTTTGTTTTGGAATCTCTTTAATTGCTCATATCTTTGGAACCGGTTGTCCAATTTCAGTGGGGTTTTCTGCAAAATGCAGCTTTGTGAAGGCTTTTTACTATCGTATAAGAAACTGAAAATATAATATCAATTGTGACCATCCACGACGAACCCAGTGTAAAGTCGCCAGTACACATTCAGAGATATGGACCAATAAACCAAATAAAATTCAATAGAAAACAAAGGATTTTAAGGCAAAATATTGAATGTTGAGTACCAAGTTTACAAGCAATTGTGACATGTGATATACCATTTTAAAGCTTCTTTTATGGGGATTTTAGCCAATTCAAAATCTAAGATACTCAAATGTGCAACTTTACACTAGTTTCGTCGTGGACGGTCAGTCGGTCACATATATGAATGAAATAACCTAACATTTTAGTAAATAGGATGCTATAGCAATAATATGTATTTGACATATAAAATAATTAAATAAGTTTATTAACACATCATGGCCACTACTCCCAGTTTCATGCTACGTGCACGTAGCAATCATCAAATGGAATGATATGACAATGAACACACAGTCTTATTTTATCTTAGCACGGTTGGCTGGTTTGTATCCATGACGACATTTAGATACTAGCTCAGATCTTTTATTAATGGTACTTGAGCTATTGGTTTTTTTTAGCAAGTAGTATTGCCAGCTTTTCATCAATGCATAAATTACAGTTACCAGATTGCCTCATACAAGTATTGGATTTGTGCACAATTTCCTAGTTGATGCTGTAATAATTATTATTGTTTTGTTGCTTTAATTTCCAGATATATTTTGATACCTCAGTTTCTTTTTTATACTTTCTGTGCCTGAATGACTTGGTATGATTGTTATAGCGATCCTTGAATTTAGATGTATTGCCCGATTGGACAGTAGCCCTATAAATAATACTCTCTGTTTCCCTTTAAGGGGGCAGCTGCTTTTAATCCTGCAGTTGCACTCCTTTTTGGGAGTGTTCTTGGCTTTACTCCTCGTGCAAGCATTATGTTTGTTTGTTTGTTTAAACGGTCGCTCCGTGCGGAGACACACTTGGGTCCTGATGGGACTAGGCTCAAACAAAATGCTCAAGCCAGGCTAAAAGCCTATATAAGCATGCGCCTACAATGTATATTGGATGTATTTGACATATATATTAACCCATTTACACAATCATCAAATTTTCTATTCAATTTTGTTTTTCCAGGATGTCAAATTAATAGATTTTGAGAAGAAATCTAGACTTGGTAAAGACCTAGCCAAGTACTCAGAGAAGTACAAAGAAGAACCAATCATTCACTTAGAAGTCAAGTTTCCTGAAACATATCCCATGTCGCCACCATTCCTAAGAGTTGTCAAACCTAGGTTTAAATTTCTTACAGGTTGGTAGCTAAACTTTAATAAGTGTATGGAAAAGTGCCTTTCTTTCATTTCATAACAATCAACAAATGCGTATACCATACCTCCATCTTTGATAAAAAGAGACCAAAATGTAGAAATTTGCATTCCATAGTATGTAAGTATGGTAAAATTAAAAATTGGCTTGTCATTATTATGAAATTCCATAGACAAATCCTATTCTAACATACATGTCCATCCAATTCATCACCATGTTATAGTAGAATGTTCATATATTTAACAAATTGTTCACATTCTTGCATAAAAATGCACTTACAGATCTTGATTACGTAGTATTTCCAGATAATATGTGGCTCCTGAATAGGAGCTGCCATGTTGTATTTCAAACCAGAAGTCATATTTTGCAAATTCATTAAGTCACATTTTGCAAGTTCTGAAAATCATATTTTGTGAGTTCTTTCATTGAAAATTTACTGAGAAATTCATGCTGGTGTCGACTGCAGACGACAAGTTTGTAAAAAAAAAAAAAAATTCAAAAATGTCAGAATTGTAAATTTTCATGACCATATTTGGAATCAGCATAGAAAATACATTAAAATGAGTACAAACCACTGATCTCTTGTAGAGATCAGTGGTACAAACAAACCTGGTATTGGTTTGGTGGTTCTTGAGATAACTCTTGATATTTTGAGAAAATATTTCAAGATTTGGACTTTTTATGTTGAAGCCTATTACCAGCATGCAAAGCATTAACATAAATTGTGTTGATATTTCACAGGGCATATTACAATTGGAGGTAGTATATGTATGGAGTTGCTGACAACATCAGGGTGGAGACCAACAAATGATGTAGAGGTACAAATCAATTAATTGATGTATCAATCGATCAATCAAATCTATCTATCAATAAATAAATCAACCAATCCAATGCATCAATCAATCAGTCATTCATTCAATCAAACTTACCAAAAAGTGTGTCAAGTCATTCAGTCATATGACCAAGAATAACAATAAGCCAATCAAGCAGTTCATTTTTGTGACCCAATATATCAAAATCAAGTGGACTTGATAGAGATTTGCTGTGTTGTGGTGTAAAATGTGACTGGGGCAAAATATGAAGACTAAATCTGCATAATTGAGTAGTTTAGCTGTTCAAGGTAAACTGACAAAAATTTAAGATGTAGCCAAGAAGATCCAAATTATACTTGTATTAACAAAAGGACCACTATTTCATGTTACACCATTCAAAATAGCCAGAAAAAGTCAAGTTTTATTTTCTGCATATAAGAGAGTTTTTTAGGAAAAAATTCCACTTTGAAAATTTTGTGAAATTCACAGCAAGCAATTTTCCCGGGGTTATCGTATCATATCATAAAACGTTCTCTGTAAATGTTTAGGGAGTGATGACGAGTGAGAGCAATGGGGTATTCCAGTTGAAAGCCATACACCCTCTGGAAGACATGGCCTTAATCTTCCACACACACACAGTATGTATTTAATTGAGTTACTTCAATGGGTGACTCCATTAGAAGTCTACACCCCTGTGTGAAAGATTAAGATCATGTCTTGAATTGTCTTCCATAGGGGTTGTGGAATATATCCAAATCACTCACATATCAAGGCCACATTGCACTGAATTTGAGTATTTAAATTTCTTTTCAATTTTATGTTGCAGGGTATCTTGGTCCAAGTTAGATCAGAAATCATGTCTGATCCTAATGCACAACTAGACGATATGCAGGCCAATAAGCCATACAGTGAGGATGAAGCTAGGAGGGCTTTTGCTAGAATGGTTCAACGTTATGGCTGGAATAAATGATACTATAATACAAGTCCCAAGATAAAAAAATAGGTCCTGTCTGACGACACTGGTCAATCAAACTCAGAGGGTTTGTTTAAAATTTGTTAGGATTGAAACTTCAAACTAACCCTCTAGTTAGTTTTTCAAACATACAAACCATTTCAAAAGTTGGGTTTTAGTAATAGAAAACTTCCTTTGCAGAAGGCACCATGTCAACAATGCTCAGAAAAGGTTTTTTTTTTTGCCTTGTAAAAGTACCGGTATCATCCGCCATGTTCTGTGATTCCATTTTTTTTTTGATGGAGCCACTAGACTGGGTTACCTTTTACATGCTACCAAATAATCATGGGTTGTGGCAAGTTAGATTGGCAGGAGTTGTCAGACACAAACTAGTTTTTTATTTCTGAATTTTATAACAAATATTGCACATGTGGGGTGACAATTTTCAAAACAGTGGCAAAGCAGGGCACTTTATACTGTGCTGATGAGTAGCCAAAGCTTTTTATATTATATAATCTAGGTGAAATGTCATAACCAGAGTGCTTCAGCTAGTATGTTATTAATGATGCAACCATCATCAGTTGTTGTGCCGAAGCAAATCACATCATTAACCTGCGTATCTCTTCTGAAGTGTGTGAGAGAAAGACTTCAACCTATTAGATGAGTCCAGAACATAATGGAAAAAAACTTGAGGATTGAAACTAGCTTTGACTGTAATAGTGTGTGCATTTATTATAGTTGTACAAATTTGTAAAGGTACCTACTGTAGCTGGACCTGGCATATACGTCACTACAAAACTCACGATAACACAAAGTATAGGTTTACTTAAGTTTCTATCGAGAGCTACCCAGTCAATCCATTTGGACAGCATGTCATCATGTCCACAGTGAAATTGTATACCTGTCACCAGCCTGCTAAATGCCAGTGATATATATTTTCCTGTTGGGTGAAGAAAATTACAAAAGTACCCACCCATCTGCTAGTTAAGAATTTTATATCACTATGAATTATGAAAATATTGAACTGGTTATTTTTGTGAATGGGCCAGTAACTTTTTAGTATTGGCCCAATTGCTTAGTTTTGTAAAACTTAAAGGTACTGCGCTGCTTGTAGATTGATGCCTACTTTTTGCCAACAGTTGCCACTTTAATATGCACGACTCAAGTACTCCCACCTCCATCACGGGATATGTGAGGGAATGATGGGACTTGTCATATTCAAACTAATTGCATTTAAGTATATTTCATGACCCCTGGGACCACTGTAGGCATGGCATTTCATGCCCCACTATCCTGTTGGAAACTACATGCCCCAACCTCTGGGGTGCACCAACCGGTTAATCGCTATGTAATCCCAGCTTATAGTTCCAACCAGTGCCCCATGTTTCCCAGGATAGGGGTGGTGGGGGAAGTACATGAATAGTGCTACCATAGCTATTTAGAGAATAGCACAGCTTGCAAGTGCAATGAGCATTGGTCATTTTCATTGTTTATGACAAAAAAAACCACCTGTTCTATGGGCGGACAGACTTTCTAAGTAGATTAAGGTCGGTCAGGATTTTTTTACTTGAAGAGGCTCAAGGGATCTAGAATAAGCGTTTATCTTCAATACGAAAGGTCAAAATTTTCAATTGATCGTCGGCTTTTCATCCCACCTACATACACTTTAAGTATAAATCATCAGATTTATAAAGTTTCAAGTACTGTTAAATATCAAAAATATCAATTTTGAATGATTTGCCATAAAATGTGTATTCCATTGTGAATTTCAAAAAATCAAAATTATTTGATATCAGAAGGACATTCTTCGTATTCAGAATGCAATTCGATATGTCTGATGAGCTCTAATGTCCCACAATAAATACTGTCCAAACGTTCATACCCTTTCCCGTAAATGACTCTAAAAAAATCACAGATCTTACAAAATGGGAATAATTTTTGCAAACATATTTTTGGAAATTGTCAAAATCAATTCATTTTGGCAAAACAGTGGGCTATTTTTACTTACATACAGCTAACAAATCCCTAAAATACAAAATATGAGCGAGTCAGCCCGTAGAACAGTTTTGTTTTTTGCGCCTTATGATAAAATGCGACCATCAGTCTTTCAGAAATGTAACCAAAAACAAAATATAAAACAAAAAAAAGATTTGATATAGAAATGTAGATGGCTATGTAAGATTTCACAATGACTTGTGTGCCCATGCTGATCATGATCTGACAGTGAGATTCAGTCAATTTGGTAAATACACTACTATTCAGAATCAGGATATGAAGGGTTTTTATTAATATAATTGATGATACGATAATTGTTTCGACTTTTGGCATTTCGTGATATGCAATCTCGTCTCAACTTACTTCAAAAAGTTAAGATTTTTTATACCATCAGAAACTGTGTGCATTTACAAAGACATCGGGTAATGTGTATTTTTCATCTGTCAACAGGAGATATTACAACACAGTGGCCAATGGGGGAATGTAATGCATGCAATTATGCATATCTTGCATATTCAATGTTCAAATCAACTGAAATTTTTGAATAAGCTTTTTCCATGGGTATCATTGAATAATACACACAAAAAAATCATGAAATCTTTAATATGATTATAGTTAATGACTTGATAATTATTTTGGCCTAAAGAGCCAAATATGTTTTTAATTGGTATGCCGAGGTAGTGTTAAATGGGGCGTTATGTGAAATTTAAGAGGTTACGGTTAGAATAGGAAAACAAGTGATGATTATGATGTTTCAAATTCACATGAGAAGAATCTACATCATGCTTTGCTTTTATAGTATTATTAGACTTCATGATTTTTGAGCTTTTTTGTAGCTGGATAAGTTGCAAAATATCATATTCAGTGATGTATTTGTGAATTATTTACACTGTATTTTTTCACTTTATTTCATTATGTTTTTGGTGCAAATTTACATTAGCTTGTGCAGAAGAGTGGCACTTGTGTACATTTTGAGAGTGTATATACCGTAAGTGGGGTTCTGATTGGGCGATTCAATCATTTGACAATTATAACAACACACCGATAATCTGATTGGCAGATTATGCATCAAAGCATTGGTCGACGCAGCCCTGCGTATGTCACTCATTAACAGGGTGCTCACATGGATCAGAGCATGAGAGTTCCATACTTCTGTAGAAGCTAGTGTAGAGTTACTTTATGTTGCAAATGACTGTATTATAGAATGTCATGTGAACATCACTATTGTGCGATGTGGATGTCAAGAGTATAAAGGACTCAAGAATTCCGAAACTATTGCTGACTGTAATACTTAAAAGCCATAAGGCCCTTTGCACTTGATTATTAGTTTCCTGTTTAAGATTTTGAAAAAGGGACGAGGTGACTTTTAATTATTAATTATTAATTATCTTTTATTTTCTTTATTTGGTTTGAACTATTACAAGCAACTATCGACTCGTTTTGACAAGGGCGGGCATTTAATTATTTCACAACAATATTTGATTTTATAAATAAGTGAAGGTGGAGTTGTACTCTTTGTTCATTCATCATTATTGTTGATATTATTAAAGTCAGAAAATGTCAAGTAGAAGTAGTTGAAAGTTATTTTAAAGGAGAAAATTGGAAATAAAAATAAAATAACTAATTATTTTGAGATTTTCAATTTTGGACGCGGGCGGTAAACAGGAAACTAATAATCAAGTGCGAAGGGCCTAATGTAAATTTTTGTCAAACCTGATTATTTTGGCATATTTGTAATGTTCAACTTACACCTTTAGGGAACAGTCAAATTTGTTGTGTTAACAGCTAGCAATTTTGTCAAAACTGAAATGTCATATTTTCAGACATTAAATCCAGCATATAACTCTGCATTAAATGGCCAAAACAGCCAGTAGGGTTTCTTTCACTTTACCTTGTTATTTCCGTATTTTTAGTATAAAAGAATAAGTAGGTAATGGGGATACGCATCCTGCACAAGAACAAATAAACACAATGAGCAATCGTTCCCCATTGTGTTTATTTGTTCTTGTGCACGATGCGTATCCCCATTATACCTGTACCTACTTTACTTATATTATACTGGGGAAACGATTAATTAGCATCAGTAATGATCTCCTTCACTTGTGTACTTGCGTAATATTTGTTTGTGTGTATTGTATACCTCGACTGCTTACATTAGACCCAGTTTTAACCACCGTTTATCAGTGGGAGCTGGTAGCCTAATGGATAAGGCATCCGTCTAGAGATCGGAAGGCCGTGGGTTCGATTCCCATGCCGGCACATTCCCTTCTTTTCAAGTTGGGTTATGTTCCGGTCGGAATTTGTATATATTTGTTGTCATATTTAATTGTAATAACACTTTGGGTTGGTAAACTGTTCATCAAAATTAATATCTGATGGAAATTAACATTATGGCTTTACACACCAAAAGATAATTGCACAAATTATGGGGTCAATCAGTGACTAGATGTCTTGAGCTCATAATTTTGCAATAGTAATTTTTAGTTTAGGGAAAAGTTCAATTTCATATTCAATCAATTTTCCAAAAAAGGAAGGGCCACAAACTGTAGTAAACCATAAGACGACAAAAAACCCATTCTACAGGCGGGCGGACCTTCAGTGGCGTAGATTTCTTTTTGACATTGGGGGGATGGGGTTTGAAAAAAATTCTTGAAGTATAGTAAATCCAGCACCTTTTGGCGAGAGAATATGTTTATGGTACAAATGTGCGCGAATATGAGGTTAATTTGGTCAGAAACCCATATTCAGGCGTCAACATTGGGGGGATGATTGTATGGACCATCCCCCTGGCAAAATATTGGGGGGGGATTTTGCTTGGTCCCATCATGGCTGATTTATCCCCCCCCCCCCATCCCCCCGGGATCTACGCCTATGCAAACCTTTCAAGTAGGGTTTGTCATTTTTGGTTGAAAATGTTTAGAAAATATGTTTGCACAAAATCTTTTTCAGATCTGTCAGATTTTGGTGAAATTTAAGCGTAATTTTAGCCTCCAGGAAAAACAAAACAAAAAATGCCTGACCGACCCTACTTGAAAGGTCCATCCGCCCGTAGAACAGGGTTTTTTTGTACCCTTATCTGGATTTTCAGTTATCCAGCCATTGCTTTGGTCCCATCATGGCTGATTGGACAGTTTATAATTTTTAATAGTGCTTAGGGTTTAATAGATGTGCAAAATATATTTGTAAATTTATAAAAAAAATAGCAATGCTTTAACAAATTTTTTACTCAGCGCAGTGAGTTTATAATTGTGTGTGCAAATTATTAATGCAAGGCATGTCAATGGCCTATTCCAGTTGAAATCCACCCCCCCCCCCCTATGGAAGATGTGACCTTAATCTCCCACACAGGGGGTGTAGATTTTAAATGGAACCACCCATTCAGGTAACCCTATTTGAATGTACACTCCCTATGTCTGTTCGTTTTAAACGGTCACTCTGACACACTTGGGGTCATGAAGGGACCAGGCTCAAACAAAATGCTCAAGCCAGGCTAAAAGCCTATATATGAGCATACTGGCCTGCAATGTATATGGAAAGAGAGAAGTGAGAAACAGATTTGAAGATGCAGAACAAGTGATTAATATTACTGTCAGCCTTTGGGTCAAGAGAAAAGAAATGCGTAATACAACCTGAGCTGCTATAAGGTTGTGTCTTCCTATAGAGGGTGTATAGATTTCAACTGGAATAGGCCATTTGACATTTTCACTGCAGAACTTGCCACCTAGGCCAGCATAGGCTTTTTGCCTGGCTTGAGCAGTGTGTCCTCCTCGCACAGTATGACCGATTAAACAAACAAACTTGGGCCAGTTCTATGTGTTGTACCAACTTCTCAAGTCTATATAGCAAGCTGGCATTTGTCATCATTATATGACAAATACCAGCTTGGCAAAGGTATGTGATGTTGGCTACATGTACAATGCAACAGAAAAATCTGTATGCAATGTTTTAGTTAGTTTTTCCCACATCTCTGCGAATAAGGTAGCTAATAGCTGTCACTGGTAAAGCAATTTATTGTAACATTTCCATTAAAAATAAATCAATTTTGCATAAATTTCTTTTCCACAAAGTGTTCGTTTTCACAGCCATATTATCATTATGACGCCTTTTAATTTTGAGCGTAACAAATAAGGTAAACCAAAGAAAATGGCAATTTAATTCCAGCGCCAATGTCACCAATGTGTGTCACTCTGTCCGTCATGTCCAAGATCAGTCATCTTGATGGTTTGAACATCCTGTCTACCATGTACGTACAGTGGATGAACATCACATTTGACTAATATTTTGATGCAAATTAAACAATGTGCTCCTTCATTTTATTCAAAATCTCAGATTTTGTCACCTATAGACTTGATTTTTGGAGGGTATGTTACAATTGGGTTTATAACAATTGCGTAAAAATTCAAAATTTTGACAACACATTGGGAGCATCCTCCTCGACAAATTTTAAAATATTTCTTTAACATTCACATGATCAGGATTTCATATTTGTTTCTGTGTTGATTCAAATACTTTTATTAACTTCATTGAAGTTGATTCACATTGTAAAAGCAACCTGTTATATATTTTTATTCTTCGACTCACATTTTGTTACTCGTATTTGCACTCTTCCAGTTGAAATCCATACACCCCCTATGGAAGACATGATCTTAATCTCCCACACAGGTGGTGTACATTTCAAATGGAGATATACCCCATTAGAAATTGGGAGGATTATGATTTAAGGTTATTAAAACCATATTCACAGCAACTTGATTTTATATAACTTTTATACGCACCTTTACAGGGCACTTCGTGATCCACAGCTTCATTCCCCCCAACTTACTCCAAAGAGATTTTTATACCATCATAAACCTAGGACTGCAATGTTTGTGTGTATAAACTCTCTTGCACATTCTGTCATTTGACAAAGACATTGTCCAATTTGTATTTTCTGTCCGTCAACAAATGGAAATCAGAACACGTACAGCCTATGGGATACTATGTGTAACTTGCAAAGTTAACGCTCGTCTCAACTGAAATTTTGGAAAGAAGCTTTATTGTGGATATCTATAAAACCATGTCTTAGAGGATGCTAACATCACGAAATGCCTCTTCAATAACAAGGCAAATCACCAGACATGCTATTTACACCAAGTTTGCTGTAAAATGTAACGTACACATGTGAAGATCAAATAAAACAATCGCACAACATTGAAGTATTCTAAATATGTATTATTTATTTTATATGTGATAAAATATGGTCATTTTCACAGTAAAGGGTGTAACTTTTGATTTTTAGGGTCAAAATTTCAAACCACTTAAATATGTTTCTGTTTACTGTAATCATGCATAGAAGCAACTTAAATTCCAGTAAAATAATGTTTCAAGGCTTAAACCTTTTGATTTCTGATAAAAAATTTGACATTTCCATAACATTTTGGTTAAAATCTAGGAAAAAATGTATTTTACATAAGCTCAGAAAATTATGACATGAAAGCTGGAATACATGTGAAATCCCATTCCAAAGTAAGTCAACAGATATAAGTTAAATTTTATACCATGTTTTGCTATGTTTGTAATTGCAATTTTGAAAAATTTTAACATCAAGGGTCATTTGCAATGGAAATTTCCCAACCTTATACATATTTTTTAAGTTTTAATTTGGTTCCTAAGATAATTTGAATGTCTAACTTCATGTACAAATACTACTTGATGAAAGGAACCTCCCAGCCAAGTTTCACAGAAATTGAAGTTATTTTTTAGAATTGGCAATTCAAGCGACTTGTGTTTCGGAGGCTTCAGTTAACAACACAGGTGATCATAAAAGTAAAATATTTGGCTAACTACTTCAAGTTGACATGAAAAAATAGGTCAAAAATATCACAATTACCAATTTTCATGCTTTGCTTCTAAGTATTGAATTTCAGTTGTGACAAAAATTTAATTATCACAGCAAGTCATTTTTTTTGTTCGGAGGCTTCATGTTAACAATGGTTAAACATTGCAGAAGTAGTTTTTTTTTTGAAAACAACACTGTTGGGATCATCTAAGCTGTTATTTTCTTGTGTGTATTGAATCAATGATTCTATGCAGCAGATATTGTAGGTTTATAACATGGTAATTTTTTCACCCATTCGTTAAGTATGGTGTTATTTGCAGGTGAAGCCTCCGAAACAGGCTTTCTTGGGTATCAGTATATTTTTCAAACATTAACCATAATATCAATTTTTTTTTTTATTTATGACATTCTGCACATATCATGTAACAATTACAATGCAGATATCAATATGGAACACACCAATTTAGATATGCATAGATGATAATTAACCTTATTGTTGTTTCGGAGGCTTCGTTTGTTTCGGAGGCTTCAATTGTTAACAGAAAGTTTGTATTGGGTCCCATTTTCAAACGGTGATATATATCTCCATGATTTAAAAACAAGTGACTTGAGGATCTACTTTGCTACATTTTGATAAATAGATTGGATGAGCTTTTTTTTATTTATATTTGCCCAAGCTTGCTGAACAGTTTGTTTCGGAGGCTTCAAAAAAGTTAACGGAAAAACGGCTCTTTGAAGTCAAGATTTTATAAAAATTTTAAAAGCTTGCAAATCGACTAATTTTTGTTACCCATTTCAAGTTAAGATATCAACTGTTATGAATCAAGAAGAAGTGAAGAAATAACCAAGAATTATGAACCAAAGCTATACCCACAAAGTTTGTTAACAATTGTTAACGGAAAATGAAGCCTCGAAACGACAAATCTCAAGTCCGGTTCTCAAAAATACAGGGCTGTTCACAATTAAATCTAATATGGCAGTGTTTACTGAACATATGACCGTACTTTCAGAATAAGAAAAATTATCCATGAACTAACTGAAGAAAACACAGGGTTTTACAAAAATGTTACTGTTTTTTATAGTTTTTCAAAATGGCAATATTAGGTACATTTAAGCCTGCTAAAACTGAACGCAGTAACTCCCGAAGATGATTATGCTACCCAAGGTAGCTGCTAACTAGATGACTTATGTGGCCAAAAATCATGGAATTCTGTGGCTTTATGAGAACACTACGGATCAAAATGTTAAAAATCCAAAGTTACACCCTTTACCGTGAAAATGACCATATACACAGTAAAACTGTCAAAATTATCTGCAGAAGGCTGAACATGAACATATATACATGTACATGTATGGTATACCGTGATTTACCACTGAGTGCATCTAGCAGTGTGTGGGCCTAATCAAAACTATTTTTAGTCATGAGACTTCCCAAGTTTAAACCTGAATTTAGGTGGGTTTTTTTTCCAAAATTTATGAATTTCATTTATTTTCAGGCCATTTTGCGGTGTTTTTGCTCAATTTCATGCACTTTTTCAGGTTTGTCTATCAGTTTCAGGTTTTCCCATGAAAGTTCATTCTCATGCCTGTACAGTAAGTAAAAGTGTTAAGGTACCAGTTATGTTCACCCCTGTATATCCTAAACAAAGATAACTATGTCAAAATTAAAACCAACAGCCAATACCTGTACCCTTTAGCTCTAATTTAAGACCTCACTTGTTGAAATTGATTGAGAATTAAAGAAACGGTGATCTAAAACCCCAAGGAAGTAGCACTTTCATGTACTAATCAATGGAAAGCACGGCACTAGTTTTAATGTGCTAATCAATGGAAGCACAGCACTAGTTCTCTTGTTCGAAAACGGTTTGTGTATAAATCAACAGGGCATGCAATGGAGCAAAACTGCAACTTTTGAATTTGCATCTCCCTTGGGTTTTGGATCATTGTGGCTTTATTTCTTGACCAATTTTTAAGTTTTCGATCCGAGCTTACAGATGCAGCTATTGGCTTCTGGTTCTAATTATGACATATCTGCCTTTGTTACAGGGGTAAATATAACTGATACCTTTTTGCAGACTATATTTAAAAAATAATGGAAATGTCTATATATATTCACATGCCAAAGTATATGAAATCACCAAAACTAGTCTAGTGTGAACTCAGATACCTGATTTAATTTTCAGGCGGGAATCTGGGTACCCAAAAATACAAAAAAAAAATTTGAATCTTTTTAAGAATTTTTTTTTTCATTTTTTTTTTCATTTTTCGGGTACTTTGACCCATGAATTTTGACCTGGGTAGGCCAAGTACGGGCGGGAACTCGGGTACCCGGGAATTTGTGAGAGCCTTAACATACACTTAGGTTCAGTGACAATACAGGGTGTCCCAGAAAAAAAAATACAGAGTGAATAAAATTGAACGTAAGTCGAGAAATAGACATCAAAATTAAAATATTTAAAATGTAGCGCATAGCCTATTTTATTGTGCATCACATATGAAAATTTTATTTGATTCGGTTGACTGGTTGCAAGGAAATTAACGATTACATAATGCACGCATCAATGCAGTTCATTCAAAGTTTGATCAACAGGTGCTTTTGTCATACTCGCTCACCGCTTCCTAAAGTTTGTGTATCTCATTAAATTTAGTCCACATCTATTTTATAATCCGACGATGTTATGTTATTCATGCTTTCAATGAAGATAAATAACAGTTTTTCTGAGAAAACTTTGATTTCTGTAGTTGGAAGGTGAACCTTAATTCTTTATGTTGTGCAAATAATGTTATATTTTAACTTTCCAAAGAACATTTGAGCCAAGAATGACAATGATCAAGTGCTCACAGCTTTATGTGTGATTTTTGATACCATGCAACATTAATGTTGAAGTTTTAAAAGATTTAACCTTTGCATTACAATTTCTTGGAAATATTCCAAAAACATTAATTTGTGTGAGAAATTTTTTAAGCCAGCTGGAATTATTTATGAAATAATTCTTTATCCAACATTTATATCAACATTAACGAAAAAAGATATTTACAAGTACCAAGCATCATCTTACATGCAAGTTTTCATTTTCAATATCGTGCAGGTTTTCAAATTTGAACAAAACCTAATAAAATGTTTTGCAAGAAACAGATTGTTTAAAAAGAACAATTTCACCGAACAAAATATGATGCCCATTGACAGAGATAACCACTAGTGCGCATTGTATTGAATGATCTTTCTTTCAAACTTGGAATGAAATGAATTGATGCACGCGTTATGTAATCGCTCATTTCTTCGCAATAAGTCAACCAATTCCAGTAAAATTAGCATATAATATGCAGAATAAGATGACCTACACTCTGAGTTTTAGTTTTTTGGATTCTGATGTCTATTTCTCGACTTACGTCCAAATTCATTCGCCTGGTAATTTTTTCTGGGACACCCTGTATACCATGGCGTATCCCTCATAAGTAAGCACTCCTACAGAAATTTTCAAGTGCCCTTTTCAACAAACCTGCACTTGTATCTAGATTCAATGAAATTTCTGTGTGAAATTACCATATACTGTATTGTTGGGGACACCCCGTCAATCTGAAACACCTTCAATCCGAACCCCTGTCAGTCCGAAAACCGTTACCCTAACCCCAACCATAACAGGTTTTCGTACAGACGGGGGTTTGGATTGACGGCGTTTCGGACTGACAGGGAGATCCAGTATTGTTTATCTGTGAGAATTCCCAATTTTGTGATTAGCATTTCATGATTTCTATAAAAGCCCCCCCCCCCCGACTACTACGTGAAATTTTTGTGATATTTCAGAACCGCGTATCTAAAAGCACACAAAAATATTTTGTACCTATATAATGTGTAACTGTTTGTAATTGCGAGTATAAGAAACTGCAAAACTGCTCCGAAGAGTTCAAATCGCAAATTAATACCACAAAAATATCACGCCTAAGTTACAGTATGCAATAATTGATTTTGATGGGTAAAAAATAGGCCTGTTCATCCTAACAAATATTTTCAGCCAAGTTACTCAGTATTAGAAACATGATAAACTTTTATCAAAGCAAAATCTTGCTGATGTTCAAAGTGTTGCTTACATGTATGACCATAAACTAAAGTGATGAATTTGACTACTCCAGTTGAAATTCATACCCTCCTATGGAAGATATGACCTTAATCTCCCACACAGGGGGTGTAGATTTTAAATGGAGTCACCGATTCAGATAATCCCATGACACATAGATGTGAATTTCTGTCAGACCTCATGTCGATTTGAGTTTGATAGTGACGTCACTGCATATTTTAGGGGGCTATCATTTTCTTCGGAAGAGGGGGTCCCAAATATAAGGGTGTCATAAATTTCTGGAGAGAAAAATAGTGGAGGTCATAAAATTTTGATGACCAAAATGTAGGGAGTCACAAGATAACCACAGATAGTGTGTTCATTTTATTCAAAAAGACTGTTTAAGAGGTAAGTTTAAGAGGTAAGGTGTATCGGTGGTGGGAGGGGTCATAAAATGTTTGTTGCCGAAATAGGGGGGATTGTGATTTTATTGACGCCAATTTTGTGTAAATTTGGGACCCCCTTCCGAAGAAAATGATAGCCCCCTTAGCTTGCAGCACTACCAAAGTCAAAGAAACACACAAGGTATCTTAAGTTTTGCGATTTACCCCCTCAAACTGGAATATCACAAATTCAAATGACTATTTATTATTCCTGAGTTGTTGCAAATATCTGTGAATGTTCCGATGTCTGTATCAACACCTGATTATAACTGCCAGCATTGAGCTGGTTCACTTCCACCATTGCTCCCGATTGTTCATATGTGATAGGTGTACCCTGCATATCTGTGGCTACTACTACCTGCACAGGCACAACCTGGATGCTTGTCTCTCCATCAGTTGAATGCACCGGGAGTGAGACAGATGATTCAACTTGTTTTGGAGGCGTAGAGGGCGCTGCTGTTATTTGATCTGATGTATTAACCCCATGCATGCTAGTCTGATGTCGCTGTAAGTGGTGTTTATGTCTGAACATGTAACCGCATATATCGCATTTGAATTTTCCTTTCGTGGTGTGCGCCCTCAAGTGGGCTTTACACATTGCTTGTGTTTTGAAGCGCCAAGTGCAGCCTTCAAATGCGCAGCCAAATGGACGATCGATTGAATGCACTTGCATGTGCTTCTTTAGAGTAGATTTATCTGTATAAGCCGCTCCACAAACGTGACAAAGAACGCATCCGTCACGGTGATATTGTCGATGCACGTGAATCGCACTGTTAACACTAGATTGGAAGTCACACTGTGAACACTGAAATAACTTTTCCCTATGCACTTTGCGATGAGCATTGAGCCTAATCTGAGACTTGAATGCTTTCCCACACTCGTCACATAGATAATTCCTTTCTGTCCGATGTATCTCCATATGAAGCCTTAAAGATCGAGTTTTCTGAAAGACTTTCTGACAAACCTGGCAGGTGTAGATTCTGCGCTGATCTTGTTTCTTTCTGTTCCGTCCTCTCGTAAGTTTACTTAGTGTTTGTTCCTCCTCTTTCTTCTTAGCGTGTGTGGTATAATACTCCCCGACTGTCAAGACAGACTCATCATCTTCATAACATTCCTGTCCTCCATCTTGGCCGAACACCTCTGGATGTCTTTTGTGCATATGAGATATCAATGTAAGCAAAGCACAAAAACTGTAATTACACTCAACACAGCAGTACACATTCCTACCATAGTTGAATTTTACACCCTGAACATCTTCTTTACGCAACCTGAATTTAAGCATTTGTACAGCTTCTGACTGTACATCTATTTGGTTTTCATCTTGTTCATCATCCTCCTCATCATCAATTGCAGGAATTTGTTCTGTTGAAATATCAACTGTTTCCTTCTTTAATTTGGATACATTGTCAGTTTCTTGACAGTTTTCTTCACCTATTATAGTTTGGATTTGGTCATTAGACACTGTGGTTTCATTCACCGGTATACCATCTATTCTTGCAAGCACCTGATTACTTGCGTCAACTGGTCTTTTCTGGTGAGTGGTAACATCGACTTTGTGGTCATGAAGGTAGTGGTCTACAGTGTCCTCTTGATTGGAGAAAGTTGCTTTACATAACTCACAACGGTAAGCGTCTTGGCGGAACTTGTCTGCAATGTATAGAAAAAATGTGGAAAGTTATATGCGAGTATGCATTTATTTTTTACATCCAATTTTGTCATAAATCAATGTTTTTTAACGATAAACATTGGCACAAAGAAGGTAGAAACATTTGACTCAAATGCTTTGTGCTATGCTTTTAATTTTTTAGTTTTTTGGATTGCCCTTCTCAGAAATTAAAATTTTAAAGGTAAATTTGGTTATTACAGAAAATGAAATCCAGAACAAGGAATCCACTACAACATTACAGTAAAGTGACAAGCAGAAACAATTCACAGCAAAAGAGTAGAACACAAAAAACCCTGGAAAACAGCATTTTTAAATAAAAACGGCATCAGTAGGCCACGACACCTACATTCGGCCACAACACACAGTTTGGGAATTGCTGGCTTAGCATTTCGCTCCTTCCCCTCTCAAAAACAATCTTACTGTTAAATATCAAAATATGGATAAAAATGCTGTACAATATATTTTATGTATGAAAAGCCTGAATTTGAAGTAGATCGAGGCTGCTTTCTGTTCATGATAAAGAAGAAGGATAAATGTGTTAAGGGCAGAATAAGGGGAGATTTTGAGATTGTTTAATACTTATGAACACTAAGATGTATTCCTTTCACTTGAAACTGATGAAATACAACTTGTCAATATTTCCTCTTATTTTCGCTTGATTTAAAAATCATTATTTTGAGGGTTCAGGGATTTTTCGACTCATTTCCTTTCCAAAAATATATATTTTTATATACGGTACTTTGGACATAAGATTCAGAAATAATGATGCTCTAAAAGGTCTGTGTTTTCTCCCATTACTCTGGCCTTGAAAACATTGAAAGCTTTTCAATGTCACGGGACTAATCGACCTAATTCAGTCACCTGATGATGTCCGATGGTTTCGGACAAAATGTTGTGTTAACGAAGTATAAGTTCCAGTATTTGATTTATTTCTGTGCTATTGAAAGCTTTTGTCTTAGAGTCTAAATTTTCTTTTTTTGCTGCTTCACAGTCAAAAGATGCTCTAAAATGCATTGCCAAGTGATTTTAAAAGCTATCAGTCTTCTGAGATGAAAGCCTTCTTATTTCCCAAATAAAGAAACACCCATACTTACGTTGAAGCCGGTGTCCCAGGAATTCAGTGATGTCAACACATTCTAACTGACAAAACCCACACATGAAAGTATCTAATGTTATACTGTTGGTTTCTTCTAGTAGTATCTCCTCATCTTTAGCAGGTGTCTTGGTGGAGGTGGACTTAACACTGACACGGATCACCACAGGACTACTAGTCTTCACCTCTTGTGTTTCCATGCTACACTAAAAGTACAGTCAATAACTGAAATACAAAATCAAAATCATATTATTTGTGATATCAATAAATAAATCAAAAACATAAGTGCCAGTTTCATTTCAAATTAATAACTGTTTAGAAGAGCTGTGATGAATAAAAGCAATTAAAGTGATTCCAGCTATCAAAGATCTCAGAGTTTGAACCTACCTACCCACTCTGGCATCTAGGCATTAGCAGGCACAGAAAGCCGGCCCAAATTTTGTTAATCGTCTTCGATTCATGCAAAGATTCTCATCAAACATCAACAGGGGGAATCCATACTGGACTGGATTCATGTAAACATCAACAGTTTACAGAAAGAAAAAAGATATACTCGTGAAGCACCGGGTTTGACTTCATTTTTAGAGCAACTGAACCTCATCAATGGTGAATAATAGGGTTGACATGATCTGTCATCCAGGTATTAAAATTATGCATGACTTCAATGGTATTCAGAAAGAGATCCTCGAGGCTAGTCTAAGGATTCAAAGCAGCATGCGTGCCTATCTGAGTGAACATAAATACAGTATCACACGACATACATAGAGCTAGTGGTGGCAGGGGTGTAGCAAGGATTTATTTGCGGGGGGGCTGATTTTGAAAAAGTGGACTTTTTTTAACCTTTTCCAAAAAATTTGAACTTCTTTGACCAAGAAAGCATAAAGAACATAATTTTTTCCATTGCTACGCTCACAATTGGGGAAATTTGGATCTATTTTGACCAAAAAAGCATAAAAACCCTGTTGTTTTTTCGCTCACTACACTCGCAAAATGGACCTTTTTGGTCTTCGTCCCTGGATGTCAATTACGCATTTGGATATTGTTTGCTGACTAAAATTTGTAATGATTTTTTTCGCCGCCAGGGCACTCGAGAAAAGTGGGGGGAGGGAAGAAAAAAATTCTCAGACTACAGTATATTTTATTTTGACATTGCACGAAATTTTAAGTGGCATTATGAGATATTAATACTATGGTACCGTACTGTACTGATGTGAGAATGTGAGAAATGCCCAAATGCATTAGACTCGCGCTGAATGTGTGAGAGTTGGCAAACCTGATTGGCAAACAACAGTACACCCCTGTTTGGCAATATCTTATGCAAGCAATTCTGAAAAGTTGACAGTCCTGGTCCTGGACTAGTAGTGGATCAGGGGAATTTGCTTCAGTCAATAGCTTCAAGAGTGAAATTGTCAAATTTAAAATATTTGAAGCCAAATTCAGCAAGCATAATTATTAATTTTTAGTAGTTAACAGGGTTGTAGCTAGGACATTTTTACTAGACCATGAAATGGAACAGCCTATATTAGTGTATGTTACTTACTAGCTTACTTACTAGCGAAACTGACCAACCTTTTGGTCTGAAATGGACATAATATCTCGAAATGCCACTAAGGTACATGTATATGACCACCCGAGTGGTGTCAAATGAAAGAGAAAAAAAATAAAGAATATACCGGTAATAACAATATTTTCCCACCGGGGGGTGGCACTCATAATAAGCCATGTGTCAATATTCATATGGGTCATTTTCATACATGTACATATGTATCTCAAAATGCCAAGAAGGTATATACCCCAGAGCAAGGTCTTAGCTAGCTACCCGTCTGGCCGTCATTTTAGACGGCCAGTTTGCTCCTGGGACGGGCAAAATTAATGCCTTTGACAGATGCTATATCATAAATTGTATGTTTTGAAAAGCTATTTTGCCCTTTTTATTATTATTATTATTATTATCGGTATTTTATTTTATCACATATCGTGGCCAAACGGCCAAATTACATGTAAAATTACAATTTGAAAATACATATAAACATTAAAAATATTAAACACTTTAAGAACTTTTAAAAGACATCAAAAATTGCATCAATAGGGAATAAGTATTAGATCAGAAAAGCACCATATTGCACACAAATATTAATTTAACCAAAACACTATTGCACTTTGAAAAACATCAAAATATACTTAAATTCAAAACATGTCAAAAATATTATAACAATTGCACCAGACTATAAAAAGCAATCATGGCAATAAAGAACAATCCCAAGAGGAGATTGCTGATTTAAAAGATTAACAAAGTATGGGATAGGGCTCAGCCGAAAGCGCTCAGTCCTGGCACGGAATTGGGAGAAATTGTGGTAGTTGCGCAAATTGCGACCATGACTCTCAAGTCTGGTAGGAGGGATTAATGACTGTGTTCGCTTCATTTTTAGGTAGCTCTTCAGCAAACCTACGACAGTGCACCACCCTCCTATCAGACAGGGAGTCAAGTTTACAGTTGAGCAGCGCATCATGATATGAACTGAATCTCCTCCCAGGATTGTTCTACAGGCTCTTTTTTTAATAGACTCTACATGTAGCTAGGTCTTTGGATTGTTTAATTGAAATACTAGAATGCCACACAACACTGGCGTACTCGAGAATCGGTCTAACATAACCACTGTAAACGACACTCAGCTCTTCACTATCAAAGCCAAACCTCTTGAGGGACCTTGAGCAAATTACCCTTGGACCACTCAGTAAACTGATCAAGATCAGACTGTAAAAAGCTGGAGGGTTGCGATCCATTTACATTCTCTGCAAATTAGTAAAATCTCATGCATTATAAAAACAAATTCTCTTTAAAGCAATGGTTTAAACCCGGGATTTAAATAGTGTAAAAACGATGCACCAAAAATGGCTTCAATTGGACCTTCATTTTGCAATTTTTTTCAACTTCTCAGGGGGCAACATCTCCTCAGACATCTCTCCCCTCGTGAGTGGATAAACCAAGTGGCCATTTTGTTTCTACTTTCGATACTTGTGAAACACAGTATATATAGGCCTACATTAATCATAATGATAATAGGGAAAACTTGTCCACAAAAGGCTTCATGGGTCATCATTTCATACATTTTCGTCTTTTTCAAACTAAAATCTCGGGCACACTGAAAATAAAAAGTGCCAAAATGGTGCACCAAATCACTTCAATTAGGTCTTCATTTTGCAAAATGTTCAAACTTCTCAGCGGGGGCATCTCCCCTCAGACACCCCCCCCCCACCGCGTAGTGAATAAACAAGTGCCTAATGTTATTTCTTTCGACATTTGCCAAATTTACAAACTAAAATTTTACACACTAATAGTGCCAAAATGGCCCACCAAATCGCTTTAATTAGGTCTTCATCTTGCAAAAGTTTCTTACATCTGAGGGGGGACCCCCCCCCCCATTTTTTACTGCTATAGGTCCACCACCAGCTACATTTTGTAGTGTCTCACGCCAAGCAATTCCAAAGAGTTGACAGCCCTGTGTATTACTGCGCTTAGAAGGAGGTTAGGGTAAGGGTTAGAGTTTAATAGTTTTAGGTAGGGTTAGGATTAGGGTATAGGTGACCCCAGAATGACGTCACAAGCCGTTGATAAATTTGTAGTTTTCTGTGGTTTGTCCCTTTTCAAATCGGCCAAAATACTACATGTACCATTTCTTTAACTTCTCGACATGGGGCCTCCAGCCAACAACAAAAATAAAGACTCTCCTCTACATGTTCATTATGTTCAGCTTCACATAAAATGCAATTTTCGCCAAGTATTTAACCTTTATTTTACCGAAATCAGCCCAGAAATTTGCTTGATTCAAGGTCAAACAGAATGTAAACAAACTGAGTTAGCTCTGCTACAAGTCTTCAACTAGTTGCTCTGCTCCACGAATGGCACGATCTATTGTGGGTTGAAAAGCGTATTAGCGTCATGTAAAACAAGTACCCGGATGGCCGGGGTCACCTATTAAAAAGGGTTAAGGTTAGGGTTGTATTAAAAACCTGACCTCCTTCTAAGGCTAAGCACAGGAAAACAATGACTTCCGTTGTAACAACAGTCATGACAATGCAGTCACTCATGGCAGTGCAATTTATTTTTAAGCTTCTGCCATTCCATCATCATGTCTGTCATGTCTCATTGTCTGTCACCCGGTCTGTCCAGAAAATGTGAGAAATGTCATTTGTCTGTCATGTCTGTTTGAGTGTTTCATGGTTTTTACATCTAAATTAATAATTATTAAAATAGGCAACAGAATTTTGAAACTTTAGCCCGCGATTAGTCCATTGTGTCATTCCTTCCTACCGCATAATATACGAATATATACATGTATAACAACTTACTTCAGACGTTCGCATCTCTTTCCTTGTTGGAAAAGTATAACGTTGAGGAGATAGGAACATGTACCGAACATCCGGGACCTACTCTGCCATGTTTGGCTGAGTAACGGTACATGAACACAGCCTTTTGTGCCTATACGCTGGCAAAGTTACGTAATTAATCGGATTAATTACCATAGCAATAGGTGAAAACAATTTTGAACATATCGCGCTGCACTACAAACAGGTTACACTCATCACCTGTGTATGTCTGCAATCATAGATTGAATACAATACTGGTCTTTTCAAAGATACTAATCTTACAGGTGCAAGTGATTAGTATGATATGGTTCAATGCAGAGGTACCGCGTGAACGTATCAGTGCAGCGCGGTATATTCAAAAATTGTTTTCACCTATTGCTATGGTAGTTAATCCGATTATTACGTAACTTCGCCAGCGTATGTAAATTAGTCGTTGTGTAAAGCTGTGTTCTTGATCTTGATCTTGATGTGGTTTCTGCACAAAACGCCCGGACGCGGCTGTTGGCGTGCAGGTTCCGCACTCATGCATTGCTAATTTCTGGTGCTGGTGGCGTCTTGCAGCTTGGTTTTGAAGCTCTGCACAGTAGCTGCTGTCTTAACGTCCGGGGGAAACACATTCCATTGGGGGATGGTGCATGGGTAAAGTGATTTCCTGTAGCAGTCTTTATTTGATTGGGGGATATTGTAGTTGAGATTATGAGATGAACGGGTGCGTATGTTGCCAGAAGGGAATTTGCTGACCTGGAGATGACTAATATTACTTGGGATGAGTCCGTGTGTTTCCTTAAAAATGGTAATCAGTTTATCATTCATGAGTCCTGCGGGTTTCTAGGGTGTCCCACCCAAGTTCTTGAAGCATTGTAGTAACACTGCTCGTGCGTCCGTATTCACTTTTCACGAACCTTGCGGCACGCCTTTGAACTTTTTCCAGGTTACCGTATCTTTTAATGTCTTATGGTAGGGGTCCCAGATTTGACTGGCATATTCCAACTTGGGTCTAACAAGAGTTTTATATCGATCTCCTTTGTTTTAGATGAACTGTTCCACAAATTTCTCTTGATGAGACCGAGCATTTTGTTTGCCTTAGTAGCTGTTTGATTTATGTGCTTTGTCCATGCGAGGTCGTTTGAGAGTTCAACACCTAAATAAGGGTGCTGGTTCACTTCCTGAAGTGGCGAGTCACCCATGAAATATTGATGATTCAAGGGGGTTTTCTTATGGGTCATTCTCATAATAAAGCACTTTGCTTTGTTAAATGTTTATACCCATGGGTTGCTCATCATCAGACTGAATCATTGTCGTTAACTGCACAAGTTATGTGTGCAATTCTAGAGAACGTTGACCGACTATTATGCCTATGTGTCGCTTTTGAAAAACAGCGAATCACGCGCATGCTCTGCAGGCAAATACGACGGCGATTTAGTACACTGATCATGCGAGCGATTCAGGTTTCTGCAAAAGCGATCGAGTATAAGGGCATCTTTAGAAATGACCGGCGATTGTGTGTTCTCAAGTGGGTTTTATCATGTTAATTAGTGACCTGACACACATTTGTATTGGTTTGATCAAGCATTTTTTGAAATGCTTTCATTTTTTGTACTGGATTGTTCAAGTATGTCCAACAAATTTTTCATTGTAAGTGCCTCTGGCCCTTGTAGAAGTAAAAACAGATACTATGGCCAGAGTTCTAGGGCTAACTTACTTAGGGGCTGTGCAATAATTATGAGCCCCTCGGGGGTAAAATTACAAATGGCTCGCCAGAAATCGCTTGCCCCAACCCCCCCCCTCTTGGCCAAATCTTAAATGGTCTATATACATGTTGCGAATGTGAGCGTAGCGAGCAGGAAAATTTGCATTAAGCATTTCTGTAGCATTTTCCTAAGCCTTTTTAGCGCATTTTATTTAAAAGGCGCCCCACACACCGACATCGCCTGGCTAATAATTATTTGATGCAGCAGAGATATTAAAATAAATACACGGGATCGATACACGTGAATTGCTATGCACGATTTTGATATCAGACGAAAATCTTCGGATACCGGGTTGGAAAATGATGAATATCTCCCGTAAATGAATTTTTCTCAAGAAACCAGATGTGGTCTCATACACTTGAAAATATGTGTTGAACAGATATGATAGTCGTTAGTTTGCGCTTTGAGAGAGTAGCTTGCGTCTTGAGCTGAAAAAGTGACCAAAATTCAAGATTTTAAATAGCGCAGCATTGAACCTCGTGGAGGTAGTCTCGGGCCAGACTGTATGTGGCTATCACGAACATACAGGATCGACGAGTGTCAGACCGACTGACACAAACTGGCTGTGTAGGAGACTATCGTAGAGACAGTCTATAAGCAGGTGACAATGGCGAATGTAATGCTCGCTGGCCGTACAGAGGTCAGTCACAGGCTAATGTCATTACATGATTAGCCTTAGTCAGATGTCCTTCTGCCCACTATGCATTTAAAAACTAAAAACACAATGCCAATGGCCATCCGTTGCTGCATGTGGATTCAACCTACCATGGCATTTTCTGCCATCTAGATATCGGGGCGATGCCACTGTGCAGGGCCGTAGCAAGGTTGAAAAATGTGGGGCGGCCATCACAAACATGGGGCGGCCAAAATACAAATATATGCCCAAATTGAAATGAAGATATAAAGAAAAACATAACAAATTTCTCAAAAAGTGGGGCGGCCATGGCATCCCCGGCCGCCCCGCTTTGCTACGACCCTGCCACTGTGCCCCATGGCTAGTCCGAATAATCAGACCCAGAACAAAATATTAATTTCTGACATGATCCTGTTCTGGGTCTGAACTGTTTCCATATTAAATCTTGATGGCAAATTGGACAATAGAAGCACATGGTTCTACGTCATGTACGTGACACAAACCGCTCAAACCCAAGGGAACGTCCTTTATTATTATAATACTAGTTCTTTGTTATTATTTACCTAATCCTCTTACGCCGTCTTGGCAATGGATGTCTGGATGTTTATGATGGGTTTTGATCGATTGGCTGTCACTCAATTAATATTTAGTTATAATATATTTAGTTATAATTGTTTACAGTTATTTTATAATTTTCAGTGGAGAAATAAGTTTGATAATATTAAAAATAACACGATATAAATGAATGGGATGAATGGGTTTTTTTTAATGTTTTTTGTAATCAATATTATTTTTAAATATTATATAATTACTACTATTTATTATTCTTTATTATTTATTTATATTATCTATTATTGTTATTTTTATTTATTACTATTATATTATTAAATTATTATTATAAATATTAATCATTATTTTATTATTATTATTATTTATTATTATTACTAGACCTAATAAATTATTATTATTACTATTTATTATTTAATATCACTATCTTATTTTTAAATTTGTAAAAATACAATTAAAAAGTAGGCCTACACTGAATTCATTTCAGATTTTTTCTTTATCTTTTTCGTTTATTTGTACAGCTAAGTATAATATATTATTTGTTTATGTTATTATTTTTGTTAATTTCTTCAGGTAACTTTCATTTATTTATCATTCATGAATTAATTTAAATTTATTTAGATGGTACTGTAGGCTAGCATAGTAGCATGATTTTAATTTTATAAGTTTGTCATGATTTATTAAAATGACAACTTTGTTTATTATTTTACATGATAAATCTCTACTAAATTCTCTAGTACTTACTAATAATTCCTGTATTTTAATATTTATTTTTAAATCATAATATCATGATTCATTTTCATTTATAATAAATGTATTTTTATTTATTTTAAATCTGCTAAAATAATGTCAGCTGACCGTGGGTGATGGTACTCAAGTACTTGTGGCTTTTGATACAACGGAATAATCGAAGTCAAGTGGTGACTTCCATAAGGCTAATGAAAGTTGACTCCCAGTTTCCCGTTACCCGACTCCGGTCAGAAAAAAATGCCGATCAAATATTTCATTATTTTCCATTATTTCATTATTTCACATTTTTCAAGTTTTTAAGAAAAAAGGATAGTTTTAATGTCATCTTTCACGTCCGACACGTATTTTAAGCACTTTTACGCCCGACCCTGACCGGCCCGAATAGTCTTTGCAAACGCTGGGTTAAACTTCACGTGGTAAAATGGCGATATCGTGAGGCGCATTTACTGGAGACTAGGAATTCCCTGCATCTAAGTTTCTCCTACCACTAAATGGATAGACCGAACACAAAGAGAGGTAGCCACGTTCATGGGAACCAGCGATATGAACAAATATGAAAGCATTTCTACCGTGCACTATGTAGCGCTATATATAGACAACATCAAAATAAATAAAATAAACAAAATTTGAAGTCAAATTTATTCTGCTATTCTTACAAATATTTATGTATTTAATAAAATAAACTTATAAATAAAATGATTTATTTGTCAATTTCTTGCATGGTTGTTTTATTATTAACACGTGCAACCTGTGATGATTTTTACCAGCAACCTCCAGTTTGTGCAAGTAGACAAACTAATTTCCGTGATAAATATTGCTTCCAAAGATGTGCTAGTGGAGAGTAAGTTTGGTTTGTAAAAAGTAGTGTGCAATAGAACACACAGACACCGTGTATTTATATGGAAAAGTGGTTCTCCAAAGACTATCATGGACTTCTGGTGCTTTCATATGTTGCACAACCTATAGGTTAATTTGAAGATTCCAAAGAAGATGTGCTTAATTAAAATTTGTTTTGAAGTGAAGCATGGTCATTACTAACTATACTTTATTATTTTATTTGGGCCTCAAAACATAGCATTCCGTAATTAACTTTGCACCGATAACGAAAGTTTGAAAATAATGAATAATGAATAATGAAACAGTCACCTACCCAGTCATGAAAAACTATGTAACGGGAAACTGGGGATCAACTTTCATTAGCCTAAGGCTCATATATAATAATGGACGTTCCCTTGGGTTTGAACGGTTTGTTACGTGACAGCTTTTTAATCCCTATTCATCATGTTCATGTTACGTGAATCACGCTATTGTGGACCATCCTTCTGATACTTGAGTGTTTGGACAAGCGGAACGGTCTTTTGTATACCTCTCTGTTTGTAAACAAACCAGGAGGTCGAAATCGTCCTCCTCGCCGAATACGAAAGTCAGCGTATAAATAGTACGGCACTACCCCATGGGCATGGCATGCATGAAAATGAATGTAAAAATGTGTGCCAAAAATCGCTTGCTTGCCCCCGCCCTCTCGGCTTGCCAAAATTGCTTGCCCACCCCCCTTTTCGGCTCACAAAAATTTCTTCCCCAAGTTTCCTCTCCCCAGGCAGGGCTCACAATTATTACACAGCCCCTCCCAGTCTTAATCTTCTAGCAGAATTTTTAAGCTTACCTGTAACCTGCCCCATTCATGCATTCCGTTATAAACACACAGTCACTCCATTGAGCTAATCTTATCATATGAATATTAATCACCTGACGTCATCAGGACAACAAACCTGATACAAAGTTTCGCCACAGACAAATAAAAATCCCTTTAAAAAGGGATGTGCCGGTGCCAAGTTGCTCCACACTGAGTAATATATTTTTTTAATAAACATGATGCAGTCATGTCTACAGTAGAATTCGACCTTTGCAGGACTTAAACCCCATTAAAAGCTATTAAACCAAGATAACACTCATTGAAAACAGCTCAACTGATTAAATCATATCTTCTCTGGTTACACACAACATGTGTGTCTGCTTTAAACGTACAATGGAGCAATGAGGTTATTATGAGCTGGGATTATACTTTCAGTTGGGTGAACGATTATAAAGCGAGCGCTAGAGAACAATTGTGTGTGGTCTTTGTTTACGAAATGAGACAATACGTGCTTATTGTTAACCAGCGTTCTTGAAAATGAGAAACATGGTGGTTTGCAGACTTAACCGGGGACTTAACACGGGTTGGAAATAATTTCTTCATATTTTTTGGTGTTATCTGTCGTTTACATATCCTTCCTAAAACACCAAAGTACGAGTATTTCCAAACATCTAAATTAGCTAAAAATTTAGGACATGTTACAAAACTATATTGTCTAGAATTTTAGAAGAGTACTTTTAATATTGGCCGGTTATTTTTCACACAGCGACGTTAACTAGGCAATGTACTATTACCTATAACATTAACTAAAACACCAAAGTACGAGTATTTCCAAACATCTAAATTAGCTAAAAATTTAGGATATGTTACAAAACTATATTTTCTAGAACTTTAGAAGAGTACTTGATGAGTATTGGCCGGTTATTTTTCACACAGCGACGTTAACTAGGCATATCCCGGGGGGGGGGGCACTTCAATTTGAAATGGATATAGGTGTAGGGCTGGCACTTTCGCACTACGGGGCATTCGGTGAGAGCAAAATGTAAAAAATATGGGGTCATTGGGTGAGAGCACATGGCGACCTTTTTTTTTTGAAATGGAATCTTTGGGTGAGAACCGAAAAAGCGCCACAGAAACCGCGAAAATCGAATTTTTAGTTCTAAATAGCTTCAAATTTCATTGTTTTTTCAAAATAAGTAACAAAATCAATGATAAATGAAAGTTGCTGCTCAAATTGAACTTGTAAGGGTCTTTGGGTGACAGATCAAATGGAAAAATAGGGGGTCTTCGGGTGACAGAGCCGGGACAGAGCATGTGTTCGTAAAAAATATGGGGTCTTTGGGTGACAGCGATGCTGAAAAAGGGGGGTCTTAACAGCCCTACATACGCGTCACCTCCAAAGTTGAAGTGCCCCCGGGGCATATCCCCGATACTTTTAACGTAGGCTATTTGTAGAGGTCACGCGTCAATGGGAAAGAGCACTGTGTATTTTGTATAGGAAAACGGACAGTAATTGCAGTATGAATGGTCAAAATAATTTTGACGTGAATGTATCAGGATGGACGGGGCAACATGCCCCGGGCGCCACCCTTAGGGGCGCCAAATTGACGAATTCAGCATCGATTGTGCGCCCCTCCAAGCGATGAAAGTCACAATTTCCGCGCGCTTCAGGCGTGCACATTTCAGCACAAAATCAACTGAAAGAACATTTTAAGACCGATAATTAACTTCTTGTAACCAAAATTAATTAGTGGTTAGGCCTTATTTGTTCAAAATTTCGCGCAATTGTTTCAAGAATGGGGGGCCGGGGCGCCATTATGTAGGCCTATCCTTGGCCCTGTGTGCCACAACCCTTAGCTACGCCACTGCCCGCGTCTAAGATATTCTCGGGTGTGGGGGGGTAAGGGCGCTAATTTTGTTTCTTGCCTGGGCACTACCAACCTTAGTTTAATATACTCCACTGTCCTGCGCACGCCTTGCCACGGGGAGCTGGGCCCCGTGATCAAAATTATGAGCCCCGCAAGCCCCCCCCAGATTCCTAAGCCTTTGTAGGGGGGGCCTACCAATAAATTATGAGAAATCAATGCTATTAAAATGTGTTCGCTTTCTCATAATGCGCTTTCAAATGGGCTACGGGCATAATATGAGAAAGCAAACTGCTACTAAAGTACTATATTTTCATATTTTTCATAGTACTACATTTTCTTCGGAATGGGGGTCATGAATATATTGGGGGTCATAGAATTTTTAGACCAAAAATAGGGGGGGTCATAATTTTTTACACCAAAAATAGGTTAGAGGGGACGGCAAGTGACTACCTTGTGTTAAGGACATATTTTGAGGGCATTACGGCAGTGGTTGGGCACTCACGGCAAAATGCCATGGGTGCTGTGGGTTAATTCAAGGGCTGCTGAAATGGTGTGTTCTAATTGATGGGCCAGTTCACATGACCGCGAAGCGCAAAATTTTGCAATTTTACCCTATTTGGGCCCAAAATATGGTGCTTTTCGATGTGCTAAAAAAAGTTGAATGTAGCAATTATTGCTTTATTTTTTCTTCTATTAGGATTTTCAGTGGATGTCCTCCATGGAAAAATTAGGGGGGTAAACGTGTACCCCGGTTCTCCAAGCTTCCTCCGCCTATAATTGTAATGCAACATGATTTAGTTGTATCAGTGATAATAAATTAATAATCTGTAGGGGGGCCTACTACATGAAACATTATTGTAAAAATTGTCAACACTAAAGAAGAATTGCAGCTTTTAGTGATTTAAAGAGCTGACCAGAAAGAACTGACACAAACCTCAAAATTAAGTTCTAGACAAGCCAATTTTTAACACTGGATCTAATGTACTTTTGTTCTGGTTTAATACTGGAACATTTTACCCCCCCCCCCCCCCTCTACGTGCCGAAATTTTTTTTAACCCCCCCCTGTTCATACACCCAAAACTTTTTTAACCCCCCCTATTCAGAACTCCTAAAATTTTATGACCCCCCCTACATATTTTCCAGCCCCCCCCCACCAGAGTATTTCTGAACACTACCATAACATGGAAAAAATTTTCGCGCGCATTTGTAGCATAAACTTATCATTGGTCGCCAAAAGGCGCTCGATTCGCTATATGGGGCCTACTTCAAGATATTTTTCCAACCCCAACCCCCCCCCAACCCAACCCAACCCATGTCAAAAAGAAATCTAGGCAACTGGACTCTTTTTCCTGCAGAAACATACCCAGTGTGAGCTAGTGTGAATGGTGGTTCGTTGTCCGTTGACTTTCAAAACTGGCGGCATTGAGATCAACAATGGATAAATATATCAATAGTAATTAGTAATAGTAGGGGCCTATTGTCCTGTACTATAATACTTTTTGCATGGTTCATAGTACGTGTTTACAGGTGACGTGGAGTTAGAAATCAAAATGCCCGGGAATTTGCCAAAGTATGGGCCAAAGTATTGGCAACACCGAGTATATAAGCATTTGGGCGGATTTGGCTAATTATCATTTCAGGTGACGATGAAGTGCTTTGGCAGTTGGGTGGTGTGGTGAATCACATGCACAGATTCTCAACATCGACGCGGCCTTGGTATGGACACGGTGTGGGGGAGCACATCAATATGAAGATATAGCCTAGGTCAGAGGCGTAGCCAGCTTTCTTGGTCAGACAGGGGTGGCAAATAAAACTTCAAGGGCATCTAGACGAAAAATATTGCAGATGCATCCGATTAGCCGGTTTTGTCAAGTTTTTAGAGAGACCATACTGCAATTCACTGTCCGTTTTCCTATACACAATACACAGTGCTCTCACCATTGACGCACACTGACATCGCCTGGCTAATTAATTATTTGATGCAGCAGAGATATTCAAATAAATACACGGGATCGATACACGTGAATTGCTATGCACGATTTTGATATCAGACGAAAATCGGATACCGGGTTGGAAAATGATGAATATCTCCCGTAAATGATTTTTCTCAAGAAACCAGATGTGGTCTCATACACTTGAAAATACGTGTTGAACAGATATGATAGTCGTTAGTTTGCGCTTTGAAGAAAGGCCATGCGTCTTGAACTCAAAATCTGACCAAAATTCTAATTTTATATTGCGTTGGTCCTGTATATAGCTACACTCACTACAGTGGAGGCAGTATGACCTTTTGACCGCAATGTCGTATACAAGCTTACTCACACAGCGAGAAATCAATTACCCCGCTATTGTCAGTAGCCTTAGTCAGGTCACTTGGCTACTGCCTCTCATATTAAATGTCGGAAGAAAATTGCCATGCGTGGCTGTGTATTCAACCTACCATGGCGATTTCTACCATGAAGATATAGGGGCGATGACACTGTGTGACGCGTGACCTCTACAAATGATGTATGTTGGAAGAATGGACACTTGCCTAGTTAACATCACTGTGTGAAAAATAACCAGCCAATATTTAATTTATTCTCCAAACTTCTAGCAAATATATTTCTCTAACATGACCTAAAATTACAGCTAGGTTAGATGTTCAGAAATGGTCGCACTTTTGTAAAATATGAGTGAGGGCAAGGCATAGCTAGCCAACTCCCCGTGTTAATTGAATGGAGATTTGACCGAAAATATTGGTATCGGACCGCTTACTTCTGAAGGATGCCACAAAAAAACGGTACAAGCTACATTTAAATTATTCTATGAAATTCTAGAAAATATAGTTGTAACATGTCCTAAATATTTAGCTAATTTAGGTGTTTGGAGAGGGTCGCACTTTTGTGTTTTAGGAAGGATATGTAAACGACAAATAACACCAAAAATATGAAGAAATTATTTCCAAACTGTGTTAAGTCAACAATCATTATGTTGCTCATTTTCAAGAATACTGGTTAACAAAAAGCAGGGCATTGTCTCAGTTCGTGAACAAAGCCTCCACATACCATTGTGTCCTTCCGTTTCCTTTATAATCGGTTACCCAACTGAAGCTATAATACCAGCTTTATTGCGATACCGCACATGCAAAAACAGACACATGTGCACAACCAGAGAAGATCCGATTTAATCAGTTGAGCTGTTTCAATGAGTGTTATCTTGGTTTAATAGCTTTTAATGGGGTTTAAGTCCTGCAAAGGTCGAGATGAATTCTACTGTAGACATGACTGCATCATGCTGTACATGTCTTATGGAGCTTCTAAAAGGCTGTACTGGGACGATGTGTGCGCGTAGCGCACAAAATTGTGTATTTTACACTATTTTTGCCCATGGTTGTGATGAAAGGGGCTTTATTGTGACAATCTGCGCGCGCAGCGTGCAAAAGTTTTGTATTATACACTATTTTGGCCCATGATCTGGTTGAATTTAGCGGGAAAAGGGCTCCTTGCCCTTTTTCTTTTCCCTTGCCCTCCAAATTTTCTCTTCTTTTTTTAGGGGCACTTTTTTCTTTCATTTTTTTGTTTGGGGTGGCACTGCCCCCCTTATGCTACTGATATAGGTGTAGCGCTGGATACTTTCGCAGTAAGGGGCATTCGGTGAGAGCAAAATGTAAACAAATATGGGGTCATTGGGTGAGAATGATTTTTGGCATTCAGTGAGAGCAAAATGTAAAAAGTAGGCCTATGGATGGGGTCAATGGGTGAGAACATGACCTTTTTTTAAATGGAACCTTTGGGTGAGAGCCGAAACAGCGCCACAGACTCCTCAAACATCACATTTCTAGTTCTAAATGGCTTCAAATTTCTATGTTTTTTCCAACTTACAACAGTGACAAATTGCTGTTCAAATTAAAAATAAGGGTCTATGGAAAAATAGGGGGTCTTCGGGTGACAGAGCATGTGTCGCTAGAACGTTAGATGTAACGTTCTTTAAATTTAACTCGACCTTCGTATCCCGGCATCCAAACGTTCTCCAAACGTCAGTAAAATGTCCTTCATGTACACCTATTCACGTTATCTGGACGTTTAATAGAACGTTTTCCAGAAATGTCCTTAAAATATTTTTTACAACTTTTTTGGTCCCCTCTGTACCAGCCACCCAACGACCACCAAAGTATTTCTGAACAATCCCCCATAGGTCAAAATACTTAGTAGCCCGTACGGTTTCTTTCACATTTCCTGATATGATATAATATTTCAAATTCAAAGAACACCTCCAGTTTAAACTCCCCAGGAGTATTTCGGAAGTTTATCCATCCAAGATCCAAGAGAACAGTGCTTCCAGAATAGATAGTCGTTGCTGTGAGTTCCGGGTGTGAGTTTCATGCTTAAAAGGCAGTCAGACTGCGACACGATGAAATGCTTTGGATGGACTACCATCTCCTTGCTCTGAATAGATATACATTCCATGGTGTCAACACAGCTAAAGTCTATCCCAGACTCAACCTGTCTGTCAGAGATCTTGTCAGAAAGTGCCAACTGCAAAACAGGAGCATTATACAGTCCATGATTTTAACTACTGGAGTGGGGTAATGAATTAAAGAGTTGACAGGAGTTATAGGAGTTAAAGCTTTTTGCTGTTTCAGTGTGCATGTTCTCACCATTGATGGTTCAGATGGTTTGGTGAACTGTCATGTAACATGGATGTAAGCGTGATCCTAAAAATGCCTTAGTGACCCAAACTATTTACAAGACCTCTTCTACATTGAGGCTGGCCTTCCCTTTTAAAGGGAATTTTTATTTACTACTGTGTTTGATACCATGGAGTGTAGGCCTATATTCATTCACATTCCCAAGGGATGAATGGATGATGGTAGTCCCTCCATGAAAAAACAACATTTCATCGTCTGATGATTGAAATGTGAGTATATTCTGGAAGGTCTGTTCTTTGAATTTTATACGCTAGGCTCCCTTTTTTAGTGAATGAGCACTTCATTCAAAAGATAGTGAGTAAAAAGTTGTTATATAGGCCTAGGCCTATATTTCATAAATTTTGGTAAAAGAATAAACAAAATGATAGATTTGGCAACTCGGAAATCGTAATACTTGGGAGTGGGTTTGGGCGCACTAGTGTGGTTTTGGGTGTAAATTGCACGGTATGGCAACCATTGCAATATGTCATGACTATTTTTAGCCCAACCAGGTCAAACTAGCTAGCTGCAGAACCAGTAGACGGATGTGCAATTTGCAGAGCGCACGATCACGAGCAGTTCCCGCCCGATCTCTGTCACTACATTGCTATCGCCTATCCACAACACGTGCAGAATCATAGCGGTTAATATTTATTTCATATAAAAGACTGAAAATCTACGATCATAATGCGTGAAATTGTGCACGTCCAGGCTGGCCAGTGCGGGAATCAGATCGGATCCAAGGTGAGTACATGCTGATTTTCAGAATATTATTCTCAATATTTTATAGTATTAAAATTTGTAAGAAATGCGAACGTGAGTATTCATATTGCTATAATACCACGATCACGCACTTGCAATTGCAGTGCATGCAGAGTGAACGTACGATCTTTTTTTTTTATGTAAAATCATAATATTTTATGTCATCGTTTTTGATCCAAACCAGTTTCACTAATAGCATACCCATGTTATCATATTATCATTCTTTACAAATGACTAAAAATTGTTCTTCACGTTCAATATCAGTAATTATTTTTTTATGCAGATTGAAATCTGCCTGTTTTGTACCAGTTTGTACTGCACTAGTCGTATTTTCAAGGTCAATGAGAAAAATGCTTTATGTTTTTGGATGCAGTACCGTACGTGACCAGCTGTTGTATTGTTCACTAGTTGACCTCTCAGTGACAAGATATTGTTTATGTCAATGTGTGATGTTAGCATTTGATTTTTCCCCAAGCTAAAGTAAAGTCAGGTATCTGCTGCTTTGATTGAAGCCGAAACAGACAAGGCAGATTATAATTATACTGGTACATGAATATTCTATGCATGGTGAAATTGGCCGACGACATGCATGAGTTACTAAAATACTATTTATCTGTTAGTCTGTAAAAATAGCCATGTGAAAATTGAAAATTATTCAATTGATATTAAATTGGAATATAACAAACTGAGATTTTATTTAACATGTTTAATGCACGAGATCTGTTTTGTTTTATCAAAAATGTGTACATAGCAAAAATGTGGTGAATATTCTACATGTATATTGTGGTATTTAGTTAGGCCAAAAAAAAATTGTTTGTTTGTCCACGTCCGACCGACCGTGTCTTTTTTTTTTTTTTTTTAATTTGCGTTGAATGTGCTAGTAGTAAAACAGTGGTTAGTATAAATTTAAAGAAAGAGAATGTAAAGAAAATGAACAGTATAACATGCAGAACCATCTCAAGAGTAAAGTGAGCGTTTTGACTTATTTACCAGTCTTCAAATTGTCGGTTTCAAGTGCAATATCTGTAAAAAAAAAAAAAAATCCGACCTACCGACCCAACTGTTTCATAAGCCTTTATGGACAAACAAACCTTTTTTTTTTTTTTTTTTTTTTTTGGCCTTACTACAATGGACAGGAGTCTATATGGGCCAGGTATTATGGTCTCAGGTTATACACTGGCTATGTTTTTGCTTCTACACATTTTTGCTGGAGCATCACAACTCAAAATTGGGGAACATTGTGTTAATAGTAGGCCTCAATATAAGATAGAAAACAGAACATTAAAAATCTGACCACGCCCCTTTAAAAAAAGATCAGTTTGATCATTATAATATTTAGTTCGTGCATAAAGCTTCATGATCATTGTGCAATAATCATGTGTACCCCTAGGGTGGTGAATTATAGGGGGGGGGGGCAAGCATTTTTGGCAGGTCTAAATGGGTTTTGGCAGGTTGAAAGGGGGAGGCAATTTTTGGTGTATTCATATGTTTTTATATTACACCCTAAAAAGATGTAGGAAAATGTTAGGAACATGTTGATGCAAAATTTCCTGCTCGCTTTACATGATGAGACAATTTTATTTAAGGTTTTAAATTTGGGTTCTTCAAAATCTTGCATGTGTAAAGGGGGGAAAGATTTTGTGGCATGTATCAAGGCCAGGTCAAAGGTTTTTTGCCACCTCGAAAGGGGGGAAGCAATTTGTGGCAGACCAGTTTGAGAATTCACCACCCTGGGGTACACATGATTAATTGATTATACAATCTGGTCTGGGGGCACAGTGGTGGGATGAATTAAAGTGATTGTGATTTGTGAGGGATCTGGGTAGCAGTGGTGGGATCAAATAAAGTCAATTGTGAGGGATCTAGGTGGCAGGGGTGGGATCAAGTAAAGGCAATTGTGAGGGATTCTAGGTGGCAGTGGTGGGATCAAGTATATATTAAAGGCAATTGTGAGGGATGTTGGTGGGATCAAGAGAGGCAATTGTGATGGATCTATGTGACAGTGGTGGGATCAAGTAACTTTTAGGCAATTGTGAGGGATCTAGGTGGCAGGGTTGGGATCAAGTAAAGGCAATTGTGAAGGAATATGTAGGTGGCAGTGGTGGGATCAAGTAAAGGCAATTGTGAAGGATCTAGGTGGCAGGGGTGGGATCAATCAATCAATCAATTCAATTTTATTAAAAAATAACCTCGTGGCCCTAAGGCCAAATTGCGTATTTTTTTTACATGGTATAAAACATACAGAATCAATACATGCATAATCAAATTACAACAGTAAAAGAAAAACACTTATTAATAAAATATAAAAAAAAATATTGCACAAGAATCAAGCACTGATATTGCCACAACACACCAAACTAATCAAGTAAAGGCAATTATGAGGGATCTAGGTGGGATCAAGTAAGGCAATTGTGAAGGAATATAGGATCAGGTGGCAGAGGTGGAATCGACTCTTGCAACTGTGAGTTGTCCAGGAGGTAGGTATGTGGGATCAATTTAAAGTGATCATTGGGGTCCATTTATCTGCATGGATTGAGGTGATACTAATAGTGAGAGGTGCATCCTTTGGTGACACTAGAGATTTGAGTACATTTGTACATTGATCTTGTTGGGTCCATTCCTTCATCCCTTGGTGATGGTATTGGTTGGGTAAGGAGATTTATGATGGGTTTAGGGATGTGGGAGCAGTGAAGGGATTACGTAAGGTCACTAGAGGTATTGATTTGGGGGCAGTGGTGGGATCAAATTATGTGATACTGCAGGGTCCATTGTGGGATGTTAGTGATGTGATCAATGATCATGGAGGTACAACTTGATTATCAACTACATGAGTTCAGCTTCAACTTCAAGTAGCCCTAAATAGTGCCATAGCCAAGATTTGCGGGGACAAATGCAATAAGCATCATTAAACTGGTAGTATCAATCTCTGACTACAGAGATGAGATCATCTTTGTCTCACCAGGGTTCTAACCATTCTAGGCTCCATCCTTGTGAGGGAATTTCATCTTGTGATGAAGCATGGTGATCCTGCTAAACTCATCCTTCAGTGACAACATTCAGGTATATAGAGATCACATGGAATCCATCTTGTGATGGAGACCTTTTAGGGTCCACCCATTACTAGTGGTGGTGAAAGGTGTTTGATAGGTGATATTATTAATATTTTATTTTCATTTAATGTCTTTGCAGTTTTGGGAGGTCATTTCTGATGAGCATGGCATTGACCCAACAGGTTCTTACCATGGTGATTCAGACCTACAGCTGGAGAGAGCTAATGTCTATTACAATGAGGCTACAGGAGGCAAATATGTGCCCAGGGCAGTTCTCATTGATCTGGAACCAGGAACCATGGACTCAGTCCGCTCTGGACCGTTTGGACAGTTATTCAGACCAGACAACTTTGTTTTCGGACAGAGTGGCGCTGGAAACAACTGGGCCAAGGGACACTACACAGAGGGTGCTGAGCTTATAGAATCAGTGATGGACGTAGTGCGTAAAGAAGCTGAGGGTTGCGATTGCTTACAGGTAAATCAAATTGTTACCAGTAACTTACTGTGTTTGAATTACCGTACCAGAAAACAAAATTTGATAATAATTGATTTGTAGAGCTAACTCCCCCTATTTGCTAGCCTGCTCTTAAAATTTGATAACCTATTGATTTAGTTTTTTTTCTGCCTGATAATTATGTCCTCCAATACCATGTTTGCTATGGATATATCTTCCCATTACAAAGTTTTGTTAATAAATTGGTGCGGCCATCACTCAACTATTGAATGAAATAATTTTGAAATATAATACCAGTAACCGATCAAGTAACAGCTTTTAACTGGTCAGTAAATAACCTTTGTTCCAGGATTCCAGCTTTTGGGTTGGGTTTATTGTTTACTTTTCTATGGACTTCTGACCTGAACAGTTCCATTATAAATGATATTATTCAGTGCAATTGCTGCCGTGAGTTAAAAGTGATCGTTACAGGTTGTATGCCTGCATCATAGTTTAAATTAATTTTAAAATTAACATTAACACCCCCTTTGTCTTAACACACACACAAGCCTTGAAATAAAGTGGACTGGAACCAGGAGCAATTTGTTTTGAACATTGCTCATGGTTCACTGGGAATTTACAAGAACCTGGAACAATTACTGAAGAAACAGGAATAAATTTCAAATAGTACAAAAATGTAAATCCTTTTCTGCATACAATGTAAGAAGCAGGTGCAATTGGTGGCTTGGGTAAATTTGCTCCCCGCACCTGTTTATTTCAAGGGCAAGGCGTGCACACACAACCAAATGCAAGGATGTACGTGGCTCGACACATTGCAAAAATAAAAACAAAATACTTGTTAAATGGAAAATTTGACTTGGGGCAGCTTTGCAGTCATACCATAATTTGTCAGGCAGCATATCATATTATAAAGGACATTTATAGACACAAAGAATTTAATCAAAATTCAATCTTTTTATCAAACAAATTTTTATTTTGGTTTCTATTAACAAAGAAATTGTTAATATATATTTGAACAAACGTTGAAGGCTAGTACTGTATGTTATGAATAATATACAGTGCTCATGAATTGCCAAAGAATTCAAGTGAAGATTACATACATACATACATACATACATGTATAATGGTGTTCATCATTTTGAATTGGTCCTGGTCATTCCATGCCAAATCAACAATGTGCTGAAAATCTTGGCAGGTCACCATCTCAGTTTTTGATAATTTCTAGCATGGATACAGACATAAGTACATGTAACTAGTGCTAAACTCCAAGCAGGAAAATGGTTGCCTGTCAAAATTTGAGTTGGACCCGCTTACCCTGTATCAATAAGAATCAAACAAGAAACATGTATGTCAAAGCTGGTCACATTTTTGCAACCAATTTAAAAATTTTACCAATAAAAACTACTATAAAATTATAAATACTAGTTAGTTTCATTGTTTTGGATGTTCAACATCTGATTTTATGATTGACTGTAAAAAAATTTTTGCATGTATTCCTTGTATTCAGAGAGTCATGCTAGAAATAAATAACTCCCTGCCATTTGTTGATTTGGCATGGGATGACCAAGGCAATTTTGTGCTTTAAAAGGACTTTGCAAATTAAAAACTACAGGCCAAATATCTCAAATCATCATACGTCACTATGTGATGCATAGTCACATGCCAGTACCTTACCTAGCTCTTAATTATGTAAAACTTACAACAGGTTGTCTAATACATCTATGCCAGAGGTAAAACAGGAGAAAATCTCATGTAAGTGCAACCAAAGGATGCATGGTTCCAGTCCCAGGAAAAGGTCTGTGGTGCCAATCCAAGGAGCCCAGGTGTTTGTTCCCAGAAATAAGAGTGTAGGTGGGTAACTTTTGGATGCAAACCGATTGTTGCGACCAGTAGATTGCTGTGTTTGTGTGATTTATAGTGTGAATTACTTTTACATGTTTTGTATCTTGGTCCAAATATTGTATGTGTTTCTGTGGTCTTGTATTATAACATTTGTTGTTCAACAAATTCCATAGATTTTATGTTATTTGTGGTCCAATTTTAGTGTTTGTGCTTGTGCCTGTGGCACCAAAGTGTTTATTAATTAAAAATGTTGCTGTGATATAGCCACTATTCTCAAATGCACCCAGGATGATCAGAGGGGAAGGGTGCTACATGTAACCATGGAAGTAAGTAGTAGCTTCCATGATGTAACTAGCACTTGGTGATATGGATATACAGAACTAGCCCCTCTTCTCCCCCCTGTTGTTTTGGAATAGAATCACCCATTTAGGCAAAAGCCGCATAAGGGCTTACATTTTAGTTGTTGTGGCATTTCAAATTAAGGAAGAAATCAACCCAATTCTTGATATTCGGATAAAGTTGTAATTATATAAGTATATACTATGATAATAAAGGGGCATTTTGTGATCCACAACCTCATCCCCACATTTCTCAAAATCAATTGAGATTTTTATACCACTGGAAACCTATGGCTACAAAATGTTAATACGTGCACAAAAAAAAAATCTTGCTGGTTCGTTCGCTTGGCAAAAATATTGTCAAATTTGTATTTACAGAATTGTTTTAGAATGAAATTACAACACGGTAACCTATGGAGCAGTGTAATACATAAACACAAATTGGAATCAATTGAAATTTTGGGAATAAGCTTTTTTCATGGATATCCGTACTGAAGTCATAAAAAGAGGATGATAGAATCACTAAATACTCCTTTGAAATTATTTGAAAATTTTATGAAAAACTTTTACCATGCTGGATCCACCTTTAAACTTTGTCATATTATCGTCACCCTAACCCTCATCTTCTCTGCCCTAAAACACATGGTGCAAATAGGTATTCCAGCTACAGGTAGGAGATGCTTTTTTTTCTTAAAAATGACGCCACACCTAACTCGATCAAGGCCAGCATATAGCCTGCCATCTTCCCGGTATTTTTCTGTTGACACGCGCAGCGGCTGGTGGTTTTGCCAAATGTCAATAAGATAAATATTGAGTGGAGATTTATACAGCCAACCACCGAATGCTCACAGCAGAGAACCAAAAATGGATGTAGACAACCAAAAAACACAACATCAGTCGCAGCGGAAAAATAGCTGGTAAAACAGAAAAATACCTGGCGAAACGGAAAATACCTGGCAAAACATCAGGCTATATACTGGGCCTTAAATGTATCAATGTCATTAGGATTTCAAACATCCTCAGTTCGACTGCTCGGTGCCAGATGTGGGTAAGTGCAATAGCTGCCATGTGTAAATGAGTACAATAAATTGCCAAATGTTCACAGGGCAGCTATAATGTAGCCTTCCATAAACCCATTTATGGCACTGAGCAGTCAAATTGCTCATCTTCGAAGGTACAGTTCTTTGACCTCCATAAGTGTGTACATTCACAGAATCAGACCTGAAACTTTCCCTCTTTTTGGCTGATTTCTTCTTTCTTTATTTACTGAAATTTACACATTTTGTTATTTTCAGCCCAATTTGAGCTTTTTTAGCATATGATTTTGCGCTATTTTCATCTTTTTTTAAATCATTTTCCTCTTTTTTCACAAATAGTCAGTTTCAGGTCTGCAGAATGACCTTTGAATGTTCTGGGTACAAATATTCATACCCCATAACTTGAGGTCAAATTTTGAGCTAGATTGAATAGGGGTTGTGGAACTGTGCCATAGGAGGTGAGACCATTGGAGGAGACGAGACGATTATGTCTTGTCTTGATGTTCTCATTTACGCTGTGTTCTATATTTTTGTCTTTTTACAGGGTTTTCAACTCACACATTCTCTTGGTGGAGGCACGGGGTCGGGTATGGGTACACTGCTCATAAGCAAAATCCGTGAAGAATATCCAGACCGCATCATGATGACCTTTAGTGTTGTGCCATCTCCAAAAGTTTCGGACACTGTTGTAGAGCCATACAATGCCACCTTGTCAGTTCACCAACTTGTAGAAAACACAGATGAAAGTTACTGCATTGACAATGAAGCCCTTTATGACATTTGCTTCCGTACCCTCAAACTCACAACACCAACATACGGTGATCTTAACCATCTTGTTTCAATCACCATGAGTGGTGTGACCACCTGCTTAAGATTCCCAGGTCAGCTGAACGCTGATCTCCGCAAGCTTGCAGTCAACATGGTGCCATTCCCCCGTCTCCATTTCTTCATGCCTGGCTTTGCCCCTCTGACCAGCCGTGGTAGCCAGCAATATCGTGCTCTTACCGTTCCAGAGCTGACCCAGCAAATGTTTGATTCCAAGAACATGATGGCTGCATGTGATCCTCGTCATGGACGCTACCTTACAGTTGCTGCCATGTTCCGTGGCCGTATGTCCATGAAGGAGGTTGATGAACAGATGTTGAATATCCAAAACAAGAACAGCAGCTACTTCGTAGAATGGATCCCAAACAACGTGAAGACCGCTGTCTGCGATATCCCGCCTCGTGGCCTCAAGATGTCAGTCACCTTCATCGGCAACAGCACCTCTATCCAGGAGCTGTTTAAGCGTATCTCTGAGCAGTTCACCGCTATGTTCCGTCGTAAGGCTTTCTTGCATTGGTACACTGGTGAAGGTATGGATGAGATGGAGTTCACCGAGGCTGAGAGCAACATGAATGACTTGGTATCTGAGTACCAACAATACCAGGATGCAACAGCAGATGAGGACGGAGATTTCGATGAAGAAGAGGAGGAGGAGGAGGATCAAAATGAAGAGGTGTAAATTTAAGCAAAAATATCCCCAAATTCTTCGAAAGAAACCCTCTTTTTTTTAGTTCAGAAAATAACAATCTCAATCATGTATGACCAAAATTCTTTCCAAATCGGTGTATAGAATAGTAATGGGCTATTCCAGTTGAAATCCATACACCCTCTATGGAAAACATGACCTTAATCTCCCACATAGGGTGTGTGAATTTCAAACAGGGTTGCCTGAATGGGTGACTCCATTTGAAATCTACACTGTGTGCAGTGTTGTAGCTGCGGTGGCGGGCGGCCCTGCCCGGCACTCTTAATTTTCACCCGGCACTTTTAATTTAAGTTAATTTTGAGCCCAAATACCCGGCACTCCAGTCTCAAATGTTTCAAAATCAATGAACAATCAGTATAAAAGTTAGCAATTCTTATCAAAATTTCAAATTTTTTTACCATTTCATATAAATTTTACCCAGCACTAAAATTTGCCTAGCTATAACCCTGACTGTGATTTGTGTCTTTCATAGGGGTGTATGGATTTCATCTGGAATAGACCAATCATATAGCACCTCCTTTACAAATGCTGCTTTGGTTGATCAAATTGGCGTGGTAGCTGGCCCTAAGCTGGGTTACCAAAATCATGCACATAATGCCTCTGCACCATGGACGTAGATCCCGGGGGATATTTTGTCATTTTTCCATTTTAGCCCCCAAAGTGCTTCTTTTTTTACGCGCGAAAATTTATTCCCTTTTTGCACCATATTTCAACATTTTTGCTTCAAAATGGCAAAAGTTTAACTTATTTTGTCGCCAAAAGGTGCTGAATTCACTATACTTAGAGAATTTTTTCCAATGTCAAAAAAAATCTATGCCACTGCTCTGCACTGTGCTTTTACGTTTCCTAACAACAACAAAAGTGTCAAAATTAACAGCCGTAAAGTTTCTTAAATGGTACATTTCTCTAGTAAAATCATATTCTGGGAAAATAGTAGAATAGCATTAGCAGCACTGAAACCAGAGATTATTCTTTGACCAAACAGGCTTTATGTATGTTTGTCCTTTGGTTTAAAATGCACATTTTTGTCGTAGACTACAAATTGAACTCATCTCATCAATGTTAGTTGTTAGTTACGTTTGATATGACACATCTACATTCTACACTACCCTTACAAAATATGTGCACCTGCCATATTTTGTAGACCTTACACATCATCAGCCAGATGTTGGCGACTCTTACTAAGTGAAGTGTAGGCCTATATGAATAATACAAAATTACAGTTACCACTGGTATAACATCCAATTTGCTATGAATCATTTCAAATGGGTTGCTGATGATAGCTAGATAGACCATATCGACCATGTGCCACAGCCATCTTCCTGTATCTCATAACACATGCTAGTCATTGACTGTATCTTGGGAAATAGGGGCCATCATCAGGTCACCAATAGTAATCTCTTATCAATCAGGTATCCCATCATGCAGTTTGATTCACGAAGGGAGCTACATGTATTTCTACATCAAAATAAATATTCATCTTAATTGTTGTCATGGTTATAGGCCTAGGTTGAAACATGACCCATCCATTAGCCTTCATTATCCCAAACTCGTGCTTCATATCTATGATCTCTTAAAGCAAGTATTCTGCATATCTTAGCAACATGATGATCTTTGCCTCATTTGTGAAGGTCATATTGGGGCACTCTTGACTTGAGTTAAGAAATCATGACCAAAAAGTGATGCACATAAATAGCATGAAAGTGGTGTGTCAGACATCATCAAACATGCAATGCATCATGGGATATGACATTAACCCCTCTTGAGTGTCAATATTGAAGGTCTCTTTAAATGTTGGTATTAAAATGTCAAAGTAAAACTGGATATTCACTGCTACAATGATATTTTCACATAACCCACAAATAATAATCTTAATGCACTTTTGAGGGTATTCAGGTGCATTTACATTTAGCGCTTTAGAAAAGAGCCAGCTTACTATTTGTATTGGAATTCTCACAGTTATTTCAGCTCTTTTAAAGTATTGCGAAAAAACATGGCTGCCAAATAAGTCTGGCTTTGCCAAATCTATTTTGAGAAGTTTAGCTAGGAGGATGGATTAAGCTTATTGCCAGATGCTTGTCTGGTGATAATGGATGCATGGATGGGCAATTAAATTGCTATTCTATTTGAAATCTGACAAACATTTGTGGAAGATTTCAGAAGTTTTCCACCGAGCGATTTTGTTTATCAAATGCAATATGCCAGGGTTAATTATTTCAAACCCATACTCTAACTGTATGTTGCATTTCAAATGTAGTAATTTACCAAATTTATTCTATTTGAAACACATACTCTGTGGAAGACTTGATCTAAATCTTTCAGTGGGAGTGAGGATTTCAACAGGAATAGCCCAGTAATATCATCCCAAGCTATCATCACATAGTTTGCTTCTATTCTGACCGAAGTTCCTGTGCATCACGTTTCAATGGGTGAATTATGTGATCTTTTGATTTATTTTTGATAAGGAAATAAAGGTCATTATGAGCCCAGATTCAAGAACAACTTTGTGTTGGGATTTTATGATCAATATGCTTCAAAGTTCAACTATCTAGATTGATATTTTGTTTAACAATATAAATTATTATTGGGGGTATTCATGAAAACATTTAGATTTCTCAAATAAGAACAACCTAAAATGCAGTAAAAAACAAAGCATCTGGTACCAACAGATATAAACTATTTATTTATTTAATATTGTGTACCATGCATGAGTAAAATGACTTGTAAACTGAAAATATTTTTAAATTGTTAAATATTTAATGTTGTTTACCATGGGAAACTTGTAAATGTGTAATGTAAGGCATGTGTAACTAAGTATTTAAATGAATAATTAAGTAGGGGCCTACAATTTTAATTGAAATTAAACACAGGCTTCAAAGGTAATTAACCAAAAGGTTCAAGCGTATGGGGCCCTGCCTGGACACCACCCATCCATTATTTTCAATACTTGGAAGTTAAGTGTGACATACCCTTCTAAAGTATTACCTTCTAAAGTTCCACCGCTTCGTAGGATATTGTCTCATATTACCAGTAGTTTAAATTAAAATAATCATTCTAAATTAGCACATCCCATATTTTTCAAGATGTCTACCCACAGGTCAAACAAAAAATGGTTCATCAACTGCTCCTCTTTTGTTTTTTCATGTCTTTGATATACTCTGTCCAGTATAAGGTGGACTCTGACCCCATCCATTGACCTTTATCTCATGCATGGTGCACCCTGTCCAAAGTCATTACTATTATGATCTCGAATAACTAAAGTATGTTTACCATAAGTTAGCAAAATGACATTTGTGTCAGATCCATGCATTTTGGTATAGGGCATGCTCCACCTTCCACTGAACACACTAGAATGGGACATGCATGAAGTGTGTGTTATTATTATATGCACTGCCTGAAATTATTGAAGTCCAAAATTAAACTGAAATATGAACAAGGTTGTATATCATTTATTTTGTATTCAGTGGAACAAAAATGTTTTTTATTGAAGGGTATTTGGGACTTATTTGCAGCACGTTTCAAAACGCCAAAGCAATGCACAGTATATTTGGTAAATTGGTACCAAGGGCGTTCAAATGTCATTATCTATGTATTAAAATTAGCAACTGAGTCGTTATAGATTGGTATGTACACTGCAAAAACAGTGTCTAGAAATTGCACACTTTTTTGTGTTCGATTTGTAAACATGTTTAAAACCTAAACACCAATGTCAAATTTCAAAACGTGTTTAATATCTAATCACAAGGCATCAAACATGTTAAGCGTTTAAACATGTTTACAAATCGAGGATATGGTGATGTCTAGAATAGTGTTTAATCTCTAGACACGTTTTTGCAGTGTGTACGATGCTATAAAAAAAGATGCGCAAATGACCCAATATCATAATGTAGAATATTTTGATATTATGTACAATCATGTATGATCTGATAAGAATATGATCCTTATAGTTTTTACATTTCTATTTCATATTATGATATTCATATTGATTTGGGCAAAATAAACAACTCGACATTAAAAAACTGTTGATTGTGCAATTTTATTGGAAGTGATATGATTCAAAGTTGCAAAAATATGATATCGGGGCCGAACTAATGAGGTGAATATTTAGTAGGTAATGCTGTCCCATATCCTTAATGAAGAGCATTAAACAAAATGGGGGGAACAATTGCGTGAGTACAGGAGACAATTATATAGGAAAAAGAGTTAACAGTTTAACCAACCAAACAGTTAAATTAGTTGCAATTAAACAGTTTAAACTTGACAACATCCCAGGGACAACATCATAAATTCCCCACATCAGAACCGAAATGAGATTACGTTAAAGGGAAAAACGCCATGTCATTCCAGGGCCTAGAATCGTACTGGGTTGATCAGCGAATCTGATTGGCTGATTAAAACTAGGTGGGAGCTTAGCCTACGAATCGCAGGTACTTTACGATTCATATTTTACGAAATGTATATAAATAAGAAATTGTTCATCCAAGTACATCACAAATCGCGTAAAAATTGGAGTGCGTTCTCTGACTCAAATCTTATAATATTGCTTTCATCATGTGTAAAACATGTAAAATCGACCACAGATCCAGAAAATAAAAGACCTACATTCATGCCGAGAAGTTATGTGAAAGAGGAGCTATCTACAAATACCTGCCCTATACATTTGACAATATCTATATTCAGAGCTGGAAAAAATGAAAATTTCCCTGGAAGATGATCACAATTTCCCTTCAAAAAGACAAATTTCCCTCCAAATTCTTATGTATTTCTTTGTTTAAGGACCTCAATTTCCCTCCAAACTTCCAAATTTCCCAGAAAGGAGCTTCCCACTTTCCACATTTTTTTCCAGGCCTGTCTATATTGTAAACATGGTCACGCATGGCAGCTATTGCAGATGGGGCCTTCTTGCACTAATCCTTCGTATATTATCAGTATCAAATAGGTGGAAGGAAGCTCGCTTCTTGGATTAAAAAAACACTTACAGACCCATTCAGTTATCCCAGCGAAAGTGTTAAAAAAAATCAAAATTGTTTAAAGGACAAGTCAATCAAATTGTCATTTGGTATTTTTGAAATGAAAAATTTGGCATAGAAAACAGCAAAGAAATACATGTAGCTAATTTATATAGGCCTACTGTTAGTATATTATTACAGATTCATGTAAATTCCTTATTTTTGCCTTTACTTAAAAATACACGGCTTTCGGCTGAACCACTACCAGGCTATGTTAACATATTTATAACAATGACAAAGGTACCAAAATCTGGATTTTGATGATTTTCACGATCGTCCGGTTGAGCAAATCACTGAATGGGCCTTTTAAAAGTGTCATTGGCCCCTGATGTTTAAACATGCAACCTCTTGGCAGTTATTGTTTTAAACATGCTCAAGGGCCACAAGTAGGCCTACGTAAGAGGTTTTTACTGCCCAACGATCCTCCTGAACATGTTTAAAGTAAAACTTCCTATGTAACCTATAGGCAGTTTTGTTTAAAATAATGTTCAAGGGCCACAAGTACACAAGAGGTTTTTCCTGCCCAACGATCCTCCTGAACATATTTAAAGCAAAATTTCCTATAGGGCCTATATGTAAACTTCAGGCAGTTTTGTTTAATTTAAACATGCTGAAGGGCCACAAGTACGTAGGAGGTTTTTGCTGCCCAACGATCCTCCTGAACATATTTAAAGCAAAACGTCTTATGTAACCTTTTTGGTGGTTATGGTCTAAATATGTTCAAGGGCCACAAACAACATATAGGGTGTTCCGATCCTGCCCAACGATCCTCCTGAACATATTTAAAGCAAAACATCTTATTGCAAATTCTTTGGCAGTTTCGTTTTAAATATGTTCATGGTCTCGTGTTTTTCCTGCCCGACGATCCTCCTGAACATATTTAAAGCAAAACTTCAATTCATATATGTAACCTTTTGGCAGTTTTGTTTTAATGTTAAATATGCCCAACGACGAATCTGCTAGGACTTATGGTTGATTATAGAACAAACCACAAGTCACTGACATCTTAAACACGAAAGTCCTTTCGTTTATAAGGACGGGGCTCCAAAAGTCAGATTACGTTTGTAAAAAATTAGATCAAATTTAGGTCAAAATAATTGATCTATGAGGTTGAAATTTTTAATATTTCACACTTAACTGGGAGGAAGGGGACCAGCCTCAACACTTTCGTTTTTAGGACGTCATCGATCTTTAGGTGATTGCGGAATTGATTTGGGGAACACATTCGTAAAACAAAAGAGTACATTGTATTGACAGCCACATGCTCCCCATCCTTGATAAACATGATGGCACCACAATAATGTAATCAGGCTAGCGGGCACGAGCCCGTTTGTGAAAATTCACGTAAAGCCCAAAGAAGAGGGCCGTATTTTTAAAATCAACCATGGGTACAAGGTGGAGTAGGTCACTGGGTAGTCTGCTTACAGAGGATGGAAGGAGTCAGACAGAAATATGCATGGTATTAAAGAGCAAGAACCTCAACTTCATCCATTCATGAACAGAACGTTCTGCTATACCAAAAGCCTCTAAAACAAGGCTTGGAGCTATAATAAGACATGAACACTTCAGAAAGAGTGGAATCTTTTGCGGGTGTGGAGGAAAATGGAAAAAGTGAATTGAAACGACAACTAAGGAAATGTTTTAAATGATCTGCATCCAATGATGCCATCAGGAGCAGAAAGAATTGTACTGGTCGCATGATATTGGGGACTTGCAAACTTTTGAGAGAATGGAAGGAACGAGGCCAAGAGGAATATGGGAATGCTTGATGGGCGGTCGTATTATGTGCACAGCTAAAGCCTGGTGCTGAAGGCAGAGGAATTGGTCAGTTTTCTGCCGTGACTTCGGAAAAACAGCTCACCAAAACGTCAACCCCATGATATACCAGCATTTAAGAATTAGAGCGCGTTTAGAATAAAAATGGGAATATATTGGTACATAATAATCATTTTCTCAAATTTTTTGAAAATTGCAACGACAAAAAAGGCCCCTTAACAGTGTCACCTTAAATGATCTGGTAACGAATTTGTAATTGCCATGACGTGTAGTATACCTTGGATGACTCATGGCTGAAAGCGCTTAATGCGCCCACTGAGGTATCCCAGGGAGCAATATTCTCATATTCTAAGATGGAATAAAGTAAGGTCACAGGTCACTTGGAGCTTACGCATCTATTTGCATGGCATGCGCATAATGTACATGTAGCTCGGTACACTCCCTGGCTTCTCTTTCTTGCAGTGCTAAGAGCGTATTGTTCACAAATTCTGCAATATACAAACTCAGGATCAACTAGAATTTTTCATTTCGAGGAAAAAATGCGTGAAATAGTACACATCAACGCAGGACAGTGCGGGAACCAGATCGGCTCCAAGGTAAGAAAAATTTTGTGCATAAAATCAGTGAAAATGAAAGTGTGAAAATCGATTGATAATTGCAAAAATGAGGGTGTGGGAAGCCATCATTAAACCGGCATTAAACCTAAAATCACTGCAAAATGTCTTTTTCTCGTCACCGACGAGACCATGTGCATCAACCCGATAGATGTCAGCAGATGAAATGATTAACAAAATGTCATGATTGGCCGCATCCTCGGCCGCATCACCATGATGTTGCGGCTCATCTCCATCTCATATCTTTCAAATAATTTCCATCTGCATGATCTGCGATCTAAAGGTAAAGGCCAGGTAAAGGGTGTTGTTTTCATTTCCTTTTACCTAATTTAGAATAGTCGCTTATATGGATTCATTTTACATTTATCTCGGCACGAAGTTTAATGCATAAAATTGTCCGGTAAAATTGTTACCCTCGTACACCATCTATATAGCCTACCATCTGCTGATGTCTGCTGCCACATAATATTATTATGCTTATTTAGTAGCTATTAGTTTTAGCATCTTAGGTTTCAAAGCCACGACGAGTTCATGTATTCAAACCTCGCTTATAAACCCTTAGGGTGCGTACTTGTCCTCTTATTCTTAAAATAAGAGGTTACACGGTTACACTTTTCAGCTGGTAGAAACAGCTACTATATTTAGATTTTTTCGGTTACCCTTTTCGTTACCCTTTTTGGCCTTTTCAGCTGGTAGAAACAGCTATTTTTAGATTTTTTCCACGCCGTTGATGACTTAAACTGGGGTTTTAGACGCTTTTAGAGTTAAAGGTTTGGTTCACATCATCACAATTATAGTCGGCGTATGTTTAAGCAATCATGTTCAATGCTTGCCCTAAAAGCCCTGCATTTTAAATAATACGAACATGCACCTCTCAGAAAACAAAGGTTTTACTTGTGTTCCAGTATTATACTGGTTGACCTGTGGGGCGGTCCCATTGTGTACCTATAGACCTATACATCTTTCGCAAGCCCCCCCCCCCCACACGCTGAACTTCGAGGATCCATAAGTAATTTCATTTTTTCACAACTATAAAATAAATTGTTTTTCTAATGATTCTACAGTTGACAATGTCACAGATGTTACAAAGTATATACATAATATGTACCAAAAATTCCCCTTTTTTGACTTGCCATAAATTGTTGACACCTCACTGGGTTCATTCCCTCCATGCATTTGAACACAGTCATACTATTTCACCTCCTTGCTCCAAAATAACCTTACACAGCTATACGTACATGGACGTATTATGTTTCCATCGGAAAAACGTTAAAGGAGATGCCGTATGTTGAATAAAGTCAATATAATCATATGTGTCAATTCTGCATGGAATAAAGCAAGCTAAAGGAACAGAAAAGGGCCACTTTTTAGCCGATAATTTCATTCACTTTAACACAACCTAAACCCAATTGCACACAAAAAAGATGCACCCATGTCATCAGGAATGTAAGATGAATCAGGGATGAAAAACATGTTAATGTCCCAGAAAGATCATGTATTCAAACCTCGCTTATATACCCTTAGGGTGCGTACTTGTCCTCTTATTCTTAAAATAAGAGGTTACACGGTTACACTTTTCAGCTGGTAGAAACAGCTACTATATTTAGATTTTTTTCGGGTACCCTTTTCGGTTACCCTTTTTGGCCTTTTCAGCTGGTAGAAACAGCTATTTTTAGATTTTAGATTTTTAGAAACAACTAGGCCCCCCCTATTAGTAGATTTTTTTCCACGCCGTTGATGACTTAAACTGGGTTTTTAGAAGCTTTTTAGAGTTAAAGGTTTGGTTCACATCATCACAATTATAGTCGGCGTATGTGTAGGCTATTTAAGCATGTCTAAGGCCCATGTTCATTGCTTCCTCTAAAAGCCCTGCATATCTAGATTATAGAAGCATCTTAAAACCGAGTCTGCATTTTAAATAATACGAACATGCGCCTCTCAGAAACCATTTGTGTTCCAGTACTATATTGGTTGACCTGTGGGGCGGTCCCCTTGGTGTACCTATAGACATATACATCTTTCGCAAGCCAACACCCCCACCCCCGCACCCGCACGCGCCGAACTTCGAGGATCCATAAGTAATTTCATTTTTCACAACTATAAAAAAACAAAATTCTATGATTCTTGACAATGTCATAGATGTCACAAAGCAAAAAAGGGGAATATTTGGTACATACCAAAAATTCCCCTTTTTTGACTTGCCATAAATTGTTGACACCTCACTGGATTCATTCCCTCCATTTGAACACATACTATTTCACCTCCTTTTACGCTTGCTCCAAAATAACCTTACACAGCTACTGCATGGATGTATTATGTTTCCATCGGAAAAAAACGTTAAAGGAGATGCCGGTTGTGGTAAGGCTACATTGCGAGATACTGACAGAATAGTGCAATATTTATGGTGCATATTGCTGTTTGGTGCATGATTTTTGTTTTTTCTTCCTTTTCTTTTCATTTCTTTTATAAATGGTGTCAGAGGTGGGATTCCCGGTGGGATGGCGTTTATAATCATGCACAACGTATGTTGAGGAAAAAGCTGGAATAAAGTCAATATAATCATATGTGTCAATCCTGCATGGAACACTGAATGGAAGCTAAAGGAACAGAAAAGGGCCACTTTTTAGCCGATACATGTAATTTCATTCACTTTAACACAACCTAAACCCAAATGCACACAAAAAAGATACACTCATGTCATCAGGAATGTAAGATGAATCAGGGATGAAAAACATGTTAGTGTCCCAGAAAGATTAGCCCAATTCCACATCAAGATTGCTAAATTTCGCAGAATTTGAATATTTTTATGTATATTTTAATAGGGAAACAAAATGTCCTTCCAAATTCCAAAATGTATCCCTTCAAATCCCTAAATTTCCCTCCTAATCTATAAATTTCCCTAAAATCTCTGAATTTTCTTAAAATATGCTTTCTAACTTGAATTCGAATGAACATCTATAATGTCAGAAGAGGGCATGCAATAAAATATCACCACTCACCAAACATAATCTCATCAGCAAAATATTTTATGTTTGGGATCCCGGTAGCTGGTTTAACTTCAGACTTAATTGGGCCGTGTCTAACTAGTCTCAGCTTAACCTACATGATCTAGGTTTAAACCAGATTGCGGAATCGTAACTAGGTACTACAGAGAACTAAACAAAGGCATGTCTTGATATGATTCTATTGTGTTTTTGCTCTACAATGTTCAAAATAACATCATAAGTATTATGTTTAATGATGACGTAAATATTGACCAACATAAGACATAATACCTCTAATTCCATTGTTTTTTTTTTTTCATTGTCCAACCAGTTTTGGGAGGTGATCTCCGACGAACATGGAATCGATCCTACGGGGAATTACGTGGGCGACTCCGATCTGCAGCTTGAACGAATCAATGTTTACTACAGCGAGGCAACAGGGGGAAAATATGTCCCCAGAGCTGTTCTCGTCGATCTCGAGCCTGGGACAATGGACTCTGTCCGAGCGGGACCGTTTGGACAGTTATTCCGACCAGACAACTTTGTTTTCGGGCAGAGTGGTGCTGGAAACAACTGGGCCAAGGGACACTACACAGAGGGTGCTGAACTCATTGAGACAGTAATGGATGTTATGCGTAAGGAAGCCGAAAGTTGTGACTGTTTGCAGGTACGTTATGTTGATGATACATGAGTCAATTTCTGACGTATCGAAATGCGATTTTATCATGTATCTAATTTTCAATTTGAAATATAAAGGTTGACATTTCTAAACATATCTTTTCAAGCTTCTGCATTTATTTTATTCTCATAAAACTCTTAATGGTGTTAAACAGTTTTGAAACATAAAAAACTTCAAAATAATACACCAATGTTTGTTTTCTTTCAGGGTTTTCAACTGGCGCATTCCCTCGGTGGAGGAACGGGTTCCGGAATGGGTACCCTCCTGATGAGCAAGATCCGTGAAGAGTACCCAGACCGCATCATGATGACCTTCAGCGTCGTCCCATCACCCAAAGTATCAGATACAGTGGTAGAGCCATACAATGCTACTCTTTCTGTTCACCAACTTGTAGAAAACACAGATGAAAGTTACTGCATTGACAATGAAGCCCTTTATGACATTTGCTTCCGTACCCTCAAACTGACCACACCAACATACGGTGATCTTAACCATCTTGTTTCAATTACCATGAGCGGTGTGACCACCTGTTTAAGATTCCCAGGTCAACTGAATGCTGATCTCCGCAAGCTTGCTGTCAACATGGTGCCATTCCCTCGTCTCCACTTCTTCATGCCTGGTTTTGCCCCTCTGACCAGCCGCGGTAGCCAGCAATATCGTGCTCTTACTGTTCCAGAGCTGACCCAGCAGATGTTTGATGCCAAGAACATGATGGCTGCATGCGATCCTCGTCATGGACGCTACCTCACCGTTGCTGCCATCTTCCGTGGTCGCATGTCCATGAAGGAGGTTGATGAGCAGATGCTGAATGTCCAGAACAAGAACAGCAGTTACTTTGTGGAATGGATCCCCAACAACGTGAAGACCGCCGTCTGCGATATCCCACCTCGTGGCCTCAAGATGTCGGTCACCTTTATCGGCAACAGCACCTCTATCCAGGAGCTGTTTAAGCGTATCTCTGAGCAATTCACCGCTATGTTCCGTCGTAAGGCTTTCTTGCATTGGTACACTGGTGAAGGTATGGATGAGATGGAGTTCACCGAGGCTGAGAGCAACATGAATGACTTGGTGTCTGAGTACCAACAATACCAGGATGCAACAGCTGATGAAGAAGAGGATTTCGAAGAGGAGGAGGAAGAAGAACTGGAGGAAGCTTGAAGGATGAGAACTAAACGAACATTAATTTTTTATTCACTGGTGCATAAAATTGATGTAATTAATTCACTTTTCAAATTTATTTTATTCTCTGCTTGATTGCTGTACATTTTTTCTTTTGTGCAAAAGTCAGTTGACTTAGACTAATGTATTCCGAAAAAATATTGCAACTCACTCCAATGTGTTAACAGTATATGTGATAGTTGTTTGTACTTGAAATATTCTTCTTTTTTATCATGCTGATGCTGGCATTCGTAAATGAGACTTATTCTGAAAATTTTGAAAACATCACCTTTTTAAATGAAAAATTTAGCGATAGTAGAGAGGTTGTGACTTGCAGTCGCTGCCAATATGGAGTGAGGTCTTTTGAGAACCAATCGCGTGTGGCGTTTACAAGGCATTTGGTGACGGCAAATCGCAACCTCTCAAAATGTACGTATAGAATGTTCCGATGTTTAAAATCGCTACAGCGATGAGCGGCTCTGCAGTTGACCAATAAAGTGGAGCGTTTCTTGTAACTTTGAAAAGAACGATCTAGTTCATTGGTCAAACCTCAAACGCTTTTCGCTGTTTACTGGTTATGTATATAACTTGAAACTTTTAAAGATAACAGTAATGATGATAACAGTAAACTGATAATATTATTTCATGAGTATTTATTTGAAGATTCCCTCGCAACATGCTTCAAAAATCTATTCAGAAGGTTGCACGTTGACATTGCTAAAGGTAAAACACGTCAGTTCTTCCCTCATTTGAAGTAATCAAGGACGGGTCCAGGGAGCCGGTCCCCCCTCTAAAAGAAGGGGAAATTAAGACTATTTTGACAAACGTTTTGCAACACTATTCTACTCGCAGGGGTACACCCTCTCGGCTCCTCATAATGATTTATAATAGAGACACATTTGTCCTAAAATTTTCCCCCACAAAAAGAAAAACAAACAAAAAAAGAAAGAAAGAAGGAAGGAAAGAAATTTGGATCCTCCACATGCCTTCGATTATAGAATTTTGAGGCATAATTGAGGAGATTGCACATGTTGCAGGGTTTATTATTAATCTGCAATCATGTTAAATAATAATTGTGACGTCATGATACATGTATAATTATGTCCAAAAGTATAGTGTCATTAATAATAGTACAGAAATGTAGTATAGGCCGATGACGATAGTTAATAATAAGTAATGGTAGCTAAATAGCCTTTGGAATTAAAAAAAAACCCGATGTATCACAGCGCTGTATTCAAAGGTATTTGAACAAATCCCGTAAATTGCAACAGAATTAATTATGAACAATGTATTATAAAATTAGTGTGCATGTGCATGCATAAAGGCACAGTTTGTAACAGGGTCAATATTCTTTAAATTGAACTTTCAAAAATAATGCAGTCTTAAACTCCCTGATCAATCTGGATCAGGATCAAATACGAGCTTATATACCATTCCAGATCAATTTGGTCCATTATTATGATTTGATGGATCCAAGTGTGTGAAAATATTAGATCCAAAACATAATAATGATACAATTGAATGCTTTACGCCCAATATTTATTGCTCTCGCTATGAGTTTTAAAATATTGGACTCGACGACGTCTCGTCCAATATTTTAAAACTCATAGCTCGACCAATAAATATGGGCTCAACCGATCCAATTTTATATCAGAAATCGAATCGCACTCAAATTTGATCTATGTTAGATCAAATGTGACTTTAAATAAAACTTTCGAGTATGTTTCTAAGTAATAGGGATCTGCAGGTTTGATCCGGGCCTTTTTTTTAAAGAACGAAAAACTGTCAATTTACACACTTTTTCAATTTTAGAAGAAGTTTATTCAAAAACAATAATTATAGTAGGAAAGGGCATATAATAGTAGTTTGCCACAAAAGAGCAGATATCCTCCGATAGAATTTTGTAAAAAAATCAGTTAATTTTATCATTGTATATATTTTTGTGTGTTTGAATGTTTTTCTTGAATGTTGGATTGACGGTTTCGTATTTTAAAGAATTATTTTTATTTATTTTTATTATGTTTTTAAGTTTTTCACAACGATATTAATTGAAGAAGAAACAACACCCACCGAGATCTTCTTGAAGATTTGTTTTATATTAATTTTTATTTAAATCCATGATTTGTAAAAATTTTAATTTTGTAGTTTCAACATTTTGAATGCGTTTTTATCATGAAATATGATAATTTGTAATTGTCCTGGAACAAAAAGGTACTTTTTCATGACCTTGATCAACCGTATATTTGAGTTATGATTTACGAGATTAAAATAGAGAAAACTAAATTTGATGACCAATATTTGAATGAAGTTGATTGTTATATTTTCATACCCTTTTTAGTCATTTTGTTAGTTCCTGAAAGATTCGCAACGTGTTCTTCAGAAAGTAAGAATTGTCAAAAGTTTTAAAAATTATTTAATATGACACGATATCAAACTAAAGGTATATATTGTACGGATCAAAATGTATGTGTTTGTTATATTGACACTTTCCAATACATATACCCCGCCTATGTGGCAAACATATCCATCCCCACCCACCTCAGGCCTCTTCCTTCCCCCTCAAAACGGTTCTAACTATAATACAGCTATCCTGTATGTAGGACCTAAATGGTCTACAATAAACAAAGAACTACAGAAAGGTTCTGCAAAGACCAGAAAGAACCATTTTTGACCGGTGAAAGAATCTGTAAAGGCCAGAAAGAACCATTTTGGGGTTCTTGCCATTTTCAAGAACAATTTTCTTGAGGATTCTACACACAGGACAGCCAAGAACCTTTTTTTCTAAAGCTGAATTTATACTAGGTCGCTGAGCACAATGAGGTAAAAAGCGCATTTTGTTGCGTTGGGTTGTTGCTTATTGGTCAAAAGCCAATTGCTCGTCGCTTAGCGATGGAGTATAAATTTAGCTTAAGAGTGTTCCGCATCATGGCAGTGAATCCAGCCTGAACAAAATAAAATACAGTGTCTTAACATTGAAATAAACAGTAGATTATAATATTGTGTGATTGTCGGTTCATTAAAATATTTAAAATGATAAAACAAACCAATTAATACAAAACTGTGAAGAATGTTCAATTAATCATCAGTAATTGATTAGTAAAATGTTGTCTGTATAAAGTTTATAGACCCAATTAAGTGTACAAATTTATCACAGCATGTGTGAAATCGTACGCTATGTTTAATGGCGGTACAACATAACAGTGTGCATAGGTAAACCTCCATTCTTGACATTTCAAATTGCTGTCTACTGAAGACAGCAATCGCGATCACGACATCATGATTTTTAAAGAACTACAATATTTAGATTTTAGTATGCTATTTACGAGTTGACCTGCTATCTACTGAAGACAGCGGCAACATCCAAATAGAAACTTTGTGTTGGCTATATGCTTCAATAAAACATCTTTTCTAAAAATATCAAGAGCTAAACTCATGAACCAATGCTCGACTTGTTCTTACTCATTTTAATGCATTTTTCATGCTGATTCCAAATAAAAAATTAAAGACAATTTGGAACTTGGTCTGCAGTCGACATCGCATAGAGAGGGTTAATTATGATAATATGTCAACTTGCTATCTACTGAAGATCGCATAACGTCATGTCCTTGTGTTTTATCTCGGTTGCCTGACTTTTTAGTATACAGCAAGAGGCCAGACAAGAGGCCTACCTATATAACTATTAAATATTCAAAAACGAATAAGATGGCATGCATATATTTTACCTTGCCCTATACTAGCGCCCACCAAGGTTCCTCTTCCTCGCTTACTCTTCCCACTAAAATAACTACTTTGAGACAACATTTTGGGGTTTGTCGCGAAATTTTATTCCTTCTAAAAACCTACCTACCCCACCCCAGAAAAAAATCAAAATGACAGTATTATTGATCGCTAGAAAATCGACAAATAGGTATTAAAATCTTTGATTTCTGTGCTATATGAATTATGATACACGCTTATGATATTCATATAATATTCATAACTAAATTTAAAGCACAATTGATCGTGCTAGAATATAAAGTTTCATATTTAGCAATTACTAATATCCGCGCTTCTTAACATTAATTAATTTATACAATTAATTCCGACATTAAATATGCCGTCGCTGCTTTATAAGAACGAAAAAATACCCATTTATTTATTACATATTTTTGTACGGCTTGATTGCTGATAAATTATTATTATTACCATCACCAACAAACCACATCAAATGCAAGAGATAATTACTGCATTCCAAGCGAAACAGGTCCGTCCATAATTCCCCTGTTACAATCAGGCAGAGTCATGCATAATTTATTGATGAGTAGAACTCAATCAGTTTAATACGTTAAAGGTGCATTTTGCGATTTTATATAACATATTTTTTCTATTAATCATGTCTAAATTAAACAGACTATATAGGCTTAATTGCTAGGTTTTTCTTATACTTTGAATTTTGATATTTTTTGATCAAATAAATTGAAAATCCCGTGGGCAGTATATAATTCCCGAGTATTACCGGTATGCGATGGGACCTTGTTCTACGGGCTTGACCAACCCAGATTTTGCTTTTTAGGGATTTTATTTTTATTATTTTAAGTAAAAACAGCCGTTTTGTGGCCGAAGTGGATTGATTTTGATTGAAATTTTGGTTTAAAAAATTCACAACATTTTCTATAATTATTTTTACTAAAATTGTTCAAAATCATCAAATTTACTGTTAGTTTAAAGGTCATTTAGCCTCTTTCAGAAAAAAAGCAAATCCCACACCGACCGTCCAACCAACCCTATAGCCGGAAAGTCTGTCAACCCGTATAATATTGTAGTACTATGGTATCAAAATCACTACTTCGCAGTAGGTCAAAATGTTTCAGCAAATTTTGGAAAGGGTAGTAAAATTTGGCTCTTTATATATTTCGCATAAGGGTGTTTTAGCCTATGAGAATAGTAGTTATAGTAGAAAATTGTAAATGACCTGCCCATGCTGACTGTTGCATTGAATTTCCGGTCACTACACGGAGAAGTCTAGACAGAAAGCCATACGATATGCTTAAAAGTCTCTATGTAGTAAGTCAGTGTCAGTGATGACACATGCAGCAGAATGCCGTTTTAAAAATGATTTAAAGCAATGCTCAACGATTTGGATAGTACCGTGCTTGCTTTTTTCTAACCCATTTATGCGAGTTATACGAGCTATCTGAAGAGATATTTCCTACAATTTTTTTACAATATCTTACTTATGTGTATGTATTTTAGTGTTTTTTTAACGTTGTATACCGTATTTATTTATTTTTACCCCATAGGTGTGTCACATTTTTCAGTGCTGTTTAAAGTCCCATTTAGTGATCCCTACGAAAGTGTAAAAAATCAAAATTGTTTAAAATTGCTTAAAAGTGAAGGAGAAGACATTCAAATTGTCATTTTGTATTTTTGAAATGCAAAATTTGGCAAAAAGTTCAAGCCCCATTCAAATACATGTAGCTAATTTATATACTGTCAGATTACAGATTCATGTAAAATGCCTTATTTTGTCTTTTAAAAATACACGGCTTTCGGCTGAACCATGCACTAGCAGGCTATGTTAGCACATCTATGACAATGACACAGGTACCAAATCTGAATTTTGATCATAGTAATTTCTACGATCGTCCGGATGAGCAGATCACTGAATGGGCCTTTAAATAAGTATTTAGCTATTTATACGTCATCTGACAACGAATCGTTGCCAAATTCGCAATACACCATTCAGTTTCTGTAAAATGTGAAATATTATTTGGATTTATCAAATTATTAGTCATATACCAACTTCTATATAGATATCATTACCAATAAGGGTTATTGTAGGCTTATACTTTATTTTATATGGTATGGGGAGGTCTAAAATAATTAAACTATAATTAATAATAATGAATGGAGGTTTAATAATATCAAGTAAGTCAAATATTTGTTGAGAAAACTGTTTAAAAATCTGTTTATCAGAGGTTTAATAATGTTAGCACTGTCTTGTTTACCTATATCGTATCAAATTTACCAGCTTCAACAGTTATACAAAGTGACATTTTGGTGAGTTCGAGCTTCATAATATATATATGAATGCTACTTTAAACGGGAGCTTTTATACTGACGAGGCCATTTCTTGCGCTGAATATAATACGAAATAATTTATAAGAGGATGCCTGAGAGAGATATGCTGTAAGAGGCTGACTTGAGAGACAGGCTGTTGCAACTGTCTCATTCATGGTTTTATCATGCCCACAAGACGCATATTTCAGATTTTAGATTTTCTGAAAATGCCAGATTAGTGATAAATATGATTGAAAGGGGTGTGGTCCGATTTTTCATGTTCTCTCATGTGTTGCCATTACAACAATATGGCCAAATTTTGAGTTGTTGCTCCATCGTTTTTGATATGAAAAGCAAAAACGTGCATAGGATAATACAATACTTCTGGTTAATTGTTTACCATTTTTGTTCACACTATCTAAACCACATCTCGGGTACTAAATTTTTACTGCGTTAATTAGAAAAATATGAGCTTTTTTCTGATACCAAAACTCAATTTTTAATGAAGAAAAATAGGAAATGAGACTGTCGGTCTGGTACCCCTTTAACTTTAAAGAAGAACGAAGTGTCATGGTTGGCACGTGTAATGTGCATGTGAATGGAAGCTTTACATTTATCGGAGATTCCGTGAAAAAGGCTGATGAAAATAAAATCAAAACGATGCAAATCAAATTTGGTTAATCATGTTGCAAAAACAGCACAATGTTTTCTGTAATTATTTCATGTTGGATGATTAATGATTGACAATTTGATTCACAGATTATGCTGGATTTTTTTAATTAATTTTAGTCAGTAGAACTCCACGAATAGAATATAGGTTTCCCAAATAATACTGGCGTTGTCACATTTTATTTGGAGTCATTATAATTATGTATTGGAACAGTTTGTTCAAATATTATTTATATCGCGATCAGATCAAAATTTCGACACTTAATTTTGTGCTAAAACCAGTTCAAAGGCTTAAATACCCTCAAGGCTTTAATATCCACGGGTCCATTATTATAATACAGTTAATTATAAATATCAGGTATCCCGGGAATTTATCATTGTGTAGATGTGTAGACGACAAGAGGTCAAGTGATTCGCCAAATTTATATCTACAAGTGAACTGAAAATAGCATGCTAAAATTTGTCACGAATGTCAGCATTATTTTTTTAAACCTCGCATTGTCTTTATCTTTGCCAAATGTGGTTATCGTATTAAACCGCGAGCTTTTTGAAAGATAGTAACTTATCTTGTGTGAACAAGTAGTATGCACAACTCGTTCCACATAAAGTACGTGTGATTTTGCTAAAACAAGACTGGAGCTTGAAGGAAATTAAAATAATTTTAATAATTTTTAATTTCCATCATAAATATTTAAAAAGTCAGTATATCGACATTCAAATATTCCCCAGAGAATCAACTACTTTCTGTCCACGTTATCAATCAATATCAGTATAACATTACATCATGATTCCATTTGTCATGTTTGTTTGGATTGCATTTCAAATTAAAGCGGCATTTTCTGAGGGTGGTTGATCATGATCTCTATTCTTATGGTGGTTTTCGTTTTCGTCCTAGCTTGATTATTTGCGAGGTTTGTTTTTCAAACATTTATTTCTCACATTTAAAGTTGCAATAAATCAAAGAAGGCAATACCTGGTTCTGATTTAAAGGAATATTAATTTTTCCCTCTGACATATTTTAACTTGCTGTCTATAATATACGCGTATATGTACGTCTACTGAAAATAGCAATCACGAAAACATAATTTATACGCAATTTTAATTAAAAATCTCACTTTATGTTTACATTTCAATAATGTATAATTTCAACCTGCTATCTACTAAAGATATCAATTTGATCAATTGAGCTTCAATGCAGAGTGCTTTTTTTTCTTTTGTCATGCAAATTTCAACTTGCTATCTATACTAAAGATAACAATTCCTACAAATTCTGCTTCAAAGCAGGTTACCTTTCTTCTTTTATCAGGCATATTTCAACTTGCTATCTACTAAAGATAACATTTCCTACAAATTGTGCTTCAAAGCAGGTTACCTTTCGCCTTTTGTCATGCAAATTTCAACTTGCTATCTACTGAAGATAACAATTCCTACAAATTGTGCTTCAAAGCAGGTTACCTTTCGCCTTTTGTCATGCATATTTCAACTTGCTATCTACTAAAGATAACAATTTCTACAAATTGTGCTTCAAAGCAGGTTACCTCTCTTCTTTTGTCATGCATATTTCAACTTGCTATCTACTGAAGATAACAATTCCTACAAATTCTGCTTCAAAACAGGTTGTCTTTCTTCTTTTGTCATGCATATTTCAACTTGCTATCTACTGAAGATAGCAATTCCTATCATTTGTGCTTCAAAGCGGATTGCCTTTCTTCTTTTGTCATGCATATTTCAACTTGTTATCTACTGAAGATAGCAATTCCTACAAATTCTGCTTCAAAACAGGTTGTCTTTCTTCTTTTGTCATGCATATTTCAACTTGCTATCTACTGAAGATAGCAATTCCTACATATTCTGCTTCAAAACAGGTTGTCTTTCTTCTTTTATCATGCATATTTCAACTTGCTATCTACTGAAGATAGCAATTCCTACAAATTGTGCTTCAAATCAGGTTACCTTTCGTCTTTTGTCATGCATATTCCAACTTGCTATCTACTGAAGATAGCAATTCCTACAAATCTACTGAAGATAGCAATTTCTATCAATTGTGCTTCAAAGCAGGTTACCTTTCGTCTTTTATCATGCATATTTCAAATTGCTATCTACTGAAGATAGCAATTCCTACAAAATTGTGCTTCAAAACAGGTTACTGTTTGTTTTTTATCATGCATATTGCAACTTGCTATCTACTGAAGATAGCAATTCCTATCAAATTGTGCTTCAAAGCAGGTTACCTTTTTTCTTTTGTCATGCATATTTCAACTTGTTATCTACTGAAGATAACAATTACTATCAAGTGTGCATCAAAGCAGGTTACCTTTTTTCTTTTGTCATGCATATTTCAACTTGCTATCTACTGAAGATAGCAATTCCTACAAATTCTGCTTGAAAACAGGTTGTCTTTCTTCTTTTGTCATGCATATTTCAACTTGCTATCTACTGAAGATAGCGATTCCTACATATTCTGCTTCAAAACAGGTTGTCTTTCTTCTTTTGTCATGCATATTTCAACTTGCTATCTACTGAAGATAGCGATTCCTACATATTCTGCTTCAAAACAGGTTGTCTTTCATCTTTTGTCATGCATATTTCAACTTGCTATCTACTGAAGATAGCAATCCCTACAAATTCTGCTTCAAAGCAGGTTACCTTTCGTCTTTTGTCATGCATATTACTTGCTATCTACTGAAGATAGCAATTCCTATCAATTCCGCTTCAACGCAGGTTACCTTTTCTCCTTATATTTCAACTTGCTATCTACTGAAGATAGCCAAGAGAAATTCTGCTTTAAATTAAGTTATCTTTCTTCTTTTGTCATGCATAATTTAAATTCTGCTTCAAAGATATCTACTGAATATAGCAATTCCTATCAATTGTGCTTCAAAGCAGGTTACCTTTTGTCTTTTGTCATGCATATTTCAACTTGCTATCTACTGAAGATAGCAATCCCTACAAATTCTGCTTCAAAGCAGGTTACCTTTCGTCTTTTGTCATGCATATTTAAACTTGCTATCTTCTGAAGATAGCAATTCCTACAAATTCTGCTTCAAAGCAGGTTACCTTTCTTTTTTTTCATGCATATTTTAACTTGCTATCTACTGAAGATAGCAATTCCTATAAATTGTGCTTCAAAGCAGGTTACCTTTCGTCTTTTGTCATGCATATTTAAATTTGCTATCTACTGAAGATAGCAATTCCTACAAATTCTGCTTCAAAGCAGGTTACCTTTCGTCTTTTGTCATGCATATTTCAACTTGCTATCTACTGAAGATAGCAATTCTAAGCAATTGTGCTTCAAAGCAGGTTACCTTTCGTCTTTTGTCATGCATATTTAAATTTGCTATCTACTGAAGATAGCAATTCCTACAAATTCTGCTTCAAAGCAGGTTACCTTTCGTCTTTTGTCATGCATATTTCAACTTGCTATCTACTGAAGATATCAATTGTGCTTCAAAGCAGGTTGCCTTTCGTCTTTTGTCATGCATATTTCAACTTGCTATCTACTGAAGATAGCAATTCTAAGCAATTGTGCTTCAAAGCAGGTTACCTTTCTTCTTTTGTCATGCATATTTCAACTTGCTATCTACTGAAGATAGCAATTCCTATCAATTGTGCTTCAAAGCAGGTTACGTTTCGTCTTTTATCATGCATATTTCAACTTGCTATCTACTGAAGATAGCAATTCCTATCAATTGTGCTTCAAAGCAGGTTACCTTTCGTCTTTTGTCATGCATATTTCAACTTGCTATCTACTGAAGATAGCAATTCCTATCAATTGTGCTTCAAAGCAGGTTACCTTTCGTCTTCTGTCATGCATATTTCAACTTGCTATCTACTGAAGATAGCAATTCCTATCAATTGTGCTTCAAAGCAGGTTGCCTTTCGTCTTTTGTCATGCATATTTCAACTTGCTATCTACTGAAGATAGCAATTCCTATCAATTGTGCTTCAAAGCAGGTTACGTTTCGTCTTTTGTCATGCATATTTCAACTTGCTATCTACTGAAGATAGCAATTCTAAGCAATTGTGCTTCAAAGCAGGTTACCTTTCTTCTTTTGTCATGCATATTTCAACTTGCTATCTACTGAAGATATCAATTCCTATCAATTGTGCTTCAAAGCAGGTTACGTTTCGTCTTTTGTCATGCATATTTCAACTTGCTATCTACTGAAGATAGCAATTCTAAGCAATTGTGCTTCAAAGCAGGTTACCTTTCTTCTTTTGTCATGCATATTTCAACTTGCTATCTACTGAAGATAGCAATTCCTATCAATTGTGCTTCAAAGCAGGTTACGTTTCGTCTTTTGTCATGCATATTTCAACTTGCTATCTACTGAAGATAGCAATCCCTACAAATTCTGCTTCAAAGCAGGTTACCTTTCGTCTTCTGTCATGCATATTTTAACTTGCTATCTACTGAAGATAGCAATTCCTATCAATTGTGCTTCAAAGCAGGATTACCGGTACTTTTCGTCCTTTGTCATGCATATTTCAACTTGCTATCTACTGAAGATAGCAATTCCTACAAATTCTGCTTCAAAGCAGGTTGCCTTTCTTCTTTTGTCATACATATTTCAACTTGCTATCTACTGAAGATAGCAATTCCTACAAATTCTTCTTCAAAGCAGGTTACCTTTCATCTTTTATCATGCATATTTCATCTTGCTATCTACTGAAGATATTTCAACTTGCTATCTACTGTAGATAGCAATTCCTACAAATTCTTCTTCAAAGCAGGCTACCTTTCATCTTTTATCATGCATATTTCACCTTGCTATCTACAGAAGATAGCAATTCCTATCAATTCTTCTTCAAAGCAGGTTACCTTTCATCTTTTATCATGCATATTTCAACTTGCTATCTACTGAAGATAGCAATTCCTATCAAGTGTGCTTCAAATCAGTTTTTTTTTCTACATATTTTGCTTGAAAGCGGGTTACCTTTTGTCTTTTGTCATGCATATTTCAACTTGCTATCTACTGAAGATAACAATTCCTATCAATTCTGCTTCAACGCAGGTTACCTTTTCTCCTTATGTTTCAACTTGCTATCTACTGAAGATAGCAATTCCTATCAAGTGTGCTTCAAAGCAGGTTACCTTTCTTCTTTTGTCATACATATTTCACCTTGCTATTTACTGAAGATAGCAATTCCTACAAATTCTTCTTCAAAGCAGGTTACCTTTCATCTTTTATCATGCATATTTCAACTTGCTATCTACTGAAGATAGCAATTCCTATCAAGTGTGCTTCAAATCAGTTTTCTTTTTCTACATATTTTGCTTGAAAGCGGGTTACCTTTTGTCTTTTGTCATGCATATTTCAACTTGCTATCTACTGAAGATAACAATTCCTATCAATTCTGCTTCAACGCAGGTTACCTTTTCTCCTTATATTTCAACTTGCTATCTACTGAAGATAGCGATTCCTATCAATTGTGCTTCAAAGCAGGTTACCTTTCCTCTTTTGTCATGCATATTTCAACTTGCTATCTACTGAAGATAGCGATTCCTACATATTCTGCTTCAAAGCAGGTTACCTTTTATCTTTTATCATGCATATTTCAACTTGCTATCTACTGAAGATAGCAATTCCTATCATTTGTGCTTCAAAGCAGGTTACCTTTCGTCTTTTGTCATGCATATTCCAACTTGCTATCTACTGAAGATAGCGATTCCTACATATTCTGCTTCAAAGCAGGTTGCCTTTCGTCTTTTATCATGCATATTTCACCTTGCTATTTACTGAAGATAGCAATTCCTATCATTTGTGCTTCAAAGCAGGTTACCTTTCGTCTTTTGTCATGCATATTCCAACTTGCTATCTACTGAAGATAGCAATTCCTACAAATTCTGCTTCAAAGCAGGTTGCCTTTCTTCTTTTGTCATGCATATTTCAACTTGCTATCTACTGAAGATAGCAATTCCTAAAAATTGTGCTTCAAAGCAGGTTACCTTTCGTCTTTTGTCATGCATATTTCAACTGGCTATCTACTGAAGATAGCGATTCCTATCAATCGTGCTTCAAAGTAGGTTGCCCTTCGTCTTTTACCATGCATATTTCAACTTGCTATCTACTGAAGATAGCAATTCCTATAAATTCTGCTTCAAAGCAGGTTACCTTTCGTCTTTTGTCATGCATATTCCAACTTGCTATCTACTGAAGAGGGCTTCAAAGCAGGTTACCTTTCATCTTTTATCATGCATATTTCACCTTGCTATCTACTGAAGATAGCAATTCCTACAAACTCTTCTTCAAAGCAGGTTGCCTTTCGTCTTTTATCATGCATATTTCACCTTGCTATTTACTGAAGATAGCAATTCCTACAAACTCTTCTTCAAAGCAGGTTGCCTTTCGTCTTTTATCATGCATATTTCACCTTGCTATTTACTGAAGATAGCAATTCCTACAAACTCTTCTTCAAAGCAGGTTGCCTTTCGTCTTTTATCATGCATATTTCACCTTGCTATTTACTGAAGATAGCAATTCCTACAAACTCTTCTTCAAAGCAGGTTGCCTTTCGTCTTTTATCATGCATATTTCACCTTGCTATTTACTGAAGATAGCAATTCCTACAAACTCTTCTTCAAAGCAGGTTGCCTTTTGTCATGCATATTTCAACTTGCAACCTACTGAAGATAGCAATTCCTACAAATTCTGCTTCAAAGCAGGTCACCTTTTGTCTTTTATCATACATATTTCAACTTGCTATCTACTGAAGATAGCAATTCCTATCATTTGTGCTCCAAAGCAGGTTACCTTTCGTCTTTTGTCATGCATATTCCAACTTGCTATCTACTGAAGATAGCAATTCCTACATATTCTGCTTCAAAGCAGGTTGCCTTTCTTCTTTTGCCATGCATATTTCAATTTGCTATCTACTGAAGATAGCAATACCTATCAATTGTGCTTCAAAGTAGGTTGCCTTTCTTCTTTTGTCATGCATATTTCAACTTGCTATCTACTGAAGATAGCAATTCCTATCATTTGTGCTTCAAAGCAGGTTACCTTTCGTCTTTTGTCATGCATATTCCAACTTGCTATCTACTGAAGATAGCAATTCCTACAAATTCTGCTTCAAAGCAGGTTACCTTTCATCTTTTATCATGCATATTTCACCTTGCTATTTACTGAAGATAGCAATTCCTACAAACTCTTCTTCAAAGCAGGTTGCCTTTTGTCTTTTGTCATGCATATTTCAACTTGCTACCTACTGAAGATAGCAATTCCTACAAATTCTGCTTCAAAGCAGCTAGGTCACCTTTTGTCTTTTGTCATGCATATTTCAACTTGCTATCTACTGAAGATAGCGATTCCTACATATTCTGCTTCAAAGCAGCCCAGCAAACACAAAAACGTTTTAAAAACGTTTTAAATAAGTTATATTTTGGCTTTTGGTTTAGGTAAAAACGTTTTAATAACATTAAAATGTCGGGTTATATAAAGGTCATGATAACATTTTAAAACGTTTTGTATGAAAACACACTACAACAATATTTTTAAATGTTTTCAAAAATGTTATTTTAAACTATTTTTGCTAACATTGTTGCCAAATATTTTGTCAATACTTAAATAACATTATGTTAAAATATTTGAACCCAGCAAACACAGAAATGTTCTTAAAATGTTTTTCAAAACCTTTTAAAACATTTAAATGTCGGGTTATATAAAGGTCATGAAAACGTTTTTAAAACGTTATTGCAAATATTTTGGGCAAACATTTTTCGCAAAATATTTTTTCAACCCCAAAATAACATTCTGTTTAGAATGTTTTGTATCAAGTTTTCAAGAATGTTTTTGGAATGTTATTAAAACGTTTTTATACCCTTTATATAACCCGACATTTAAACGTTTTCTGTAAAACATTTTGGTTGCTGAGCAGTAGATTATCAAAAAATGTTTTGTAAGGTTATAAAAACGTTTTATACTCTTAATATACCCTTTATATAACCCGACATTTAAACGTTTTCTGACAACCTTTTATAACCTTTTGCGAATGATGTCGAAAACGTTTTGTGTTTGCTGGGAGGTTACCTTTTATCTTTTATCATGCATATTTCAACTTGCTATCTACTGAAGATAGCAATTCCTATCATTTGTGCTTCAAAGCAGGTTACCTTTCGTCTTTTGTCATGCATATTCCAACTTGCTATCTACTGAAGATAGCAATTCCTACATATTCTGCTTCAAAGCAGGTTGCCTTTCTTCTTTTGCCATGCATATTTCAATTTGCTATCTACTGAAGATAGCAATACCTATCAATTCTGTGCTTCAAAGTAGGTTGCCTTTCTTCTTTTGTCATGCATATTTCAACTTGCTATCTACTGAAGATAGCAATTCCTATCATTTGTGCTTCAAAGCAGGTTACCTTTCGTCTTTTGTCATGCATATTCCAACTTGCTATCTACTGAAGATAGCAATTCCTACAAATTCTGCTTCAAAGCAGGTCACCTTTTGTCTTTTATCATGCATATATCACCTTGCTATTTACTGAAGATAGCAATTCCTACAAACTCTTCTTCAAAGCAGGTCACCTTTTGTCTTTTGTCATGCATATTTCAACTTGCTATCTACTGAAGATAGCAATCCCTACAAATTCTGCTTCAAAACAGGTTGCCTTTCGTCTTTTATCATGCATATTTCACCTTGCTATTTACTGAAGATAGCAATTCCTATCATTTGTGCTTCAAAGCAGGTTACCTTTCGTCTTTTATCATGCATATTTCAACTTGCTATCTACTGAAGATAGCAATTCCTACAAATTCTGCTTCAAAGCAGGTTCCTTTTTTCTTTTGTCATGCATATTTCAACTTGCTATCTACTGAAGATAGCAATTCCTATCAATTGTGCTTCAAAGTAGGTTGCCTTACATCTTTTATCATGCATATTTCATCTTGCTATCTACTGAAGATAGCAATTCATATCAAGTGTGCTTCAAAGCAGGTTACCGGTCGTCTTTTGTCATGCATATTTCAACTTGCTATCTACTGAAGATAGCAATTCTTATCAATTGTGCTTCAAAGCAGGTTACCTAATTTATCCTTTGCTATGCATATTTCAACTTGCTATCTACTGAAGATAGTAATTCCTATTATTATTTTGAGTTACTAAGTAAGTTGCTCTTTCTTATGATGTCCCACATAGTTCAAATTACTTTTATCATGCATATTTCACCTTGCTACCTACTGAAGATATTTCAACTTGCTATCTACTGAAGATATTTCATCTTGCTATCTACTGAAGATATTTCAACTTGCTATCTACTGAAGATAGCAATTCCTACAAATTCTTCTTCAAAGCAGGTTACCTTTCGTCTTTTGTCATGCATATTCCAACTTGCTATCTACTGAAGATAGCAATTCCTACAAATTCTTCTTCAAAGCAGGTTGCCTTTCTTCTTTTGTCATGCATATTTCATCTTGCTATCTACTGAAGATATTTCAACTTGCTATCTACTGTAGATAGCAATTCCTATTATTATTTTGAGCTACTAAGTAAGTTTCTCTTTCTTATGGTGTCCCGCATAGTTCAAATTACTATCAACTGAAGATAGCAATTCCTATCCACTGTGCTTCAAAGCATGCAATTTACTTTTCATATGGTATAACAATGCTTGGCGTACATCTACAAATGCAACAACTACTCTTTCACTATTTTTACAAAAATATATTTTATTATAATTTCGTTTACACCCTTGCTTGAAATTTGCATTTCCCATTATGGTTCGGATAGGCACGTCGTGTTACATAGCACTGATAGCTTTTCGTGCTCAATGGAGGTTTTCATTATTATGCAATTTAAATGGAGATGGGTAGTCAACACCAGTTATTTTTACATTATGCTTTAATGCTGTATCATCCAGATCACAATATTTCATATTTTGAGATTCCAATACTCTCCTAACCTAAGGTTATTGATGCAGGTCAAGATAGAGTTGCAATAAATCATATTATTTTTTAATTGAAAATCTGTTCGCCTCATCTCAGATACGCTATCATCTCTAGGGCGTGTTTAATATATTTCCTAGCTCGCTTGTCGGCTCTAATGTGCATGGCTTCATGCTACGAGTTAATATATGATGAGCAAACTCGCGCAAGCGCTGTAAAATTACATTATGCATCCAACCCTTCATTAAAAATCCCTTAAATCGGCGCATGTATGTGCTTCTTGCTCTGCACTCATCTCATTTCGCGAGTAGCTAGGCACGTAGAGGGATAGAGGCTAGCTCAGCGCTGCAGCAGCAATCCATCCAGCTGAGGTACTAGGCAGACCAACGCCCTTAATATTTTTCTTCATCCCGACACCCTATTTTTCAACCAAAAATGCGCGAAATCGTTCACATCCAAGCCGGCCAGTGTGGCAACCAAATCGGTGCTAAGGTAAGATAATGTCGTTACATTTTTCGGTATAAATTTGAATGTATTTTATAGAGAATTCGTCTTTTGTCATGCATATTTCAACTTGCTATTTACTGAAGATAGCAATTACTATCAATTCTGCTTCAAAATATGTTACCTTTCGTCTTTTATAATGCATATTTCAAATTGCTATCTACTGAAGATAGCAATCCTACAAATTCTATTTCAAAACAAGTTACCTTTCGTCTTTTGTCATGCATATTCAACTTGCTATAGACTACTGAAGATATCTTAAATAAACTTGTGATATTTTTTTCGTATTAATTGTAAATGACATGTCAAGCTTGATTTCAATGCAGTCATGTACAGAATTATACTTATTCCCATGGAACGAATTGACAATCGCTAAATTAGTTTTTGAATTAAAAACTCATCAAATGGCCCGATCTTAACACAATCTGCAACTGTCATTAGCCAGGCACCTGTCTGCAATCTTTCGAGCAGGTGGGTGGAACACTAAACCATGACACTCAATTATTTTCAGGTAATGTAAAGTCTCTAATACAACAAAGTAACAAAAATAAGGAGATTCATTATCATTATAAGCATGCATTTTTGCTTAAAAATCAAAGATTAATTTATTCCTCGGTGTCGAATTATTCTACGACCAGACACCTATCTCACGTTTTAACCCTTTGCTTACGACCAGACATCCACCTCATGTGTTAACCCTTTGCTTATAGCTTGCATTACTTAATTCATAAATTGATTCAAAATTTTAATTCTATCATATTTCGAATGTACATATCCGCATGGATCTGTTTTGTATCTGAGTAGCTTTTAAAAGTATTTATTTTTTGTGCATTGTAAAAAAAAGAATGTATGAAGTAATTTGTCAAGGTTGATGTTTAAATGGCGGTGTGCTGTGGTGATAGCTGCAGGCCTCTCGGGCTAACCGCGAGATGAGTCATACGATGATGTCAGACCACTATGCCATTTACGAAAAAAAGCCGACTGTCATGCTTGCTGTTGAATGAATGGGATGGAGCACACACTCACGCATGTGCCTGATGACATTTTTACATCTTAAGGAATTATTTTCAATTAATGCCCAATTATTATGTCGAGTATCCATTTTCAAATATTAAGTAGCTGCAAGGAATTTGAATTATAAATATATATGGAAATAAATTATTCTCGTTAAGTCTTTACATTGAAGTTGCGATATTGATCCCTGTGATTAAGCGTTCTGTAATGCATTAACACGCTCTAATACTCCCTGATACAGTCATCCCATAATTTAATTATTGTTTTAGTTGATATGATTATTCTGCATAATGAAGATTATGATACATAACCATCCCTTTTTGTTAATATGGTAATGTTATTCTGAAATAACGTAGAGAATTGTATTCGTGCGTGGGCGATTTATTAGACGCAACATGCAAATGCATCATGCTTTTACTTTCATTTGATTACGTAAGTAGATTTCTCAATTGCATTTCAATATATTATATGCTCTAGGACAAATGCACTATCTTCAGTAGATAGCAACACGGCTATAATAGCGACTCATGTAATTATACAATATTGATAGCAAGTGTTCGCTATAGTAATTATCTTCATAACATTAAGGATATCACACTTGCTGTACAGTGAGGTACAGCGATTATCATCAGTAGATAGCAACTTTAAAAATGAGTTTAGTTAGCGAATGAGTTTACAGTCGGTGCAATGATATTCCTACGATGTTATTACATTACTTGCTATATAATTAATATGTTCAACCCGCATGTATAATAAGACAATCTATATGTACCTCCCCCTTTAACTAAAGAAAAAGTGATAACAACGACAACGGTATGACCTTAGATGACGATGATTATGAAGATGATGTGGCTGATGGTGATGGTGCTGCTGCTGCTGATGATGGTGATGACGATGATGATGACGACGACGACAACGACGACGATGATGATGATGGTGATGACGATGATGATGATGATGACGATGATGAGGATGACGATGACGACTATGATGATGATGAGGATGATGATTATGATGATGATGATGATGATGATGATGATGATGATGATGATGATGGTGATGACGATGATGATGTAGACGACGACGACGACGACGATCGACGAAGCTCTGACGATGGCACTCGCTATAGAGTTCCGAAAGCTCAGCCTTCTCAAAGGGACTTCTCTAGGGAAAGATCAAATACTCAAACTTTAAAACGGCTTTCTATTTTGGTTCATTTTCCCATTGATACCTCCAATTTTCCGTTTGCACTAAAGAAGCAACACACTTTAAACCTGCTTTCTCTATTGTTTTATTTTCCTGCAGTTTTGGGAGGTAATCTCAGACGAGCACGGCATCGACCCCACTGGCGCATATGTCGGCGACAATGACCTGCAGCTGGAACGAATCAACGTCTATTACACAGAGGCAACAGGTGGAAAATATGTCCCCCGTGCCGTCCTTGTGGATCTGGAGCCTGGCACTATGGACTCCGTGCGCGCAGGACCTTTTGGACAAATCTTCAGACCTGACAACTTTGTGTTTGGACAGAGTGGTGCTGGAAACAACTGGGCCAAAGGACATTACACAGAGGGTGCAGAATTGGTAGACTCTGTATTGGATGTTGTGCGCAAGGAAGCTGAGAGCTGTGACTGTTTGCAGGTAAGGGGTTATCATTTTCTTCGGAAGGGGGTCCCAAATTGATAAAAAGTCGGCGTCAATAAAATACACCTTACCCCCTAAACAGGCTAAAATTGTATCGAAATCAGTCTTTTTGAATAAAATAAACACATTATCTGTGGTCATCTTGTGACTCCCTACATTTTGGTCATCAAAAATTTCCTGAATCACCCTATTTTTCTTTCCAAAAATTCATGACCCCAGTATATTTGGGACCCCTAGCTTATACCTTTTTAAAATTACTCACAGGTTTTAATTTTGTAAAATTACCAGATTTGTGAGGTGTGCAGGGGTGGAGGGACGGGTGTGGGCGTGGTGGTGTGTGGGGGTATTATGTGTGTCATCTCGGAGGTCGGTACGTAAATGTTGTGCATTGGTACCGCATTCATGTTAGAGAAGATTATCTGTTACAAGCGCTTCGCATTCAGCCTACAGTATAAAATAGTGACGCTGAATGATTATGGAAAGCAAACATTCGTGACACTATTTGTTGACCGCGGCGGGTGTGTGTGAGAGGGTATGCCACTAGAGGGGGTGGGGTGTGTGGGTTGGGTGGGGGTGTGTGTGTGGGGGGGGTGTCACTACAATTTAATATGTAGCATGCATGGAGTTTGTGTGAGACCGAGTAATTGATTCATCATGGAGTCGATTTTGTTTTTCAATGGCAACCCAAGAACTGGAAAACGTACATTAGTGTAAGTTTAGCCGCAAAAGCTCGACGCGTTTTTGTTAAATCTTTTTGCTCGAAATCGACTCCAGTATCTTTATGAGCTTTCATATGCGTATACGGGGGGTGGGGGGGGGGGTGTTGGTATATACAGGGGATGGGGTGGGTTGTGTGTATGTGTGTATGGTAAGGAGGGGTGGGGTGCGTATGTATGGGGGGGGGTGGTGTGGTGTGTATAGGGTTTTGTGTTAAGAGAAAAACAGAATGACGACGCTGTGTGCCACATATTTAAACGTATAAGCCTCATCGTTATGCCATCGTGTAATAATTATGGTTGTACCAGTTGCCTAAAACATCAGTGAACATGAACTTGTCCGTTGAAGATAATATGATGAATGAAAATTAATTATATCATTCTAATCATGTTTATTTGTTTGTTTGTTCTTTCTAACTAACAGGGCTTCCAAATGACACATTCCCTTGGAGGTGGCACCGGCTCCGGTATGGGCACACTACTCATCAGTAAGATCCGTGAGGAATATCCAGACCGCATCATGAACACCTTCAGCGTCGTCCCATCACCCAAAGTATCAGACACTGTCGTCGAACCATACAATGCTACTCTTTCCGTTCACCAGCTTGTAGAAAACACAGACGAAACCTTCTGCATTGACAACGAAGCCCTCTATGACATCTGCTTCCGTACCCTGAAATTGACCACACCAACATACGGCGACTTGAACCATCTTGTTTCCGTCACCATGAGCGGCGTGACCACCTGTTTAAGATTCCCAGGTCAACTGAATGCTGATCTCCGCAAGCTTGCTGTCAACATGGTGCCATTCCCCCGTCTCCACTTCTTCATGCCTGGCTTTGCTCCTCTGACCAGCCGTGGTAGCCAGCAATATCGTGCCCTGACCGTTCCAGAGCTGACCCAGCAGATGTTTGATTCCAAGAACATGATGGCTGCATGCGATCCTCGTCATGGACGCTACCTCACCGTTGCTGCCATCTTCCGTGGTCGCATGTCCATGAAGGAGGTTGATGAGCAGATGCTGAATGTCCAGAACAAGAACAGCAGCTACTTCGTAGAATGGATCCCCAACAACGTGAAGACCGCTGTCTGCGACATTCCACCTCGTGGCCTCAAGATGTCGGCAACTTTCATTGGCAACAGCACCGCCATCCAGGAGCTCTTCAAGCGTATCTCTGAGCAGTTCACCGCTATGTTCCGTCGTAAGGCTTTCTTGCATTGGTACACTGGTGAAGGTATGGATGAGATGGAGTTCACCGAGGCTGAGAGCAACATGAATGACTTGGTATCTGAGTACCAACAATACCAGGATGCAACAGCAGATGAAGAAGGAGAATTTGACGAAGATGCAGGGGAAGAAGAAGAAGGCGAACAAGAGGCTTAGAGCCCATTCATGTAAAGAAGTGACCCTTTTGCCTCTCTCAGACTTTATTTAAATACACACACCCTGTGCTGTTGCATCATGCATGGGTTCTATAATACTAAGACTTTTTAAGATGTTGTAACTGTGGAACAGTAACTTGCAACTAAACCAATACACCATATGACTTTCACTATACTTTATTCCACAATTAAATAAAAAACAAATGAACAAATTAATGGTGCTTTCTCGCAACGAACAATTAATAACAATTGTGAAGACCTTAAGGAAAGGCAAAACCACAGAGGAAAGCGAAATCTTATGTCAGTAACTAAATGAAAACAGTAAAATGAAAACAGTCAAAATATTGTTGAGGAAAATAAATAGAAATCAATCGACGTAACAGTAAAGGATCGAAATGAAGAAAAAAACCGAGTACGATCAATTGGATGTAATCTTGTGACACGTGTAAATGGCTTTATAATTTCTATAACAAATCGCTCAAATTTAAGTGGTTTAAAATGTAAATTGTATTCACCATACCGTTTAAAATGTTTTTGTAATGGGCGCGGGCGCATAACATTATTTCAAATTATAAGAATTTGTATAACTTTTTTTCAGAAGACATGGACAGTAAAATGTATATTGTTGTATTTTCTTGATCATGGGCACATTGCGACACAAACTCAGTGTCATGTCAGTCTTTGACATTCTTTAAAAGGTCAAACCTTCATACCTTTACTCTGATCTTTCAAATTTTGCTTTTACCTATCGAAGAAGTTTTCCTGTCAACATTCAGGATAACACTTATCTTTGCAACATTGTTTCTTTTCTTTTTTTATACACAAACCATTCGAGTAAAGTATAATTTTGACAAACATATTTTTACCCATGAAAAAGATTGAGATTTCATTTCTTGAATATTGTATTATAATTTTTTTGTTATAGTTCTTTCAATTATTTTGTATGAAAATTGAATTATCCTATAGGGCCTACACGAAATCCTGCAGCTCTGATAGATGTACAAGCTTGCCGTAGTCTTGCCTGATAAGCATTTTGGTGATCCCATGACTCTCTTCTCCACTATACCATATGTATACAGAAATCGTCGAATTTTGAATACCATGTGCAGAAACAAAATTTTTAGGTCCTTTCTGCCAATAATGTCGTTATCACAAGCACTTATTAAAAAAAATTTACATCACGTATTTTATAATTGCATGAATTATTAGGATTGACAAATAAATCGTGCAATTAATTATTAAAACTGAAACAAATATTTCAAAATCGAAAGTTAAGCCAAATTGAAAAAAAAAGACGAGTCTTGAGATCACCAAAAAAACAAACAAACCTGCGTTTTGTTGGGAATGCAATGGTATGCAGTACCACGGTATAAATAACGAGTAAACTTGCTGCTTGAAAAAGTGAACGAATTCTTACTTGGTCGAAGTGTCTTTTCTTTCTTTTGTGCATACGTGACTTCTTATTATCTTTTCAACAAGAAAAATAAATATTTTCAACTGAATCGGAGAGTGAGAGCAAGAGACGAGAAAGGCGCTATAACTGTATAGCCATATAATATTAATAGCGCTCTTTCTAATAGGCCTATTACTTCCAATGGTGATATTTTGTCATTTGTTTTCTACACATAATTGCGAAATAAGCACTGCTATTATAAAATAGTGCTATCATCGGTCTCTTTTTTAGACTTAGAAGAAAATCACTAAGGGAAAATGGGTTTACCACATAATTGCACAACAGTTTCACTTTACCTCGCCACTCACGTGATAATTGCGCTATTCCGCTATTTATGGGCATTACACATAGGCCTAATTGCGCAATTATGACATTTTCACTTTACCTCGGCACTCAAGTGATAATTGTGCTAATTCCGCTATTATCAAAAATAGGTTTACCACATAATTGCGCAATATTATGACATTTCTACAATACCTCACCTCTCAAGTGATAATTGCGCTAATTCCGCTATTATCATAAATGGGTTTAACACATAATCATCGGCGCAATTATGACATTTTCACTTCACCTCACCACTCAAGTGATAATTTCGCCATTATCAATAATGGTCATTACACAACACATAATTGTGCAATTTAGACATTTTCACTTTACCTCACCACTCAACTGATAATTGTGCTATGCCGTTATTATCAAAAATGGACTTTACACATAATTGCGCAGTTATGACATTTTCATTATTTACCTCACCTGCCTCTCAAGTGATAATTGCGCTATTCCGCTTTATCAAAAATGTTAAACACATAAGTACCAATTATATTCAGATATAAATAATTATGTAGGTCTTTCGGCATGTTCGAGAATGATCTGGAAACTTTTAAGCTATCACAAAAAATGCAATATCTCCGACCCAGGAGTTCACACTTTCTTACTTGCCCTGCGGGGCTGTTCTATTGAGGTCCCACTTGCAGCATGTTCTCGAAACTTTTGGGCTGCTGCATTATGTTCTTAAAAAATGAAAAACGCCTTCGGACAAAAATCCAATTACTTCATAATTGCGCTAATTTCAAAATGTGGTTCATAACTGCATAATAGCAAATGTTTGATAATTGTGCTAATATGAACATTACTGACAATTTAAGAGACAGAGAGAGGGCGAAAGAGAGAGGGAGATAGATAGTACAGATTTTTTTTAAATCATAAGGCGACGAAAAACCCCCCTGTTTAACAGCTTTTAACTGCCCCTACAGACCCAGAAATCATGTAAAATCAGCCCCTTTTGGACCAAAATTGATTGATTTTGACTGACAAGTTTGAAAAAAATCAGAACATTTTCTAAAATAGGGGTAGCTGCAGGTAATATGGGACAGCAGGTAATATGGGACACCTGTTATCATTTTAACAAAAAGTAGCTTAGAGAAGGTACACTGAAAACGAAACTTGGGGTGACTAACTAAGGAAAAGTTAGTTAAAACAATGTCAAGTACGACTAACCTGTAACTAATACGGCTGGACTGGACTAAACTATATGTTAGTAGGTCAGGATATACTAGGGACTTAACTATCAAAATACTAGTTCAACCTTGACCTACTAATATAATAAATTAGTTCAACTAGACCTACTAGAGCTTACTAGGGACTCTACTAATATATTGGGGTGTTCTACTAATGGGCTCTACTATCAAAAACGATGTCAAGTACGACTATTTTTTTTTAATAGGGCATTCTGTACTAATGTTCGACTAGTTCAGCTGACTGAACTAGTCTGTGGAACTAGCCCAATTCTAGCCCGGTAGAAGTGGTCGAAGATATGGAAACTTACGTTTTATTGACCTTTTTTCCCAACCTTGTATTTTTTAATAACTTACAAACCGTTTTAGCATGGTTAGAATTTGAAAAACAGATTTGGCCCCGTTTTTTGAGCCCTGTTTTCTACTACACACGACATGATGAAGGTTTCCACGAATTCGGCAGCCATGGCAGCCTCAACCATGCATGCACAACCCCACGGTCCATGATCATGACATTTGTGTTCCGATTTACAATCTCATTTCAAATTCTAACGGCTTGTAAGTTATTCAAAAACAAGCTTGGGAAAAATGTCAATAAAACATACCTTTCCATTTCTTCGACCATTTCTAACGGGCTAGAATCGGGGCTAAAATGTCCATCTCAAGACGCTAGATGTGCTATGTCTACAGCTGCATGTGTGAAATGCCGTCTATAAGCTAGCTCTACTAGCTTAATTTGTCATAAGAGTCATGTCATGTGATCAAAAGGGCGGTAAATTCAACTTTAGTACAACCCTTGGTACGGTCCACAACCATGATTCGTTCTACCAATTCGTAAAGCCAGAAAAGTTAGTTGGACCAACTTTTGCGGTGCAACTAATTTTCACTTATTAGTAAAGTACCATAATTTGGCATAGTTCGGCATGTCCGTACTAACAATTTCCCTCACTGCATGCTGTACTAGCCAAGCATACTAGATGGCCGTTTAGTCCGACATTAAAAACTAGTTTACCAGGGGAAACTAGTGGTCCTACTAAACAAAAGCTTAGTTCAGCTTACATAATACGAGTTTTTGTTTTCAGTGTACACACTTTAAGTTGATTTGTTAAGTGTTTAGAGACATCAATTGTGCTTCTAGAAATGCAGTTTTGGAGTCTGTGTATCAAACTCTTGGAAATCAATGCCAAAAAAGAGTGAAATTGCCCAAAAATTTACGTCGTTTTTTTGGCCTGATATAAAATCAATGACGCCACATTTTATGATTGTGTATCCAAATACTCTGGTACTGAGGGTGCATTTGTCACTTTTTATGATCTTTAGGTGATGGGTTAAGCTTATCAGCAGGTAAAATTCCACTGAAAAGTGGCACTTTCCTTTTATAAATGATTATTTTCTCTGATTTTCAACTGAATGGGTGCAGGTAATATGGGACACATAGGAAATTGTGTGCATTGTCAATGCGAAAAGCAAAACTATTTAGAAAATTGAATTGTTTTTAGAACAAAAGAGTGATTTTCTGAACATTTTGATTTTCACCATATAGAGATAACACAGTGTCCCATATTACCTGCACATGCAGGTAATATATGGACACTTGACGATGACGTCATTTTGACGTCATAGCGTCCAAACAAACATAAAAACAAGATAACATTGCCTGTTTTATTAATCTTAAAGGACAGGTTGTTCATCATAACAATCTCTTTTGGGCATATCTTCTATAGTTTTTATGCACATAAGCTAAACGTCCTTAATGGTCCCATATTACCTGCAGGTACCCTTTTGTTGAAATTTGTTGAAATTTGTTTGCAAAAAAAAAAAAAAAAATCGTCATTTGAAAATGTCGGCCTTTCGTATTGAAGATTGGGCCTATAATACATCCCCAAAGACCTCAAACCTCCCAGTTTCAAACGCTTTAAGTACATCATTAGATTTAGGCCTATAAAGTTTATTTCGACTGTTAAATATCAACCAAAAAAAAACCCTGTGTAAGCAAAGACTTCACAAAAACTGTTTCAACATAGGTTAGTGTCAAATATGGCTCAGTTTTAGCTGATAAAAATGTGTTGTTGTTTTTCAAGTTCTTTCGTCCGATTTAAATATGAGTTGTGAATGGATTTCGCTCAAACTTCTCAAGGGGCGGTGGATTTAACCGATGTTCAAGTATAGAAAAACTAGAGATGCCGCATTCTCCCGTGAGCTTTGCGACCACTTCCGGGGACCACTTTTACTTCAACGGCCATTATTTCAAAGTTAATTTTCTCGGTAAAATGACGATAACTCGATAAATAGGCCTATACAGCATCTATAAGCAATTATGCTCATCATAGTAAACATGGTAAAAAGCAAGTTCGACTCAAGAAAAGCTTTTGAATGTTTTTTGGGTCTATTTCAGATTTTAGGCAAAAATTTGTGCAGATAGGCGTTTGTTAATTTTATTATAAACTTTTGTACCTATGTTCAATAGGCCTAAGCCTATCTCAAAAAAAAAAGAAAAAAAAAAAAAAAAAAAAAAGGCCTATCAAAATTTAAAAAAAACTCTCTCTGGAATAGAGTCTCAAGATTAAGAACAACAATTATTGAAAGAGTGGGTTTTTTTTGTTATGATGTAGGCCTACTAAAAATTAATTTTTTTGTGAGTTTCTCCATATTTTTGTTATTTTTAAATCAAGTCTGTATTTATAGGCCTATTTTAGATTCCTTGATGTCTTGCCTTTAAAAATGTGTACTTTTATTATTTTATATGTCTTGCGTGAATAATTTTAAGTTATGGCACTTTTTATACATGTCTGAGCCTGAGGCTGAGCTGCAGTTTTAAAAATCTGAATTTGTGCAGATTTTCCATTGTCTTTTTTTTATCATCATTTAATCAACAGATTCTTTTTCTTTAATGGCCTATTGAGTATTGGACATTAAAGCAATTATGTCCAATCAGCGATCCTGTCAAAACTTTTGATCCAATCAGAATCGTCTATTATGAAAACTGTTTATGCGCGCCAGCGCGCCGTTCTCACGGTAGCTATGAATGGCCATTTACACTGAGTCACACAAAGTATCATTACACAATTTTAAAGTATCTTATCAATCTTCTGGCGAATTTCACGAAATAAATGTTTATCCAACTTCCAAATATCATGTTTATTTAATGATATAATTTGCTTTGATATGATATTCATGCTGTTTCAATAATAAAAGAAAGATTTAAAGTTGACATCTTGTTCTTAAGAGAAAGTAGTTCTGAAACTTTATGCGGATGGACATATTCTTTGATTTCGGAAGTGAACAGAACCACAGAACGAATATCAAATTTCAAAAAATTTGCAGTTGCAAAACCAGGCAGTGAAGAAGTGTAAACGTGGAGAAAAGCGGAAATAAAACTTAACAAAATGCGTGAAATTGTGCATATTCAAGCTGGACAGTGTGGTAACCAGATAGGCGCAAAGGTAAATGACATATATCTTGTACAGTGAATCTCGTTTTCCAGTTTGTTTAAAGATAAAATGCAAGTTTAAAATCTGAAAATAAAATCACACTGAAATTATCATGTTTATCTCATGATCTGCAATTGCATGAACATGATTATCGAAGATACATGAAGCTTTTCAATCACTCATGGGTCATGGCAGTCATGCAATAAAGTTCCTTTTGCATTTTGTAGTGAACTGAAAGTTTATTTTTGCATCAAGAGTTAATATGCGGGGGGCTTAATGGCTAAAATCGCCAAAAACCGGCTGATTTTACATGATTTTTAACAAGTCAAAGTCAAAGACCAGCTCTAGGGGGCTCAGCCTCAGGCCCCAAACATGCAAGCCCCCCCTCCCCGGACACGCCACTGATCAAGCATGCAAATTGCAAAAGAACATGAGGCCTAGCCTAGGGTGGCATGGTGGCCAGCAGTCAGGCATGCAAGAGCAGCAGGGGCGTAAATCCGTTTGTGAAAGTGGGGGGACACACTGACAGTGGGGAAATCAATAAATACAGTAAAAATGTCGCGCTTGCGCGAAGGAGGGGGGGGGTGTCTGAGGTGGGATGTGCCCCCTCAGAAGTAAGAAACTTTTCCAAAATGAATACCTAATTGAACTTTGAAGCGATTTGATGGCCCATTTTGGCACTATTAGTGTGTAAAATTTTAGTTTTAGAAAAGCCAAAATGTTTTGAAATGATGGTCCATGAAGCCTTTCTTGGAAAAGTTTTCCCTATTATTGTAGGCCTATAGGCCTAAATTACATAAATTGGCAAATGTGGAAAGCAGAAGTGAAAATGGCTACTTGTTTACCCACTACGCAGGGTGTCTAATTAGTGTGTAAAATTTTAGTTTAAAAAAGCCAAAAATTTGTGAAATGACGGTCCATGAAGCCTTTTGTGGAAAAGTTTTCCCTATTTGAGATTTGAAATTTACAAGTTACTAAAGCATGCATGGATTGATGTCAGGGTTCGATTTAGAAAATAAAATTTACATGCACAACTCTGACTTTTCCCTCAAAATGGGCTGAATAACACAAAATTTTGCATGCACAGGCAAAATTCTACATGCACAGAGCCAAAGTTACATGCATTTGTGCATGTAAAACCCCTCTAAATCGAACCCTGATTGATGTTGAAATCAGCAGGCCATGAGTCCATCTTAATACTGACTTTTTTTTGGTGATAAAATGTGACAGGCCCTGCATATAGACGGGCCCGCACGCAATGCCTAAAATAACCACAGGCCTATATATCAACCGACTGTGCGGTTTGTTTTTTGCGGCACGGGCAGTGATGGGCATACTCAATTACATGCAATTTAACCTTTCTCTTCTTTTTTCTCCCTTTTCTCTTCTCTTTTTCTCCCTTTCTCTTCTCTTTTCCTTTTTTTTTTTTTTTTTAGGGTGGGGACCAAAAAGTGTGGGGGGGGACATTTGATATTGTGTCCCCCCCACTTTAAAAAGTGAGGGGGACGTGTCCCCCTGTCCCCCACCCGATTTACGCCCTTGATTAGAGCAGGGCTCAATCATGCAAAGACATGAAATTTTGGGGCAGATGCCCTCATGCCCTGCATGCCCTGGCCCTGCCCTTGCTATGCCCTTCTTATCATGTTATGCATGCATGGCCTGCATAGCAATAAGGCATGTATAAAGTAATATTCAGATTTCCTTTTACAAATTAAGCGTACTGCTAGATGCTAGCTGTCCAGCGCATATTATTTTGCACATGTCAAGCACAAGGTCCAATGCACACGCTTGACGTCGCGCATGTATACACGATGGTTAAGCTCATGAGCTGTCAAAGTAACCTTGTCTTGGAAAAGATTATAAATATAGCTGCAAGCTTACTACGCACAGCCAGTGTCCGAAATAAGGAAAATATGGAGGTTGTCCCGAGGACAACTAAAGCATAAATTCTGCTTGTCCTCAAAACATTTTGGTTGTCCCCAAAATGTGTCATGATTTTAGAGGTAATATTTAGTGATTATCCAGGGGATAAGTACATAGCTCAATATGGTTGTCCCCGGTGATTTTTGGACAAGAGGATAAGTGCTTATTTTGAACACTGCGCACAGCCATGCAAAGAGTATGTTCCATGATGTTAAACACACAAATTGAATCATGGAATAATTTTTCTATAATTTTTTTATGATACCGGTACCCCCTATCTAGACTGACTATAATCAAATTAAGTATTTCTTGGCCAAACTAAGCGGGATTAACGCTACCCTGCCCCCCATTCAAGGCGAAGAAAATGACAGCCCCCTGGCTGAGGCTGGCTCAAAATAAATCGGGGTTTGGGTATTTAGCGTATGGTAAATATGCCTATTCTCTGTCCCTCACCTATTGTCGGTCAGTTTATATTGTGTATTGAACAACAGCTGATGATTGTTTATAGCCCCAACAATTTAAAAAAGAAGTAATTTGAGGTCTGCTAGGCTGCGTACACAATCACAATCACATGTTTTGAAATAGATACCCATACTTATGTGATGCTATTTGCTGTATTTTCTAATTTTTCTTTCTTGCAGTTTTGGGAGGTGATTTCTGATGAACATGGCATTGACCCAACTGGAACATATCATGGTGATTCAGATTTACAACTAGAAAGAATTAATGTCTATTACAATGAGGCTACAGGAGGCAAATATGTACCCAGGGCTATTCTTGTTGATCTTGAGCCTGGCACTATGGACTCTGTCCGGTCAGGACCTTTTGGACAAATCTTCAGACCTGACAACTTTGTGTTTGGACAGAGTGGTGCTGGAAACAACTGGGCCAAAGGACACTACACCGAGGGTGCAGAATTGGTAGACTCTGTATTGGATGTTGTTCGCAAGGAAGCTGAGAGCTGTGACTGTTTGCAGGTAAAAACTACTTTCATATTTGTTTTGCTCAAACCAATTTCAAGACATTTTATATAAGCTGAATCCCATGCAACTCCAAATAAATAAACAGTGAAATAAATACGCTCAAGGCCAATCGACAGCAGACCTTTTCAGGACTTGTTACGAAAAATATCTATCATGCCCCAATGCGCGAAACTGAACATATTCAACCAATCAATTTCTGTCGATTTGGAATGGATTAGAAGTTGCAGTGGATCAGGGGTCGAAATACAGAATAAAACTTACATGCACAACTCTGATTTTTTCACTAAATTTTGCATACACAGGCAAAATTCTACATGCACGTTACATGCATCTGTGCATGTATGCATGTGGTATTTCGAACACTGCAGTGGACACCACATTTGCGCATTCATACGCTGCTGCCACTGCATCAAGTGCAATGTGGTACATGATTGGTGTGAACAGTCATCATACCAAGGAATAACCACACCATTTGACGGAATAATCAAATGCATTGTCGCCAGTGTGTGATATCAAAATAGACCCCCACCCAATTTTGATAAGCCATCATCACAGGAAAACGATACAAGGCTAATAGGGATCTGAAACTTGTGGCTTTTTCTAATGGCTATAACATTTGAGTGAAATTCAAAGAAATTCTGAGAGGGTAGAGCAGGAAGCATCTGTTGTATTGACATGGAATAACCCTAAAGAGTTCCGAATAAATAATTGACTTTGCATAAATTTCTGATGAACACGAACTTGAATATTCATTTTTTTTATAATAACTTATATATGATAATATATCCTGACCTTTTTAATTTCTCTATGCAGGGCTTTCAACTGACTCACTCACTCGGAGGTGGCACTGGATCAGGTATGGGTACACTGCTCATCAGCAAGATCCGTGAAGAGTATCCAGACCGCATCATGAACACCTTCAGCGTCGTCCCATCACCCAAAGTATCAGATACAGTGGTAGAGCCATACAATGCTACTCTTTCTGTTCACCAGCTTGTAGAAAACACAGATGAGACCTACTGCATTGACAATGAAGCTCTGTATGACATTTGTTTCCGCACCCTCAAACTGACAACCCCAACCTATGGTGATCTTAACCATCTTGTTTCAGCCACCATGAGCGGAGTGACCACCTGTTTAAGATTCCCAGGTCAACTGAATGCTGATCTCCGTAAGCTTGCTGTCAACATGGTGCCATTCCCCCGTCTCCACTTCTTCATGCCTGGTTTTGCCCCTCTAACCAGCCGTGGTAGCCAGCAATATCGTGCTCTTACTGTTCCAGAGCTGACCCAGCAGATGTTCGATGCCAAGAACATGATGGCTGCATGTGATCCTCGTCATGGGCGCTACCTTACAGTTGCTGCTGTTTTCCGTGGTCGCATGTCTATGAAAGAAGTTGATGAACAGATGTTGAATGTCCAGAATAAGAACAGCAGTTACTTTGTGGAATGGATTCCCAACAACGTGAAGACCGCCGTCTGCGATATCCCACCTCGTGGCCTCAAGATGTCAGTCACCTTCATCGGCAACAGCACTGCAATCCAGGAGCTGTTCAAGCGTATATCTGAGCAATTCACCGCTATGTTCCGTCGTAAGGCTTTCTTGCATTGGTACACTGGTGAAGGTATGGATGAGATGGAGTTCACCGAGGCTGAGAGCAACATGAATGACTTGGTGTCTGAGTACCAACAATACCAGGATGCAACAGCAGAAGAGGAGGGAGAATTTGATGAAGAGGAAGAAGACCAGCAGGAAGAGGCATAAATCAAATAGTAACAAGCATGTTTTAATTTGACTACCTTTTGCAACAAACTGTTTAATCTGAATTATTTGAAGACATTTCAACTTGTGATTGCTAATGAATTGCAACAAATGAACTTGGACTTTTTTGAACATGAACTCTTGTGCAATTTTGACGCACGGGCGGCGCTGCTGAACTGAAGTTTGCCTGTTGAATTTAATAAATTTGCTGGTAATTATTTCTTGAAGGTATAATTCAAAATGTTATTGAACAGGGAGAGTTAATAAAGGTTGAATTTATTGTGTGCTAAATTTATGAGTCTCTTCAATTAGAATCATTTTGGTTAATTTTTACATTTTTCCCCCACTCGACCCCCACCAATGCCTTATAAGGCAGGCAAGCGTTGGAAATAGCTGGTATCGCGTAGCAAAATGCTACACAATTTTATCAATTTGCTACACAATTTTGGGGTTGAGTAGCATTTTTATGCCATAGACTTTACACACTGATGTGAATGTACCAAGAGAAGTAATGAAAGCAAATTTTGCTACGCATAAAAAATGCTAGTTAATCCCAACACTGAAGGCAGGGCCCTGACCACAGATCCTCAACACAAGACGCATGACGCGTCGGGAAGTAGTCAAATCATCCAACACCGAGGGACCAGTAGTTTTGACTACTTTCCCGAAATAAAACATGTTGTATTTGTTTTACTATACCTCATAAATATTTTCACTATCACGGTAAAATCGTAAACAAAAGTCAACACACACCAGTCAACGTGTCGGACAGCATGGTAAATAAGCTTAATATTTTGCTTACCTGATTTTATTGGAGGATTTCTGTTCAATCAATTTACATTTTGACCTATATTATTCTAATTTTCTTTTTAACATTCCATAAATAGCATTTTGTTTCATAAAATGTCAAATTTGTGTGTTATTATCCATCGGTAATCTCAGCAAAATAACTGCAGCAGACGCCATAAGTTCACGATAAACGCGTCTGCAGAATTGCCGTTGTGTAGCATAATGCTACGTCTGAAGGAACGGCGACGCGCGGGGTCGAGACACCGTGTGGTAGTAGGGTGCGGAAGTTGTTACTACTTCCTTCGCGTCTTGCGCGTAATTGCACAGGCGCGGGAAGTAGTCAAAATACCGCACTCGGACGCTGGTGTTATTAACCAATAAGATGTCTGGATTACCTAATAAATATTTATGAGGTATAGTAAATTGTACATATCTTATTTGTCACCGATGCGCTATATTTTTTGAGAAAAATGCAAAAATAGGCACAAAATTGGGCAGGGGTGTAGTACCCCCTTAACAGCATACGAATGTGTCTGAACAGTGTCTACCCTTATTAAATTAATAGAATGATGATGGAGCTATAACCATCCACCATAGTCCAGTCAGTCTAAACAAATTAGTGGTGTCAGCCACCACTAATTCTAATTACAACTGAATTTTTTTTCACTTTCATGCATTTTATCCCCTGAACATCATACCAAAAGTATACTAAAATATAATTGGTGGAAAAGTGCTTTTTGGCAGGAAAAGGTCATTCAGGGGTAAAATTGCTTTAATCTTTTTCATAACTTTTCTAGCGTAATGCATGTTAGAATATGACCGTTGCTAGGTCAACTGGCTCACGCTTTCTTTGTTATGAACCACTGATCGAAATGATCACAACACAAAGCCTATGGCGTATCATAATTCGGAATAGGTGTAGAAGCCTAGGCTTGACCCAGTAACCAATGGATACTAACGTAACATGCACTACGTCAGTGAATACCAAAGTATTCCTCTAGTCGAAAGGATTCAGAAAAAGTACAATTTGTCATGTGATATACCATTCTCAATTTATAACTCCCATTAAGGTCAAATTTTGCGCTCCACATAGGTCAATTTAGAAAAAAGCTTCAATCTCCTTAAAAATGGTCTCAATTTTTCGTCCTTGAAGAACACTCCAAATTAAGAATAGTTTGCCATATCTTGGATGCTTCGTTACCTAGGTAGCAGGGTAAAAGGTCAATGACCATTGACCATGAACTACTTTTTGATGATACCTATGTAATTAAACATCCTAAACAGTGCAAATATTCTTTAAATGAATTATGTTTACAAGACGAACAATTTGAGACAAGTTTTGGTTAAAATCAGACAATTTTTAGTTTTTGACCTCTGTGGAACCTAACATTTGACCTTTTGGCTTATAACTCAAGAACTGTATATTACAGATAAGACAAACTATAGTTTTTCTGAATCCTTATTTATGACAAGAGGAATAATTAGATATATTTTTTTAAATGGTTTGAGCAATTTTGAATTTTAACGCTTGTATGACCTTTTCTCACCAAAAACTACCTTTCCACCAAGTATTTTTGAGTATACTTTTTGTATGCTTTTCAGGGGACATCACTGATATGCAAAGCAGTGCAGAAATTCTGTTGCAATTAGTGGCGAGTCAAAACCCACTTTGACTGGACGACCAGTGCACCGCTGAAAACAGCAAAATCTGAGTGAGAAATCAACCAGATTTAAAAGAAAAGAAAAATCAGGCTGCGAGGCGGTCTATCTTTAAACAAATTTCAAAATATTCCTCTATACCATATATTATTGGTGCCTGTCAATAGACCCTTTTTTGAGGCAACCTCTACACCTAATGACCCCATTTTTTCATAAGCTTACACCCAATGGGTAACACGACACTAGCTTAACTGTCTTGGGTCAAACTATACTTATGCTGAATCCTTACCATGAGGGGCAGTGTCCGAAATGATTTACCCTTCCCCTCACCCCATCAATGTTGGAACAAGACACTTCGACACAATCTTCAAAAAAAGTACTTGGAACACATCGTAATTCTGCAGAATTCTAGCAATTTGACCTGTGGGTCACCATTAGAGTTTGAAATAAAAAAACCCCTTCCTTTAACCTTGCAATGATGATGGAAATGCTGTGTATTTTGTTTATGGACAAACATGACATCTACAATAAGGCCAAAAAAAAAAAAAAAATTGTTTGTTTGTCCACGTCCGACTGACCGTGTACCCTGGTCCCGACCGTGTCTTTTTTTTTTGTGCGTTGAATGTACTAGTAAAACAGTGGTTAGTATAAATTTAAAAATGAACAGTATAACATGCAGAACCATTTCAAGAGTTAAACCAGTTAAGTGCTGTGTGTTTTGACTTATTTACCAGTCTTCAAATTGTCAGTTTCAAGTGAAATACCTGTAAAAAAAATTAAAAAAAAAAAAAAAAAAAAAAAAAAAACCTACCGACCCAACTGTTTCATAAGCCTCTATGGACAAACAAACCTTTTTTTTTTTGGCCTAATGATTTAATTGCTGAAGACAGGCATTTCCCAACATTGCACAGGGGAGAGGGGGTGTAAGTTTTCCGTTCTTGACACAAAAGTGTTCCAAGACTTATTTTGAGGATTGTAGCTTAACTGCCTTGGGTCAAACTTACTTATGCTGAATCCTTACCATGAGGGGAATACTAAGTTTGAAAGTACACATAAAGATTTGGAATCAGTACCTCCATAATAAACATGAAGTCAAGGGCCAAACCTTTTGTGGCTCTATTTTGTAGACCCCTTTAAATTTGCCACCCTGGCTCTGTAACGAAAAATTAAAATGACTTCAAATGGATCACACATTTACAAAACAGGAAGTGTTTTTACATTAAGTTTGTATGAATTTATTTGGTTAAGTTAGAAGATTGCCAAAACATTCTTGATTACCAACATCACTATAAATGATTCATGACTTTCTGGATGTTTTACCATGCATTGCATGTACGTAACATTTGTTAATGCAGTTCAACCAATCGCAATGAGCATGTTCATTAGCTGATACATCTCAGACCACAGATTTGTTTAGCCAATCCTGTACGATGCATTGGAAAGGAAATATTTTCAGGACTTCTGGCATCTTTAAATATTAATGCATTATCACCTGCATTATTTCACATGGTAGCTCCAGAATCATCTCATAATTCCCAATTCTTTCAGGATTGCAAACTGAACCCTTTGGATAAACAAATCTTCAGATTCATGAGATGAAACTGGCAGGTATGTGTACAATTTTCCTGTTTCCTCAATCCAGTGATATTAAGTTATTGTTTTAGCACTGGTGCAGCTCTGCTATTGTTTACAATTACACAAGGTGGTATTTCACTAAATTGCAAAAAGGAACTAACATAGTACATTGTACGTAGCAAACAAACACTATCAAACCATAGAATTTGATTGGAGAAGACACTCCATGTAGCCTATAAAGCTATGGAGTATGTAAAACCTGCCATATTTGATTGTCACATAATCGGAACCAAAATAGCGTACACTTAGAATTCTTTGGCAAAAGGCCAAAATCTTACTAACTTGCACCATAGAATCCCACTACAAGTGTTTGATGAGTGCATAGCAAAGTAGTTCACTTGTACACCATTATCCTTAGCACCAGGAGTAACATTCAAACATGGCCGAGTCTGCCTTCTCTGGTCTTTTTCTATATTTCAAACAAAAAAGTTACGACAAACTTCTAACTTACATTACATTTGGGAAACTTTATGAATAGGGATAAACTACAGCTCAGTGGGTCAATTTCTCCAAGACATACATTGCATTGTAAGTATCAAAATTCATCACTAGCCTCAAAATCAAACTAAAGATTTTGAATGAGTGCAGCAACTCTAATTGTATTTGGCATTTAACCATACAATCCCATTTTTGGGATATCTGACTCACGACAAAGGCCACAGGCTCAATAAACTTATGAGACCTGCAGCTGTACAGTTTTAATTCTACATCAAAAACATGCCATGATAAAGTTCTCCATGAAATGGTGCACTAAAGTCTCTTTGATGCACAATTAGAACCTTGTCCATATCTTTTATTGCATAATTAGCCAACACAATAAGACTTGCTGAACTACAACTTCATGATTTAATTGGGGTAGTCCACTTGAAATATGTTATACCCACTGTGATGGAAGATTTAAGAAATGTCTTCCAGGGGGAGTAAGGGTTTCTAATAGAATCAATAATTGGAAATAATCACACCAGTTATGGAAGATGAAGCCCTATACAGAGGGAGTGTGGGTTTCAAAATAATTAACCCTAAAGTTTGTTCGGCTTATAAGGGGAAAAAGAGTTACACAACTCGTAACACCATATATTGATATAATATGCTGTACAGCAGTTGGGCAGTGCTTATGCTAGTTGTGTGCTGCGTAATGTGTGACTGGCGCACGCTTATGTGAATTTACACAAAAACCAAATAATTTTTGCCTATTATAATACGAACAAACTTTAGACAAATCCATTTGAAAAACATACTCCTATATGAAAGACTTCTCAAATCTGCCACAAGGGGAGTGTGAATAGCCCATTATCAATTAGCCTATACATGTACACATAAAATTGCACATCAAAATATCCTCAGTGTTTGGCTGATGATAATTTCCATAAACCAACATGCATGTATTTCATGCCTATTCATAAATAAAAATCACAAACTCAAACTTGCACGTGGTGCATAGGGGAAGAACACTTCAACTTTTTCCACCGGGCTATTCCATTTAAAATTCACAATCCCTCTGTGGAAGATTTAGCTAACGTCTTCTACAGAGGGAGTACTGGTTTCAAATAGAATAGACAAAGGAAGGCGAGTAGTATAATCAATTTATGTCCATGTCCATTCTTGATTTACATTTAATTGAATATATTTAGGAAATGTATTCCATTTGGTTCATAGAGATGTTCCCATTTCCTGTAAGTGTCCAAGTTTCCTGTTATGGATGAATTCTGGATTGCATGGTTCGTTGCATAAAAAATGATTGTTGTGATTAAAATGGTTGCTCCATTAAGATGACATGTCTTGACACCGACTCCTTGATCTAAATATAACAATTTGCTCTATACACTGTAAAAGTCCTAGGAGAACACACATGTCCACACACAAGGAAGGGTCCCAATTACTTCTTGGCATTCTTGGCTGCAAAGAAGAAAAAGAAAAGATAATGTTGTATAATTAATGAGTAAATTAAAAACAATTTCATGATATATTGTTACCAAAGACACTCTCTTATGAAATCCGGTCAACTATGATTGTAAAGCAGTTACTAAATTTCATTGTACAAATTTATTGCAGATATACTAGTTGTACCCTAGTGCAGTCAGTGACAGCAATGCCCGGGGGCCACTCATATAAAAAGTTGTAAGCATGCGTGTGAACAAAAACGCGGAATAAGGGTGTTTTTTTCTACTGCAACGCGGGCCCGTGTTAAGGGTCTCTTTTTTGACACCATGTGTCCGTGCTAAGGGTAGTTAAATCCAATCACATTCTTACCCCTGCAAGCGTCATAATAAGATAATACTGCCCTAATTATGCAGGCGATAATTATGAGAAAAACGTCAGAGATCGACTAAAAAAGATCACTAAGGGAATTACCCAAAAGTTTGATGACCCCTGCCCCCTCCCCTCTAACATAAGTGTCAAATATAGAAAATTCCAACCCGTGATTCATAGGATACAGGGCCGTCGCTATGGTGGATGGGGATGTGGAGTGGGTGCGACAACGCAAGGATATCGATCATGTTAGAAACCAATATTCTATTTTATTTTAAAATAATTTTCTTCATATGCCTTTTTAGGCACACAAAAAAAAGCAAGTTAAAAAAAAATCACACAGAGTGTACCCTCATGAGTACATGGACAGTTTGTCGGGATGCTTGTGGAGCAACCAGTGCAACCACAAAAGAGCATTGACATCACTACCGAACTTGAGTTGAACCAAAATATAGAAACTTTACTTTTAGTGGGCTTTCTGTATATTGCCCTCATCATTTTCCGCAATAGTAATTAGGACAGTACATCATTTTCCCACTATTTCGACTGCTTATAGTGGTGACCATTAACGCTACCTTATTCTGATACCGCAACAGATGATTGACCTCGGCATGTTCAAGGTCAACACAATACAATGCAACTCGATGTACATCATCTGTGTGACCTCTGGCAGGTAGGTCCATTATCTCTCCCCTGATCTGTTTATTGATGCTAAATGTTTACCGATATATGCTAAATCCGAAAAATTGTTCTCAGTATAAACAGGCTCTTTAGAAGACCTCACTTCTGCACCCACTTACTTATTATTGGTTTGCCATCCTCCCATTTTATAACTCTGGCTTGGGTTACTTCATTCTTTAGAGCTGCAGTTTGGAGCTCTGGCTTGAGGGCTCTCCTTACTAGCCTGGCACAGATTGAAGAATACTGGATGTAGCTGCAATTATAGAACATTGGGAAATATTAGACTTAACATTAGAATTAACTCTGGCTTGGGTTACTTCATTCTTTAGAGCTGCAGTTTGGAGCTCTGGCTTGAGGGCTCTCTTTACTAGCCTGGCACAGATTGAAGAATACTGGATGTAGCTGCAATTATAGAACATTGGGAAACATTAGAAAAATGTTTTTTAACCTTGTCCATACAGATGTCGACTGCAGATGATGGCACAATCAAACTTCCCTGAAGCTACCGAATAAGACCACATGATTAAGTTCATGGATACTTAATGTGCAGTCAATGTCGTAGATTTCATTTTGACATGGGGGGATGAGGTTGGAAAACATTTCTTGAAGTATAGTGAATCTAGTCCCTTTTGGCGACAAAATAAGATTATGGTACAAATGCGCTTGAAGCACGCAATTTTTTTTGGCCAAATTCAAGCTAACCTGATCAAATATGGTGCAAGAGTGGAATAAATTCACACAAATCAATAAACTATTTAACAATAAACCATAGATCAATATGTCATCAGATTAATTCCTTTGACTGTAATAATATCCTTTGAGATTTATTTGATAGATATTTCAAAGATAAAACAATTTAAAAGATCTATTTATGGTCATGCGTCATGATTTGGGGTATAGGTAAAGGTGGTGGTGTTACATTTTTTCATTAACGAACACCAACTCCCCATTGGAATTACACAGAGCTCCTCCGCTTCCTGCTCGCCTCCACCCCTGACTAATTAAACTTAACCACCTTTTTTGGGTGCCCACTTAAGGGGGTACTACACCCCTGCCCAATTTTGTGCCTATTTTTGCATTTTCTCAAAAATTATAGTGCATTGTGGACAAGTAAGATATGGCCATGCGTTTTAACCTCGTCACACACTGATTTTTAAAATTCGCGACACTCTTTCACCTTCAAATGCCCATATTTTTCAAACCATACCCCCAGCATGCTAAAAGTACATTATACATTTTCTGAAAGGAAATTGAACAAGGAATCCAACAAGAGCCAAAGAAACTCTGTCAGATGTAAGGTTCTAATGCTACCTTTATGTGAATGAGACAAAACATCAACTGACAGTGGTACAGGGGTATAATGTCACTAACATTTCTGTGTTACCCCTGCATCTTCTTTTATGTCATTTTCTAATAGATTAGAGTAAGGGCTTTCCTGCAATATATAAATGTATGGGGGTTATTACTTTTGTAAAATGAATCAACCCTTCAAAAAGTGACCTAAATAGAATTAATTTTTCTTATTGTATTGGAGAACATTGGCCTACCATATACCCTAAAGCAGCTAACTATTTTAATTTTGTACAAAATAAAAGTGTAGATAATAATGTCAGGTTTCTTTTGATACCAAATTTATTGATAAACACTCATTTTAAAGGAAAATGGCAACACATTTGCACACCGACTGCAAGGCTCCCAAAATGAAAACTTCGCTTACAGTTTTGTGCAGAGTGCCCCGCTACCTCCACCACCCTGCCTTGGCCAATTGGATTGAGTCCCATTCTATAGATGTTCAAGATATCATATTGACACCTTTCCATAATTAATAATTGGTGTTTTAGCTGTCATTTGATACCAAATTTACTATCAAATCTTTTTTTTATTCCAATGATATGTTAAAAAACTAATGACCACAGTGAAAAATGTGACGCCACTCACCCATTTTAGATGTCGAGCTCAAAGCACTTACCCCTATCATTAGCTCAAGGCAGTTTATTGTTTCAACTATTTTACAGAATAAAAGTTCAGATAACAATGTCAGCTTTCTTTTGATACCAAATTTATTGATATGCACTAGTTTTTAAAGAAAATTACAAACTTTTTGCACTGCGAGGCACCAAAAATGAACTTCCCCATTGAGTTTGTACATAGTGAGCCGCTGCCACATGAGCCGCTGCCGCCACCACCCCTGACTTGGGTCATTGGATTGAATGCCATTCTGCTTCTGTTCAAGATACCGTAGTACCGAACTTTCCATAGTTCTTCATTAATATAATAGCTTTCATTTGGTACCAAATTTATTGCCATAGCTTCTTTACTTTCAAAGATATACTCAAAAAACAAAACAATCATGGTGAAAAGTGTGACACCACCACCCTTTTTGGGTGTTCAGATCAAAACGCATGTAGAGTAAAGTTACCACAGGACCCCAAAAAAATTGCAACAGAAGGATTTTTGGTATTTTCTTGCAGTATAAGGTCTAATAAATAACATATCAAAAGTTTACAAAAATTCAACTTGGGCGAGGGGTCCAACTGTGACGTAATCAAAATGGCCGCCAAACGCTGGAAAAATACCCATTAATCAACTAATTTTATCCATTGTTCACTCGTTATTGTGGGTTCCACTGGTAACAACCTTGTTCAGAAGTACATTACTAGATGTAGTAATGAATCTTTAAACTGTGGTATTCAGATGGAGCAATTTGACAGCCATAATTAATTTCAAAATGGCTGCCATTTTGGTATTTTGGCTTATGAAGTGAAATCATACACGTAATTGTAAGGCAAAACTTAAGGGGGTACTACACCCCTGGTCAATTCTGTGCCTATTTTTGCATTTTTCTCAAAAATGATAGCACATTGGTGACAAGTAAGATATGTATATTATAGAAGCAAGCACTGCAACTACTGTACTAAAAATTCAGCAACTCAAAGCAAGTAGTTTTTTATGCAAGTGATTTATGGATCAAATATTGGGTTTCCCTCATTTTTGATTGTAACTCCACAACTGTTGTCTGTGCTGAAATAAAAATTTCCAGTGCAATAGTTGTAGTCCTTGCCCCTATAATATACATATCTTACTTGTCCCCAACGCGCTATAATTTTTGAGAAAAAGGCAAAAATAGGCACAAAATTGTGCAGGGGTGTAGTACCCCCTTAAGGCGTTAGATTTTCTAAAATAGCCAATATCCTTTGCACATATATCCCCATTCAAATTTATATAGAGGTAGGCATACAAACCAAATTGGCAGCAAGAGTGAATTTCAAAATGGCCGCCATTTTGGTATGTTGGCTTATTGAGTTAAATTATGCACGTATTGTAACTTGAAACTTAAAGCGACAGAAATTCTGAAATAACCAACATTAATATTATACTTTCAAGTAGGCATATGTACCAATTTGGGAGCCATATTTACCACGATGCGATTCCTTTGTTTGCAGTAGTATTCATCGACCACATTGTATGTATGTTGGAATTAGTTGTCATCATCATCATCATCATCTCAGAAAAGTTCTTGATCCATATTCTTACATATAGCCTATGTGTCCACATACTTAAGTGTAATTGAGTCCATTCTTTCTGCAGCTACATTTCTTTGTGATGCATCCTGTAGAACAATTGCATGGAGTCATCTTCAGCAATGATTCTCGTGCTGGAATTCTTTTTATCATGAATGGAAAAAATTTGTCACCTTAAACGATCCATCCCCAGTCAGATATAGATGTACGTTCTCCAAGAGTTAAGCATTGCAGCAGAGGCTGTGGGTGGAAGTCTTTCAGGTTTAACAAAGTTCTCTGCTGGGCAAACTTTTTTGGAAAGAAACCTGTAGCATAAGGATTCCAAAGACTCTGATTGCTGACCATTAAACAAGGACACCATTGCTTTGCATGCAGCCTTCACTTTCTATATATTCTTGATCCATACAGGATCACCATTGATAATGTTGTGCAATACAGACTTCATGCCTACCCCAAATATTCTTGAAGTAGTGTTGTAACCTGAAAACGCATGGGCAAACAACACATCCGAACAAATGTCATCACTGAGTAAGCGCTTTGGAACATATGCATCTCCTTCAGCATGGATCACATGGCATCCTTTCTGTTGCATACGCTCCCCAGTTAGTTTAATGAGTGTCTGTTTGTTCAGATCATTTTTTTTTCCAGCAAATTGCCAGCATCTGATACATGTCTACCTTATTTGCAACCCGACTCTTGCGGGCGCTGATTCGTGTTATCCTTTGTGTTTTGTCCACCAGTGTATCTCTCAAAGACAACCGTGGCCTTGCCATAGTGATCAAATGTGAAAGATGTATTAATTATATCAGCAAGGGAACTATAGGTGCTTCCTTCTGTCCACTTCAAGCGATGTAGAAGAGAATCTCTATCAAGAACATAGTGATCAGTCCTTAGAACTGCCTCAGGGCCATCAGCCTCTGATGAGGACACATGACCCTGTATGGCTTGTAGTAGTGGTGCTTTATCTGGAAACCAGAAACGTTTGAAACAACAGAGCTGGATCAATGGTTTGGTCATCAGTGACCTTGACAGTCCGTGCAGATGCAAGGGTCTTGACTCTAGCCTTCCGTTTGTAGCTTTATGAAAAGTCAGCATGTCCTTCCATTTTGTTTACCTACTTTGAACTGGTTTTGCATGTGACTCACTTATCAGAGGGTGATGCCCCTGAGACAGTTCCAAGGACTGAGTGATCACTATGTTCATGATGGAGTTCTCTTCTGATAATTATGCATCTTTCACATTTGATCACTATGGGAAGGCTACGGTTGTCTTTGATTGATACATTGGGGACTGTATGGAACAGAAAGGATGTCATCTGATCCACGCTGATGCTGATGGAGATGCCGATATTGATACAGTGAAAGCAGCAGTCGCAATGGCATCATTTAAGTTAACAACCCTAATTGGAGAAGATACATCTGTTGGTATTACTTCTTCATTATGCAGAAAAGGACGGTAAAGACTTGTACTTTCGGTCTGACAATGATAAACCATATGTATATGATATCAAGGTTCCGAACCGCTTACTCAGTTATGACATATGTTCGGATTTGTTGTTGGCCCATGCGTTTTCAGGTTGTGACACTACTTCAAGAATATTTGTGGTAGGCAAGTCTGTATTTAACAAAACCATCAATGGGGTCAGTCCATATCAAAACAGATTGAGTGTACACCCACCCTCTTGGATTTTGCTCTCCTTTGGCTCAGGGGTACCTTTCATGGATCCCTAGGTGAGGTCACAAGAAAAAAATTCAAATTCCATTTCGTTTGCGAATGGCGGGCAATCAAAGTTTGGCGACCTCGACCAAAATTGGGAATTTAAGTGGTCCAAATGACAAAGTGCTCTCTTTGAGGGGCACTTTCTTCTTAATTGAATCAGTTGTGATCCTCTTTTTGAATGTGGTCACTCACTGGCTGTGTCTGAAATACCTAATGCCAAAAAAGATAGATTTCGAATTTCGTTGGGATTTCAGAGGGGTAAAATCAGCAATTCGTACTGTTCAATCAAATTATCTTGATTTTAAGGACCCATGATAATGTCACAGTGTACTTATAGGTCCTAATTATGTTCAGAATGGATTAACCATATGCCAATGTCTATGAGCAATTCAAAAAAGAGAAATTTCTAGACCCCTACAGAATTTTAGGCCACCCCTAAAGTGGTTCAGCCACAAATGGCACTTAAAATCGGCAAATTTTGACCCCTAATAACTTTAGGTGTACACCAGATATGAATTTCTAGTCTTTTGCATCTGAAAGAATGTAGTTTAATGTTACTAGGAACATAAGATTTGTTTTGTATTTTTGTGTTTTAGTATGAAGTTGACGCTTTCAAAAATAGTCATTTTTGCCTAACATACCATGCATACAGGATGCCAATTTTAGTATGATATTTTTTTTATATTTTTGATCACTTTATAGCCATTTGTATTATTTATCCTGATATTTCAAGTTGCTCTTGAGTCAAGTAATAAGAAAAAACTACTTTTTAATCCTCTGAATGGATTTTTAAGGGGGTCAAAAATGCACTTCCTGGCAACGATGCACATGCAAAGTACAGGTTGGGGGGTCAAATTTTCAGAATGCTCCCAATTATGTCAAGTAATATATCAAATTACTCGTATGGTCATGAGGATTCCAAAAATGTATAGTTTGTTATGTGTCAGACCTTTCAGGAGGGCGCTATGACAAAAAATATTCATAGGTCAACGACCTTTTTGAATTCTGACCATAGTTAACAACGTCTGATCTTGGTAATTTTGGTGTCTAATTATATATGTTTTCTTGCATGAGAAATACAACTAAGCAAATTAAAAAACTATACAAGGAACCGATGACCCTCTTTTGCAATATGTCTGCCAAAAGCGTCCATATTGTAATAAGGAGGTCATTGGTTCCTTGTACAGTTTTTTAAGTTATGTAGTTGTATTTCTCATGTAAGAAAAACATAATTAGACACCAAAATCGGACGTTGTTAACTGTGTAATAACAGGATAAATAAGACAATGATCAAAAATAGAAAAAAGGGTATGTTGAAATTGACATTTTGTACCCATAACCTGTACATTATTAGTCAAAAATTGGGATTTTTGGGACCATCAACTTAGTAACAAAACACAAAAAATACAAAACAAATCTTATGTTCCTAGTAACATTAGACTACATTCTTTCAGATGCAAAAGACTAGAAATTCATATCTGGTGTACACCTAAAGTTATTAGGTGTCAAAATTTGCCGATTTTAAGCGCCATTTGTGGCTGAACCACTTTAGGGGGCCTATAATTCTGTAGGGGTCTAGAAATTTCTCTTTTTGAATTGCTCATAGACATTGGCACATGGTTAATCCATTCTGAACATAATTAGGACCTATAAGTGCACTGTGACATTATCATGGGTCCTTCAAAATCAAAGATAATTTGATTGAACAGTACGAAGTGCTGATTTTGACCCCCTGAAATCCCAACAAAATTCAAATCAATCTTTTTTGGCATTAGGCATTTCAGACACAGCCAGTGAGTGACCACATTCAAACAGAGGGTCACAACTGATTTAATTAAGAAGAAAGTGCCCCTCAAAGAGAGCACTTTGTCATTTGGACCCTTTAAATTCCCAATTTTGGTCGAGGTCGCCAAACTTTGATTGCCCGCCATTCGCAAAGCGAAATGGAATTTGAATTTTTTTCTTTTTTTTTTTTACCTAGGGATCCATGAAAGGTACCCTGAGCCAAAGGAGAGCAAAATCAAAGAGGGTGGGTGTACACTCAATCTGTTTTGATATGGACTGACCCAATGGTCATCCTGTATTACAAGTTTGTTCCAAGGCATTTCGCACTCCCAATATGGATCAAGAATATGTATAAAGTGAGGCTGCAAAGCAATGGTGTCCCTGTTTAATGGTCAGCAATCAGAGTCTTTGGAATCCTTACGCTGCCGGTTTCTTTCAAAAACAAAAAGCACAGCAAAGAGCTTCGTTTAACCTGAAAGACTTCCACCCACAACCTCTGCTGCCAAGCGTCACTCCAGGAGTATGTATCTATAGGTCATGCAGTGGATGTGTAAAAGTGATGGTATGCATCCAATTGACTGGGGATGGATTCTTCAAGGTGACAAATTTGTTCCATTCATGATGAAAAGAAGTCCAGCGCCAGAATCATTGCTGAAGATGATTCGATGCAATTGTTCTACAGGATGCATCACAATGAAATGTAGCTGCAGAAAGAATGGACTCAATTGCACTGGAGCATGTGCACACATAGGCTAATGTGAGAACATGGATCAGGAACTATTCTCAGATGATGATGATAACTAATTACAACATACATGTGGTCGATGTATACCACTGTAAACAAAGGCATCGCATCGTGGAATAGCAAGATGAATTTTGTTTACTTCAAGAATATACTGTAAGCAACATATTGATTTTTATAATGGTGATTATAGCTGACAGCCATTTTGAAATGCTATATGGCTCCAAATTGGTACATACAATGTATGTCTACTTAAAAGTATAATTTTAATGGTACTATTGGTGCATAGGATGTTAGTTATTTTAGAATTTATGTCGCTTTAAGGTTATACAGGATTTTGAACTCTTGTGTAGGCAAATTGGCTGCACGTAGCCACCTAAAATATTTTGTTTTTCAAAAAATAAACATGGCAGGCCTAAAATCATACTTCATCTTAAAGTTGACACTCTAATGATTATTATTGTAATACTTTTAACGTCATAGCTCATACACAAATGTACTTTGTAAGTGTTTCAATTTGTGTTCAATTTCATGAGCATGAGGTTTTTTGGGAAAGAGGCCAGGAAAATATGGGGAGAGGGTCCGATTTCATTGCGATTTCGCATATGTGTTACAAACAAACCAATGAAATAATGTACCTATTTATTCTTTCGATAGGTCCTCCTGATTTAAAACAGTAAGCTTACATGTTCACAGAATGTCAATGAAAATGATGGGGTAAATGTCGTCTTTTTGCAACAACAATATTAATTTAGTGTGCCAATATATTGACACAATTATTCCCTACATTATTTCTTAGAAGTATCAGCTAACACATGCATATCAAAATTTTATGAATCAGCTACGGGAAACATTAAAAATAATTTATTTCATCTCAGCATATCAGGCCAAATGGTCCAAAATGGAGTTCTGAGATATCCACACATTTAGTTTCAAGTACTCACATTTTCTGCTATTTCACAGTATCAATTCACAATCCCATAATATTCCAGGTGCAGTGCTCCTGTATTACTACTGATAATCCTTACTGCATGGGAAGTATCAATTGATTTTCACAAAACTTGCAGAAATTGACAAATTTCTGCCAAAACTTCCACACTATCTATTATCATGTTCAAACCATGTGCTAACTTGTTTACAATGCTAGTTAGTGTTGCCAGGGCCAAGGTGATAGTACGGTACTTATTTTATTGATTTTGTCTAGTATAGTGCTGGTTGAATACTCATGCTCCACTGTGCATATGCTTCAGTGATTTTAGCAATCAAATGAAAATGATAGGGTTGCCAGTTCATGCACTGGAATAATAATCACTATAAGGGGCACATCACTAAATAAATGTCCCATTGAAATACATGTGAAAAAAATACAATAAAGTAACTAGGTGCATAATAATTATGAGTCCTGTGGGAGGGTAGAATGGGGGAGGGGGAGCAGTTTTTTGCAAAAATTTACAGTGCATCTTTATAAGGCTTAGGAAACACTACAGAAATATTCAAATCTGCATCATAATATCTAGGCCATTTAAAGTTTCCACATTGGCAAAAGTTAGGCTGGCCGAGAGCAGGGCCAGGGAGGATGACAGGAAATGTTGGCATACCTTTTAAAATCTAACCCACGGGCCCCCCGTGTATATTTGGGATTCCCCCTTCCAAAGAAAATGATAGCCCCTCACACCTTCTCTTTCTTCCATGAGTTACACCAAATGCGGAAGGATTTAGTGTAGTGTCCCTTTAAAACAAGAACTGTCTTTAAAAAAGAATTAGTGCTGTGGGATATCTAGAGCAAATATTGATACACAAAAATAATTTAAAAAATACTTTGTTGATACAATTTTTTCAATCTACATCTCTGAGATGTTTAATATATACATATACTTCATAAATAAAAATTAAAAAACAAAAGACAAGTTGAGTGGAATTTTCACCCTCCGTAACCTTAAGTTTCAAGTTGCAATACGTGCATAATTTAAGTCAATAAGCTAACATACCAAAATGGCGGCCATTTTGAAATTACGCTGTTGCTGCTAATTTGGTTCAGTATGTCTACCTCTATAGAAAATTTAATGGGAATATGGGTGCAAAGGATATTGGCTATTTTAGAAAATCCAACGCTTTAAGTTTCGCCTTACAATTACGTGCATGATTTGATTTCATATGCCAAAATACCAAACTGGCGGCCATTTTGAAATTCATTATGGCTGTAAAATCGATCAATCTGAATACCGCAATATAAAGATTCATTACTACATCCAGTAATGTACATCTGAACAAGGTTGTCAGCAGCGGAACCCACAAAAACGAGTGAAAAATGGATGAAATCAGTAGATTAATGGGTATTTTTCCAGCTTTTGGCGGCCATTTTGATTACGTCACTGTTGGACCCCTCGCCCAAGTTGAATTTTTGTAAACTTTTGATATGTTATTCATTAGACCTTATACTGCAAGAAAATACCAAAAAAGCTTCTGTTGCAATTTTTTTGGGGTTAGGGGTAGCTGTGTCATATTTTGATCCTACTGGAAATTTCATTTCAGCACAGACAACACAACAGTTGTGGAGTTACATTTGTACAGTCAAAAAGAGGAAAACCAATATTTGATCAATAAATCAATAACTACTTGCTTTGAGTTGCTGAATTTTCAGTGCAGTAGTTGTAGTCCTTGCCCTATAATATACATATCTTACTTGTCACCAACGTGCTATAGTTTTTGAGAAAAATGCAAAAATAGGCACAAAATTGGCCAGGGGTGTAGTACCCCCTTAAAAAAACACGACCTTATGTATAATTGCGGTGTTTACTGTAAAGTTCTCGCCTAAACTTTAGGACCACGGTGGACCCCATAGACGATTTCGGAATGAATTAAAATTTTGTGGAGGTTAATATTTTAACAAGTGGCACATTTTAAGACTAGGTACAAAAAATTTGATTGACATGAGGGGCGTTTGACGCACCCTAGCAAGCACCATGACAAATTATGCTGCATTTTTCCAAAGATCATCTCATATGAAGTAAGCTGAATGCGACCTGTACTTTTGTAACATTCCGATCACTTTTGATCACCTATTATCGGCGAATCAATTTGCTTGAAAACATGTGAGTTCTTGTTCACCACGTAAACGAAATTGTTGACGTTTTAATGATCCCCGATTTCCGGTCGATTATTTTAGCTGTGTCACGTCACGTGCATGACGCTGGTGGGAAACAGCCTAACCTAACTTCAGTAAAAAAACACAATCGCCGATATCGATGTGATTGTGGGACTTGCATAGCCATAGGTTTTTTTTTTTTACAGAGATATTTCTTGCCAAAATTTGACCATTTCTTTTCATGTTGTGTAAACATAAACTAGCATAGACACAAATGAAATTACGATGCAATACAATGCAATTTGAATGCGCAGCAGATCTATAGAAATAAGGCTGCCCGGTTTTATGCAGAATTACTATTAGACCACGTCTGGGTGAGGAAACAGGACACCTCGCCCACACGGCATCTCGCCTATACGCCACTTCGCCTACGTGCCATCTCGCCCCCTATGCATTACAATGGCGGTTGCATCATGACGATCGATGTGTTCCTGTGTTGGTAGCATACTGTACCATCTAGGATTCGTTCCAATGAATGCACTGGAATAATCAACAAATTTGTGTGTGGGGGTGTGTGTGTGTTTTATAAATTGAGGCCCCTACCGTCCGCGTCCCGGTGTAGATTATGTTCGGTTTTTAACACCGTGCTGATGTGGTTATAACAATATTTTTAAATATTTTAATATGCGTATGCATTTTTTCAACATGCATTTTTATAATTTGATAACCTCGTGTTAAAGTGTGTTATCGTGAATTTTTATGAAGATAATTTTATGAAGATAATTATACGGAAAAATATGGCAGTCTTAATTTTCTTAATATTTTCCCAGCTACCGTACCATTGATTGTTAAAACTTTCAGTCTGCTTTTAATAACTTGATATTAAAACGTGAAAAAGTGCTTAAAATAATTTTTGGCCATTTTCTCCCGCGAGACAAATTTAAACAAACCGCGCGAGCAGGGCCTGTGCTGTGCGTTTCGCCCCTTTTTACACAGCGGGTATTTGCTGCCGACGATTGCTTGACAAGTCCCCCGCGTGCCTGCACACCGCCAGCCAACCCACGGAATTGCCCAGAAATGGAATATACTGGATACACTATTGCGTGCTACGGTCACAGTGCGGAAGACTTTACTTGCCAGCGTGTTGGAGGACGGGTGCGCAAAAAAAAAAAAAAAAAAAAAATTGTAATTGCGGGCCGTGTTAAAACATGTTTGTGCTTGTAAGTCCGGACCATGCACACGAAGACCATTGAATTATGATACAAAATCATAAGGGTAATGAAAGTTGATTCCAACTTTCTCATCACCCGCATCACTTTTTTACATTAGGTCTATATTAGCTTATATTTTCACGAACAATAATTAATTTAATATGTCCGAAATGTATTTTTATTTTTACAGGTATGTTTTCATGAACAATTAGGCCCCTATATTTGAAATGTGTTATTTTATTTCACAAATTAGGTTTACTTTATACTTCATATTATAAGTTCATACTTTTTAGTGTTAAATAATATTATGGCCTAATAATTTATATATTATGGCAAAAAAAAAACCGCTTGCGAGTTTTATGTATTTTTATTTAACCGAATCATTCATTTTACCGACTATAGCAAAAAAAAACCGCCAGCAGCATGCAGCTTTGAGATATTTTGTGGGGTGCAGTGACTTATGCCCCATTTTTGCACCGCGTGTTAGCGGCGGATATTAGCTACCACTTACAGGAAAACGCCGGGTGTGAATATGTTCAATCAATGGTACCGTGATCCAAGCACGCAAAAATGCCATGATACACCGACGTACCTTCCTGGACAAGTCCCGGGCCCCGCGCGCGGCCGCATGCCTTACACACTGATGTACGATCGATTGCTTGACAAGTCCCGGGTCAAGTATGCTCTCAGTTTGATTAAGACCCCGAGAATTATACGGGCCATGTTTTTTGTGCTTGCGACGTATTGGAGGCACGCGAAGAACTTAAGTTGCAAAACTGGTTAATACCTGAGACCATAATACCTTTAGGTATTATGGTCTCAGTTAATAGGCCTACAAATACGATTTCGGTAAAATTTAATTTGGGGGTTATTCTTTGTCAATATTATTAGTAACGCGCTCCCTTATAGGCCTATACATCCAAAGACACATCATTTTCTTCTTGTTTTCACGTAAAAGGCCAGCTCCCAGGACTATTTTGTGGAAAAAGTCCTAAGTTTTAGAATATGGCCCAGAAAGACCTCTTTTTTTTTTGGGGGGGGGGTCTTCCCTCGAAAGGCCTCATTTGTTAGCAACTGCCCCCGAAAGACCTCTTTTTTGGATACTCCTCCTATTTATCGCACAATTTTACCCCCGAAATACCTTATGACCGCAAATAATAATATTAAATTATACTTTTATAGCGGGGACCCGGGTCTCCTACTAGTTTTACATAATTTAAGATTGAAAAGGAAACTGAAGCTGAATTTCTCGTTATGAATTCGGCAGAGTGACGAATCGAGAATTTTGAGAAAATTGAGTTTTTGTGTATGGTTATGTTTCAGGTTATCTTTTATTTCCACCAAAAATTAATGGTAAATTTTACTCACCGACGTAGTTAAGTTATTAAAATTTTGATTTGGACGAAACACACCCTTTTCATGAGCAGTCAAGTCCTTTAATATTGAATTGAGCGCGGAAATGGAAAATGTTACTTTTGCGCGCATTAAACTGAACTTGTGTTTTGTTTTCTTTCTCCTATAATTCTATAATCTTTCTCATTGACTTTGGTTTGTTTATTTGTTCTCTATACATCCACTCCCACACACACACCCCACATAACACTCAATACACACCCCTTCACGAACACACCTCGAAGAATGGAGCGCGAAAATGGAAAATGTTACTTTTGCGCGCATTAAACTGAACTTGTGTTTTGTTTTCTTTCTCCTATAATTATAATCTTTCTCATTGACTTTGGTTTGTTTATTTGTTCTCTCTACATCCACTCCCGCACACACACCCCACCTAACACTCAATACACACCCCTTCACGAACACATCTCGAAGAATCAAGCGCGGAAATGGAAAATGTTACTTTTAGGCGCATAAATCTGAATTTGATTTTTTTTCCTCGGTGTTTGACGGCGGTGTTTGTTAGAAATCAGTAAAGAAATATGATGTGCATATGTTTAATATACAAGAAGGTATACACATGATAAATGAAAGAAAGATAATATAATAATAGAAACAATGAAGGAATTATTTTAGACAATTAGCCTAAGTGTTAATTGTGTGTATGGCCAACCTGATCATGCAAACGACATCCGAGTAATTATAGCTTCCAAATCTGGGTGTTTGATTAAGCCTAGATAGGGAAGACCTTCTCGTAGACACACGAACAGGCAAAATAATGATCTATATGAAGTTCAAAATGAAATCATGTATGGTATTTGATAAACCTAGAAGACGCGGTGCGCGTGTTAACAGGATCTAGGAAAAATAACGAGTTATATGAAGTTTAAAATGAATCATACCTCTATATAAAGCCAAACAACCTACATCTTCCAAATCTGGGGGGAAATAACGAGTTACGTGAAGTTTTAAATTAAATCACAGCCCATCAATAAAAACATTTATTACACACAATTTTTCCATTTGTTTGAACTTTTTCCCAGGGTAGATCAGATGTCTTACAAACATAATGAATTTTATTCCAATGTATACTCAGTGGACATGTTTAAAAACATTACAATGCCAAAAAATCAGCATGATCAGGGTTGACAAGTATTATGTAAAACGATCGTAGGCCTACATTATATGGCTTTATCTCTTGGCCCCGGCTCTTGACAGCTCAGTTTCGGCACACTAAATTAATAAATACTATAGTACGTTTAAAGCCATATTATAACATTTGCTGAGGAAGACGCCCTCACTGAATTTTTAAAATTCCTTTTTTACACGATTAAATTGTACTTTATTAAACCAATATACCCTGCAAAAATCAAGACTCTAGGTGCTGTAGTTTTGAGATTTTGAATAAAACGCCGGAACCGGCGCTTTATTATTACGATGGAATTATTAGTAGAACGCATACACGATGTTCATAACACACAGTACGTACACGGCGTGCAGGACGGTGATATACACAACAAAGGGTCGTACCACAACATAACCGAAGGAGTGGTACGTATTGGCGACATTGTGCGCTGGTAGTAAATTCCAATTTTCTTTGCTTTGCCGTAGTTGTTCGACTCAAAAATAAAAGGGGATTTATCTGACAGTAAAAGCTAACATTTTATGGCAAAGAAATGCTAATCTATTTTGTTTGAAAATGTTATAATATGGCTTTAAGGGACCCTTGGACTATGTTTGTCAGAAGAGAGGTAGAAGGTTAAATTTGAGGGGCATGTGCTTGGTTGAAAGTTTATACTTGGCCTAGCACCTACTTTAAAAAAAGTCTTTTCCCCCTTTGAAAGGTTATTGTATTGTCAATGGTCATGTCATATACATAAATAATTTTCTGACTTTGGTTTGTGAGCTGAATACCTAAAGCCTTGCATTTGAATCAAATAAATATATTATATAGGATACATGCTAAATACTTTAAGCCAAAGCAATTAAGTATAACGAGTCAGATCATGATGACGGTGTTTATCGGGGTGTTTATGTTACAACATATGCGCAGGTGCTCCTTTGTTAAAAGGGAAATCCCTAATGAGAATGTTCAAAAATTGAGTAGTTCTGTGAAAGTCCACTATAACCGCCCCACCCAAAAGGAAGTTCGTCTTCATGATCTTTCTTACGCCATGCGAGATACTAGTAGTGATCATAGTCTGAGCTAAGCATAGTTTGGTAACTATAAAGAAAAAAGTCCTACTCGTAGTCGTCGGACTATCAAAAAGCTGAGACGGTTAAATAATAGCATACTAGTAGTGATCATAGTCTGAGCTAAGCATAGTTTGGTAACTATAAAGAAAAAAGTCCTACTCGTAGTCGTCGGACTATCAAAAAGCTGAGACGGTTAAATAATAGCATAGATGCCAGTACGACATAGCGTACAAGCTAAAACATATTTAAATCATGCATTATCAGTTTGTTTTATAGAGCAAAGTTTCAACACCGTATATATAAATTATATATGCATGAATAAAGTGCACATGACATAGGCCTACGTGTCTTCCAAATCTAGGTTTATCAAACTCCCAGATTTGGAAGTTATATGAAGTGGTCTAATGTGTAATTTGCATAAAAATAGCTTCCTATTTAAATGTTAGTTTTCACTGATAGCTCGTACTGATCGCTTTTATCCCCTTTTAATTTCGAGCCAAACAAATGAGGTAAACAAAAAAAATTGCTATTTCATTCCAGCGCCTATACAATCTGTGTATTAGCTCGCCGATCATATTATTATCGGGAGCTAAGTAAAAGACCAACATGGACCCAAACCAAACCGATCAGATACCGCGAGTCGGACTCAGATGCCAACAACACGGAAATCCATCCAAAAGTGGCAATATAATAATAAGAAGTTAAGAACACATGCAGTAAAACATAAAATCAGGCCAAATAAAAGAGCATAAAAGTAAAACAAAATTGTGACTAAAAATATTTTTTTTAAAGTAGAACCACATAACGAAACAATAACATAACACATAACAAAAAGTAGAAACAAAAATAAAAACAGAACAAAAAGGCCTAAATCCAAAAGAAAGCAAGACCAAAGCATACGCAAAAAAAAGACATAACATTAATTATTGATACAGACAAAATAAATCAAACAAAAACGCATAATATACAAAAAACAATACGATCGTACCAAATTAGTATATAGTAGGCTACAAAATAGTACAAAATAAAGAAAAGGATAACCCGCCAAACCGAACCAAAATCATACTAGAAACGTAACAAAAACAAGCAAAAAGCCATAGGCCTATCCCAAACAAAGAAATTAATTTACCAAACAAAGAAAAGCATAAACAACAGTACACTAATTAAAGGAAACAACTAAATTGAAAATATAACCAAAAATCCACTCAGACAAAGCTTTAATATTAAAATCCAAACACAAAAACAAATCAACATTAAACAACATAACAAATTATAGCAAGAACCAAAAACAACAACAAAGCCAAACACTAAAAAAAACATTACGAAATATAAAAGACGATTACCCAATAAAGAAAACTATGCAATCCAAAAGACTAAAAACGGTACCGTAGGAAACGTAGGGTAGGCCTATTAAATTTTGATGAACCACACTTTCCTTATTTCTGACACACAATATACTGAGCTACTATTCCAATTGCCGCTATTAGGTGAGGGGGAAATACAACTATTATTACTTCTCAACTTCAAATCACCAATCATCACCTATCGACACCGGGCTATTCTCAATACTACACCATGTGGTCACTCCTCAATACTACACCATGTGGTCACTCCTCTCGTCCATTCAATGGGGCGATTTAATGAATACATCATTGATAGTACGGTCTGAATACACACACATCCTGTGCGCATCAATCGTATACATCCACAATGCCATTGCGTTGCATTGCCGCTATATCTAATTAGGGGGCGAGATGGCACGTAGGCGAAATGGCATGTAGGCGAAATTGCGTGTAGGCGAAGTGCATTGTGGGCGAAGTGTCCTGTATTCCTGGGTGAATGCGTTGCAAGCATGGCAAGGGTGTCGAATTCGGATCCGCAAGGATTGTATAAAAATTTAACTGCATCATTATTTCATATCTAAACTTAACTGTCTTACATAAACTTGATTACAAACTACTCATTATAATATTTTCTACTACCTCATGCCAACCGCTCGCCACGCAGCCACCATTTTGATGTATTTCTGTGCAAAAATCCGTGCGTGAAAGGTCTTTCCGATGAACTTTTCCGGTCCTGGCTATCCCACAATGCATCAAATTTAGACCACTTATCGTACAAATTTCTGTCAAATAATTTCAATATTTTCGAAGTTTTTGCTTATATTTTCATAAAAAAGGCATTAATATTACTTATAAATCCTGAATCTTTATTTTAGATTTATTTTTAAATGAAATATCATTATTAAAACGAATGCCATTTAAAATTAAATTTTATTAACTTAGGTGGTCTGTTCATCCAAATCAAAACATGGCGTAGATCAGATGATGATTGTCACAAGATGATAGTCATCTGAACAATGATATTACGACCAACTTAGGCCGTGAATGCCCTTCTGTGTTTACTAATGCATTAATCATTCTGTTGCTTAACTAAAGTTTTGTTCAAGAAACGCAGCGTTGCAACAAACAAGCTGGAAGTATGGATGATAATGGTGAGTACACTTTTCTGTTTCACTGTCATAAATCTGTGTGAGTCAATATAACATTTTTGATTTGCATTGTTTGAGTCAATATTGATATTCTTCTTAGTCTAGAATTGATATATGCCATGGTCTGATACTGAATGTGTATCTGTATCTGTATCTGTATCTGGGTCTCCAGCAAAACGGTAGATCCGCATCCCGCTAGAGTTTGGACGGGTCGCGGAGCTAGATGACGTAGTTTTGCTTTCCCCCATTAACAAGATGATCAGCGACGGCTGTCTTGAATTGTTCTAGTTTGGTTATATTAATGATGGCCTCTGGGAGATCATTCCAATGGGGAATGGTTGATGGATAAAAACTGGTACTGTAGACCTTAGACTTGGCATGAACCCGGTGGTATGAATACTGGTGGGATCTCCGGTGGGTTCTGGTTTGAGTTTTGAGTTCATGTTGCACATCCACAAGTTCATGGGTAATTTTATACAGCATGTTGAGCCGGGCTATTGTGCGTCTAGTTTCAAGCAGTGGCCATCCGAGTTCTTGAAGCATGGCTGTCACGCTAGCTTTCCTAGTGTAGTTGTTACAACACATTCTGGCTGCAAATCTCTGTATACCTTCAAGCTGTTTCTTTTCTCCTTCAGTAAATGGAGCCCAACCGCAAACACCGTATTCCAGCTTTGGGCTAACCAGAGATTAGTAAAGGCGTGATTTCACATTCCTGCTACAAGACTTGAAGTTCCTTCTGATAATACCAGTGGTCTGCTTGGCATTGGTGGTGATCTTATTTATGTGGGATGACCAGGTGCAATCACTGCTGAAGATAAGCCCAAGATATGGGTGGTTGGTTGTAGTCTGCAGGGGTCTGCCATTGATTTCATAAGGGTGGATAGCTGGGTTCTTCTTGGTGGTCATGTGCATGACAAAGCATTTGTCAGAGTTGAATTTCATCTCCCACTCACTTTCCCATCTACACAGGGCGTCCAGGTCACTCTGAAGAGAGGCAGCATCTGACGAGGAATTAACTTCCCTATACAAAAGCCCATCATCTGCGAAAAGCCTGGTTTTTGAAGATACATATGAAGGAATATCGTTCACGTAAAGGAGGAACAGTAGCGGGCGAGGACTGTGCCCTGGGGCACACCTGATAAAACTCCTGCTGATGTAGAACACTCTCCTTCAAGAACTACTTTCTGAACGTGATGTTAGGAACCCTGAGATCCAATTGTAAATATGTCCAGTAATACCGTAGTGTCTCAATTTCAGGAGAAGTCTTTGATGGGGGCGCGATCAAACGCCTTAGAGAAATCTAGTAAAATTGCGTCAATCTGCTCTCCCTTTTCGATTGATTTCGCGATATCCTCTACTGTGGTGAGTAGCTGGGTGTCGCAACCTCTCGTCTCCTGAAGCCATGTTGGCAGTCATTGAGTATGTTGTGACGCTCTAGATGGTACATTATATGGCGGTGAATGACATGTTCAAGACACTTGCACACAACGGACGTGAGCGATATAGGGGCGATAATTACTTGCATCGCTTTTACTGCCTTTTTTGAACACAGGAGACACATTAGCAGTAGTCCAATCATCTGGGAGTTCACCAGTGGATATAGATTGGTTGAAAAGAGCTGACAAAAGTGGAGCTAATTCCACGCTACATTCTTTAAGGATTTTATTAGGAATGTTGTCTGGCCCAGAGGCCTTGGAGGGATTGAGATCATGCAGAAGTTTTTCTATGCCAGCAGCCGTGATTTCAAGCGGATCAATATCAGGAAAAATCTGTTGTAGTCCGGGAAGGTTTGGCGTATTTTCGCGGGTAAAGACGGATTTGAAAAATGAGTTCAAAACATTTGCTTTGCCAACATGATCGGAGGCGGTTTCGGTGCCATTTTTAATGGGTGCACACCAACATTGTCTGTTCGCTTTGATTTTACGTACTTCCAAAATTTCTTTGGGTTCTGCTGGAGGTCTTCTTCAAGCATAAGCGGAGATATACTCATTGTGGGCTTTATTCAAGTTCCTCTTATCGCTTTCGGGCGCTTTTGAAGAGTTTGGAATCTTCAGGATTTTTGATTTACATTGTTTATTATACAGTCTTTGGAGCTTTCTGCTGTGGCGACGAAGTGCGGGGGCGAACCAAGGCAGATTAAACCTGGTGGAAGAGTATTTGGAAGGGATGTATTTTTCAGTAAGCTGCATAAGGGAATCTCTCAGGTGGATCCAACTTTCATTAACAGATCTTGACTTCATGTCTTGGAGAAAACACTGACCAAAGGTTTGCAAATCCTTACGAAGATCATCAAATTTACCTTTTTTATATAGGAAAAATTTGCGACGAGCAGGTTTGGCTGTTGAACACCCGCTGTTAACATGGATCTTCACCATGCTATGGTCACTTAATCCGGGTAATACCTTAGTGTACTCAACAATAGTGGGGTTAGAAACAAGGAACAGATCCAGAATGCTATCTTTCCGGGTTGGCTCGGTAACAAGTTGATCGAGGCTGAAGAAGTTGCAGATGTCAATAAATTTCTTACATTGAGCAGTAAAATTGCTACCAGTTTTAACAGACTGATCAGGCCAATTTATGTCTTTGAGGTTAAAATCACCTCCAAGCCATATTTCACAGTTTCCTTTAGTTTTCTGGTGGAGTTTGGAGAGAGACAAGTTCAGCAAATCAATTGGTTCATCGAGGTGTCAGGGTTGTAGAATGCCCCAACATACACTTTTTTTTCTTTGGGCCACATTCAACACGAACCCAAATACATTCAGAGTCAGAATTTAAATCATCAAGAAGATGACAGGAGAGGCCTTTGGCGGCTATCAAGACTCCTCCCAGCCATCAGGACGATCTTTTCTAAAGATGGCATACTCAGGTGGAAATAACTTCGGCATCAAGGATGGAACTGTTTAGCCAAGTTTGGTGCCAATTACAATGTCTGGCTTTTGTTCATGAAGAATTGACAGGAACTCAATTGTTTTGTTTTTATACTTTGAAAGTTTATGTTTAAAATGGTGAGTTTTTTCGCTCTAGTCTTTTTTTCTGGTTTAGTCTTATTTGCATGCTTTTCTTTAGGAGTGCGAGCAGAGTCAAATCTCTTGGTTTTGCCTTTGTTTAACTTTGGGGATGATGTAGCAAGTGGTTGCACATCATTCAGTGACTGATCCGAATCCAAAGGGCTAAACGGGTTTTCCGTTTGAAAATCAAAGTCAATATTGATCAATGAGTCAGAGTAATTTGGATGTCCACATCCATCACAAATCCAGGACGTGCTTGTATTAGCAAGAAGGTTGTAAGTTTTACTACTCATGTTGATACAGGTAGCATGGTTCCATTTTTCACACTCTTCACACTGGATACCCTTTACAGGATAATACCCTACTTCATCACCACAGATTCCACACGGTGCTGGAGGGTCATTAAATGAGGAGCCTGATGGAGGACCTGGATTTGGATTAACGTCATTTCCAAGACCAATAATCAGAACATGGGTCCATGATAGACCTCTTGAGTTTTTGAGAGTTTTGATGAATTGTTTGCGTGAATTAAGCATTGTTGTTCCAAGAAGATTTGTAGTACCAAAATCACATCATCTTCACAGTCGGCAAATCTTAAGTCTACAGTTGTACTTACAGTCTTGTAGTCCCTAGTGTTCCCAATACGGGCCAAAGTGAGCACCAATCCAATAACAAAATAACTAATGGTAGGCTTCATACTAAATATACAGGCTGATAAAAACTTTGCACTTTAGATGTCGAGTACGATGTAGCTGTAGTGACTATACAAGATGGCTGATTTCACATACAGAACTATTTCAGTGTTCACAGAATTGTTTAAAAATGTCATAAAAACACAGTAACGATGAACAATAAACCAACACGCGAATCCTCAAACATATATAAATGCTTAAAAATGCGATAAAAAGACCAGGATGGCCGGAGGAAACGCGAAAAATAAAGGATTTAAAAAGCTAAAAAATCCCCGCGAAATTAAAAAGTCGTCTAGCTCCGTGACAGCGCCCTCATGTGCGCTACTAGACTGCGCGCGGTGCTCAGTCTCCAATGATAGTCATTTATCTATTGACCGTACTTTGAAGTTATGTTATGACTTATGTCATGAGTATCCATGTGATACTACCATTGGGGGCGCTACCACAGAGCATACCTTGAGAGGACACTTGGCTCGTTTGCATGGCAGTCGGACTCTCCATTGTATTTGTTCATTTGTGTATGGAGAGCAATGGCGACCCTTCATTGTATTTGTTCATTTGTGTATGGAGAACCATTCTTGGAGCCCATGGGACTCAGGCTAGGTCCTCAGGTAGAGTCAGACGCTGTATATACTAGAAACGCATATTCTTAAGTCCGCAAGTTTATTCAATGTTAGCATTAAATTTGTATTGCCCGGCAGCGCGCGCAATGGAAAAACCTGAATTTGTTACAAAGGAAATTAAAAAAAGTCGGGTTCCACCTGAGTACATATTAAATGGGTGTAGAAATTGTTCTGAAAATATTAATTAATTTAGACAAACATACGGGATATAATGAACCTTTGACATGACGCCATGATGACATGATTTTATTAGTCGTTTTATATCACCTATACCGTGTGTCATAATACCAATATTTTGTAATTTTATATAAGAACTAATATTTTGCATCATAAATGCGCAGTCCATATGTACAAACGAATACTAATCTTCAAGATATTAAGCTTTAGAAGACTTCAAAATAACATGTCACTAAGCAGGTCATAGGTGCTGGCCTTGTCCTATTGTACTTGTTCATTTGTGTATGGAGAGCTCACTGACCTGTATAGAGGTCAATGGGAGCTAGAGCTTCTTTACGGGGCACTATCGGTTTCAGGGCGTAATTCATTGAACTCAACGGGCTGTTACATGTATTTGAAGTGCTTTTATGTTATTGCAAAACGGATCGTGGCGAAAGCTAATAAATAATTCATACCAGGGTTTAATTGATCTGGGATGCGGACATTTCATTATTCGCAAACCGCCGGGATTCGATATAGGTTTGCGTTGTAAAATGAAAATGTGAATAAGAGTGTCATCCCCCTGGCGCTACATGAATCGAATCCATAGGCCCAGGCGGTGGTGGAAGCGATATCGCCAATTTTGATGTCGCCATTGGCAGGGCATAGGAAAAATATTTCCTGTCTGGGAACTTAAACTATGTTGCTTTAAATTTTCTGTGAAATTCGCGAGCGCCTTGTCGCTCGCCCTTAACGGTTGGGGTCCAGGGGCTCAAAAAGCCTAAAAAGCTCATGGATTTTAGACTTTTAAAAGTAAGAAATCACCATTCTGAGGCTCTAATTCAGGCATGAGAGTGGGCTTTGATAAAAAACCTTTCATAAAATTGTTGACACCCACCTCTTCGGGTATGTGGGAGGGGCCCCCCATGCGGGGGGGGGGTACTAATGTGCATGAAGAATGCATTGTATGATAAGAGTAATGTGTAAAAATACGCTACATTTTATGCTCTACAATACAACAATGAACAAGAGTTGAGTGTTGGACTTCCTCATCTTCAGAATTATCTTGTGGGATTCATCATGTTCATTTCCGACATGGTCAAGTAATTATAGCATAAATTTTAATAACATGTTTTTCCTGGCCTTACACACACTCTAACCCATCTCACAAACCTTACTATAAATATACAAACCCAACTAAGCCTAACACCCTTGCCCAACCCCAAAAAGAGAATTAGGGGTGAAATTAATTTCACCCCAAAATCGGACCTACATCATGTATATAGCATGTTTAGTATTATTAAATGCCTGAATATATAAAGTTTCAATTACTTTATTTAGCCTCATCTCATCAAAATAGCTATTTCATGGCTTATTATAGGAAGGAGAAACCTTTCACATAATTTTGGAAATTAAAAAAAAAAATCTAAAATTCTGAAAATACAAAAAATACTTTTTTTTTTGCATGCAACAGTTTTTTCTTGCAGGTTAGAAATTTGATAAATAGGTCCATACATGCATTTTGTATATGATGACCTATTTATCAAATTTCTACCCTGCAATAAAAAAGCTGTTGCATGTAAGAAAAAAGTTCTTACCCAGAAGAAAAAAGCTTTTGCATTTAAATCTATTTTTTTTGTATTTCCAGAATTTTAGAAAAAATTTTCAAATTTCCAAAATTATGTGAAAGGTTTGTCTTTTATTTTGTTAGCAATAAAAATAACAATTTCCATGAAAATTGAAATGAGGCAAATTTAAAGTAATTAAAACGTTATAAACACATTCATGCAATACATTTAAAAATATTAAATATAGGTCAGATTTTCTGTCATTTTCAGGTGAAATCATTTTCTACCCTAATTCCCTTTTGGGGGTAAGGGCAAGGGTTTTGGGTTATGTTAAAGGTTAGTTGGGCTTGGGTGGTTTGAATACATGCAGTAAGGTTTGTGGGTGGGTTGGTAAACATTTCAAAAAAACGTAAGAAAAAATTATATTTCTGTGACCTCCAATTTTTTTTCTGGGAACGGCGCGGCGCGTTACCCCGGATTTCGAGGGCCTGGCCATTGGATTAACACATAATCATGAAATCTTCACAAACAATTCTAAATTTGTTATGTGGTGTCAAAGCAAAATTATCTCACTCTAAAACCGTCGGGGTTCGACAAAGTACCCCACTGTGAGTATGTTAATTTTCCATTTGTAATTGCTAACCGTGTATTTGGAATGGGGCTGTCAGCCCTGTATCTTCGCCAGCCTCGTACGTCACGTGTTGCGTGTCCTATGCCGCCTGCATAGGCCGATTACACCACAGCTGAGGAGAGAGAAAACAGAGCCCGTACCACCAGTCAAAGTCTCCGCATCATCCGATAATGAGGGCCGATTGTTCCATGAAATGCCACAGGCGAGACTGCTACGCAAGTACCGCGTATTTTAATGGTCTATCGCGTAACCGTAATTGCGAAAGCACGCAACGCTCTATCGCGTATACGCGAAGGCACGCAGCGCTGGCGTGATTGTTAGACACGGCACGATCGAACAATCGGCCCTCATGAATATATGCGAGAATTCACACTATACAATACACAGGGACTTTGACTGTTGATACATGGTCTGTAATATAGTCTGTGGATGACACACATTCGATGGTAGTAAATGGGCATGTTTTGCATTGGCGCTTGCTCAAGTTACAAGTAGTCTAGCCATGAATTTGCTCACATGCTCATGAGCTTCACATGCAAGGCTTGAGGCTGTTGCATTTGAAATCTAGTCGGATTCGCTGAAGCATGACACTGTCACTGTACAAAAAAATGTATATGGAAGTGCAGAAGTAAACACAGCCGATCACGACGGGTGATCGCATCAAAAATGTGGCTAAAATTGCACTTCAACAACAGTTTGGACTGTTCAAAATATAGGCAATCTTTACTCAAAAACTTTGACTTGACTCATCAAAATAACTTGTCAACATTTATCACTTTTAGCAGAATAAATTAATACATCAACAATTGCAAAAAATGCAAAACTATCGTGTGCAAATTCGAAGCTAGAGTTATCATTATCAAGTAAGTTAGCGTGTAGCATTACGCAGCATACCAGTCAGGCCAAAAAATAAATTGTTTGCTTGTCCACAGATCACTTTCAGAAGTTGGGTCGGTTGGGAAAGGTTTTTTATTTTATTTTCTTTGTTTTTTAATTATCTTTTTTTTTCCACTTACGGTACCAAAAGTATAATGTGAATTAAGTACCGTGATTCGTCCGAGTATAGTCCCACGCCGAGTATAATCCCACCCCACAAAAAAAAAAAAAAAAAAAATTTTTTTTTTTTTACAAGTTATTTTTTTCGGTTTTGAGTGTCCCTGGACCTGAACCTAGATGCTAGGATCATTCATGGTTGACCTAAAAAAAAAAAAAAAAAAAATTTCAAGATATTTTGTATTTTTAATATGAAAATTGATCATTTGTATTCATGTCATACTCTATTAATGATTTCAAAATGCATTGAATTTGAATGCATTTTGAAATCATTAATAGAGTATGACATGAAAACAAAGTATCAATTTTCATATTAAAATACAAAATATCTTGAATTTTTTTTTTTTTTTTTTTTTTTAGGTCAACCATGAATGATCCTAGCATCTAGGTCTCAGGTCCAGGGACACTCCAAAACCGAAAAAAAAACTTAAAAAAAAAAAATCTTTTTTTTTTTTTTTTTTGAAATTGAGTATAATCCCACCCCCAATTGTGAAAAATTTTCACATAAAAAACGGGTGGGACTATACTCGGACCAATACGGTACTTGTTTGTATGTAAAACACTCACTGGCTACAGAACCTCGACCGAAGACAAAATCAAGGTTAACCCTACCTTTTGGCATTGTACAAAATGTACACAGCTAACTTCTACCAGTACTGGGCCAGTAATAAGCATTTATCACTGCGCCCAGTACTAGCACCAGTACTGGGCTAGAAAAAGTCAGCGCTAGCACTGGGCAAGACAAAGTCGGCGAGTACTGGGCAACTACTAGCGAGCTACGTATAAGGCTCGCAATTGTGCCGGATCAGTGCCAAGTGCTAGCCGACTTTAACTGGCCCAGTAATTATTTCACCAGATCTGGCCAAGTACTTGTGGGTGACGCGCTTATACTAGCGAAACTGTTCCCAATCAATTATGTTTTGAGTTTTTTCACCCGTTTCACCATGTTCACGAGTCTGGTTTTGAAGCCAGTTTTAGGCTTTTAAATAATATTAGAACTTCCTCGTTAGGATATGAATTATAGGCCCCGATGCTGAGCCTTCAGATAATAAAAATGGCAACTTTTTTTAAAGCAATTTATATTAAAAACAAGCCTGGCTTTGTCAAGCCTCATGCATACGCATAGGCATAGCAAATGCACGAATACCAGGCCTACGTCTACATGTCTATTCCAACATGTACTGTATAAATTATGTAACACATTTTTGAAAGTTTGAGTAGGCCTAAATAAGGAATCAGTACAAAGAGAATTGTAAATTGTAACGGCCTTCAAAAAAATGATACGGTAGGCCTACATGCCTTGTGTGTAGCCGAAATGCAGTTTATTTGGATCAGCTTAGGCCTAGGCCTATTAGTTTAACGGTTTCGATCAGTGTTCTTTCTTAGTGAAAAAGCAAGTGCAAGGCAATTTTAGAGCTAGGCCATAGGCCTATTTGTAAATAAAAAATCCATTTTAGGCTAGGCTATATTTTAAAGGTGTGAATCGGAAATTTCACTATCTCTTTTTTATCAATGTTAAGCCTTTTTCTAAAACTAGTCTTTATAATTTTTTTTTTTACAAAAACGATGTGGGGTTTTAGACTGATGGGGTTCCGACAAAAAATAATTTTTTCTAAAAGTCGTTTTTAATTGAAAAGGTTGCTTTTTTTATGAAAAGTAGCCTTTTTCTAAAAATATGTCTTTTTAAAAAAAAGTAGGCCTAACCTTTTTTTCTAAAATGCCATCTTTTTTTCATTTGCCATCGTTTTTTTTTAGCCCCTGTATTTAGAAGATTTCAGACTGACATGGTTTCAGACTTTTGGGTTCTGCCGAAAAGGAAGTCTTGCTTTTTGTTTTTTGAAATGACATCTTTAAAAAAGTCGCCTTTTTCGGAAATGATGTCTTTAAAAAAAGTTGCCTTTTCCCTGAAATGACGTCTTTAAAAAGTCACCTTTTTCTGAAATGGCATCTTTATGAAAAGTCACTTTTTTCTGAAATGACATCTTTTTAAAAAAAGTCGCCTTTTTATAAAAATATATTTGAAAAAAATCACTTTTTTTCTGAAATGACGTCTTTTTACTAGTCGCCTTTTTTCTGAAATCTTTTTAAAAAGTCGCTTTTCCCTAAAATGACGCCTTTAAAAAGTGACATTTTTCTGAAATGGCGTCTTAATAAAAAAAAGTCGCTTTTTTCTGATATGACGTCAAAAAAGTCGCTTTTTTTTCTGAAATGACGTCTTTAAAATAGCCTCTTTTCTGAAATGAGGTCTTTTTAAAAAGTCACCTTTTTCTGAAATGACGCCTTTAAAAAGTTGTTTTTTCCTGAAATGACGCGTCTTTAAAAGTAATTTTTTCTGAAATGATCAATCAAAATGTCAATTTAAAAGTCATTTTTTCTGAAATGATCAATCAAAATGTCTTTTTTTTTTAAAGTCGCTTTTTTTCTGAAATGACGCTTTTTAAAAAGTCGCTTTTCCTAAAATGACGCTTTAAAAAGTCGATTTTTCTGAAATGGCGCCTTTATAAAAAGTCACATTTTTTTCTGAAATGTCTTTGTAAAAAAAGTCGCTTTTTTACGAAATGACGTCTTTATAAAGTTGTTTTTTTCCTGAAATGACGTCTTTAATAAAAGTCACATTTTTTTCTGAAATGTCTTTTTAAAAAAGTTGCTTTTTTACTTAAAATGACGCCTTTAAAAGTTGTTTTTTCCTGAAATGACGCCTTTAAAGTCATTTTTTTCTGAAATTATGTCTTTTAAAAGGCGTGTTTTTTCAAATGTCTTTTTTTAAACAGCCGCCTTTTTCTAAAATGTCTTTAAAAAGTTGCCTTTTTCTGAAATGACATCTTTTAAAATAAAAAGTAGCCTTTTTTTTTCGAATTACTTCTTTTAAAATATAAATTAGTCTTTTTTTTAAATGTCATCTTTTAAAATAAAAAGTAGCCTTTTTTTCAAATGACATCTTTTAAAAAGTCACCTTTTTCTGAAATGTCTGTAAAAGGTCACTTTTTCTGAAATGACGCTTTTTAAAAAGTCGCTTTTCCTAAAATGACGCTTTTAAAAAGTCGCATTTTTCTGAAATGGGGTGTTTATAAAACGTCACATTTTTTTCTGAAATGTCTTTTTAAAAAAAAGTCGTTTTTTTACAAAATGTCTTTTTAAAACAGCTGCCTTTTTCTGAAATGTCTTTTAAAAGTCGTCTTTTTCTGAAATGACATCTTTTAAAATAAAAACTAGCCTTTTTCTCAAATGACATCTTTTTAAAAAGTTACCTTTTTCTAAAATGTCTTTTTAAAAAGGTCCCTTTTTTCTGAAACGTCTTTTTAAAATAGCCGCCTTTTTCTAAAATGTCTTTAAAAAAGTCGCTTTTTCTGAAATGACATCTTTTAAAATAAAAAGTAGCCTTTTTCTCAAATGACATCTTTTTAAAAAAGTCACCTTTTTCCGAATTGTCTTTTTAAAAAAAGGTCGCTTTTTCTGAAATCACGTCTTTTAAAAATGACATCTTTCCAAAAAGTTGCCTTTTCTAAAATGGCGTATTTAAAAAAAAATCGCCTTTTTATGAAATGACATCTTTTTTATAAAATGTAGCCTTTTTTCTCAAATGACATCTTTTTTAAAAGTCAACCTTTTTTCTGAAATGACGTCTCTTTTTAAAAAGGTCGCCTTTTTATGAATTGATGTCTTTTTTTTATCACCTTTTCTAAAATAATGTCTTTTAAAACCACCTCTTTTTTTTTTTTTTTTTCGTCTTTAAAAAGAGTCGCTTTTTCTGAAATGACTTCTTTTATATAATTTATATTTTTTTTTTCTGAATAATAAGTTGCCTTTTCTCAAATGACATCTTTTAAAAAAATCACCTTTACTGAAATGACATCCTTTTAAAAAAGTCGCCTTTTTCTGAAATGATGTCTTTATAAAAAGTAGTCTTTTTCTGAAATGACATCTTTGTAAAAAAGTTCCTTTTCTGATATTATGCAAAATTTGTTTCTTTCTGATATGACTTTCGGACTGACAGGGGTTCGGACTGATGGTGTTTCGGACTGACAGGGGAGACCCCATCACAAGTGCCCCTAAAAGCGCCCAAGGCAATTAGGGCAATGTGGGTACTTTTTGGGTGTTTTTTTCTTATGAAAAAGTGTTACTAGTATACTGATGGGGTGGTAAAAACAGCAAGAAGTAGGTAGAATCAGCATCTGAAAGTGTGGTACATCCCCGTACAAAAATCCCCAAATAAGCCTCGAACCCCCTTTTTTGTTTTTTACAATGTCATTGAAAGAGTTAATATGGGTGGTTTTTAACCCAGGAATTATGAACATTTTTGGTTTTCTTCCTCACAACTTGATGGATTCATCTGTGAGGTCAAATTTGGGCAAAAATACTAATTTTTGGAGAAAATCCCCCCAAATATAAACAGGGGTTTTTTGCCCAAATTTTTATTAAAAAAAGGCATTAATTTTTAAAAACAATTTGCAATCATATAGCCCAATAGCCCATAATTCCAGGGTTATTATATTTACCTGATAAGTCCTGGAAGATTACATATTAAGGCCAAGTAAAATAAATAACATGTATATCGTCTGGAAGCAGTTATTATTTGTTACAAATTTACTATTCATTTCTGTGTAAAATTTCAATTGCAAAGGCTTTGTCCACACATAAAAATGTGGAGCCCCTGATATTTTTGATGGTATTACTACCACTAGCTGGAACAAATTGCCAAAAATGGATGAGGGAGGGGACAATATACATGTTATTTTACTTGGCCTAAAAAAATAATGGCGACTGAGACTCGCTCAATGAAGTGCAGTTATTTCAAATATAATTGAAATTTAAAAATCAACCTTGTATTAGTTTTGAACAAAATTGCAATTTTCACATCTAACCTTAAATCTGCTTTTTAATAGATTTGACCTTCAGTATTTAGGATTGAACCATCATTAGGTGTCATAAATCCTAGAGTGACATAAATGTATAAAAAATGTATGTTCATGTTTGGTGCATAATAAATGATCATGCTTCTTTTCAGTCTTTCTTTTCAGTCTCAAGTTTATTTCATGTAGAACCTTTCAGATTTTAGGGTAGTAATATTTTGTCATATGTACATTTGGCCCCTGAATATGGATGAAGAAAACCCTTCAATATAAAGTCTACACCTACAAGGCTTTATCCATGTTCAAGGGCCAAAAGTAAATATGACTTTTTTCCTGCATGTACTTTGGCCCTTGAACAAGGATGAAGCAAACTCTTCAATATAAAGTCTACACCTACAAGGCTTTATTCATATGTTCAATGGCCAAAAGTACATATGAGGCTTTTCCCGCCCAGTGACGGATTTACCCTTTATTTCTTAATCAGATAATCTGTTATCCTCACAATCCAGAATTAAAAATGTTTCATAGCATTACTGAGGATTTTCAACCACCTTATTAAATTCTGCTAATCTATCCTGTGAGAATATTTGTGCAATAAAGTGATTGCTTTCCTGATTCTCCACCAATTGGAAGTCATGATACTGATTGTGTATGTAGACGGGTATGTAGAACACCAACAGTTTTCTGAATTTTTTTGAGTTTAAAAGTCTATTTTCCACATTTCCCAGCTTCACATTTACTTGCTTGGAAAAAAAGGTAGTATATTTCCACTTTGTGTTCAAGTGTCCAAGGCATTCCAGCCTGGTTGGTAGCTGCAATTGGTCTGAAAGGCATGCATTCCTATCATAGTGAAGGCTAAGAATATGTAGAGTCCGAGCATTTTAACAAGAGTTACAGTGGAAGACGTGATGTCTCCATGATATTGATTTTCAGTGATCCCAATCGACTACTTTCACTGCCACCATGGCACTGTCAACGCTGTTGATCAAGTCATGGTACTTTCTGATGGTCCTTTCTGAAACAACAAAATAACAATATTGATACAAAAGTTATAAACAGAGCTGTTGGACAATTTCATTATTGTTATCCACAGCAGAAGCCTGTCAAGTTATAGTGTAAAATGTTCTTAAAATCCCCGCACTTCCCAGGCTGCACTTTCAATCCTATGTATTATTATTACTGTATTACAGTCCATCTTATTTGTTACATTACACTGCTCACTAATGATATTTCAAGCATACTGTTATCTTCAGTAGACAACAACCCGACTATTTTAAACCTTGTTGTTCAATGATGTTTTGAAATCAACATCATTAAAAATCTTGAGGGTGTGTGACCAGATTGTGGTCCAAGTGTAACACTTTTTGTTTTCTGTCACCCAAACATTCTTATTCCAAATTTGCTCCAGTGATTTGGATTCTAGAATTATCTGTATTCCAGTTGTTCATAGAACAGTACATCTTGTTTGAGGGGTTCCCTAACTATGAAGGAGTTTCAATAGGAAGTTGCCTAATAGCAGAGATGTAGACTTGAGTCGTGTGACTTGGACTCGAGTCTGACTCAAGTCACTATTTTTGGGACTTGTGACTTGACTTGCAACTTTTGCAAAATGACTTGACTTACTTGTGACTTAGACAAAATGACTTGGACTCGGACTTGAAAAAATTGACTTGTTACCAACGCAAGTCTGAGGTTACTTTCCTGTAAATTGAAATTTATGGATAGAATTTATGAATATTAATAGGCCTACAATTACATTAATGAATTATCCGCTGGCGGGCCTCGTGTCCGGCATAACCTGAACTGGAAATAAATAAATACATAAATATATAGTGCCCTCAATCAGCGACACGGGCTTGGCGTGGGAAGTAAAAGTATGTCGGGTTGAAAACTCGGGAGTCCTGTCCCAGCAAACACAAAACTGGTGAATAGACTTGTAGTGACTTGTGACAAGTTGTGACTTACTTGCGACTTGACTTGTGATTTGATGACTTGTGACTTGACTTGACTTGCAACTTTTTCAAAATGACTTGACTTACTTGGGACTTGGACAAAAGGACTTGTGACTTGGACTTGACTTGCAAAATATGACCTGTTGACATCTCTGCCTAATAGCACACAGTAAGGGTGGATCAACATAATTCTACCCTGTAAATTTCGTGACCATAGCGAACTGTCCATAAGGTTATCCGTCCCTTGGGAGAGGGAACTGTCTTGAGATTTTATGCTCTGGACCCATTTTTAACTCCACCCAATTCCAAACTAACTGTATAAAAATGCTGTGCTCATGATACCATAAGGTCTTTTCCTTCGGCCGATCTAAAAGGGCAGGCAAATTTATGCCCTGTTTCTGGGGTTATAACCACTCAACTACCATGTTTTTGTTCATACTGCCTCAACTATCTATTTCAGTCCTAAAATTTCACTGGGGACTGGGGTTATGAGAAAATATGAGATTTCACCTGATAACAAAATCTGCATATTGATGGGATACCAATTAAAGCCATATTATAACATTTGCTGAGAAGAATGCCCTAAAAAAAATGTTAAATTCAGGTTTTTACATGATTGTAATGTACTTTAGTAAACAAAGATTCTCTGCAAAAATCAAGACTTTAGGTGCTGTAGTTTTGTCAAAATCCGAGATTTTGAATAAACCGCCGGAATCAGCGTTTTATTATTACGATAGAAATATTAGTCGAACGTGTATGCGATGTCAACACAGTACTACGTAAATGGCGTGCGGGACACACACACACACGCCAGAGGGTCGTACCATATTACAACCGCCGGCGTGACATGCATTGGCGCTAGTTGTAAATTCCGATTTTCTTTGCTTTACCTCACTTGTTCGGCTCAAAATTAAAAGGGACATATCTGACAGTAAATGCTAATATTTTATTGAAAGTTAATACTAATCTATTTTTAAAGAAATGTTATAATATGGCTTTAAGTGGGAGGATGAGGCCCCGGGATGAGGCTGGCAATCTAGTCACCCACCTTTATTAGTCCATGACAGAAAAGATGGTGGATAATTTGCTACCAAAGAAGGGTACCATACCAATTCTAGCAATGCATTTTGAGAAAATACATGCATGTAGATGTACAGGGCGTCCCAGAACAATTAAATTACGGTACCGGGCAAATGAATTTGGTCAGCAAGACAGTTTGGAATCCACAAGTTTACTATCTTACCCACTTACTGCTTAACTGTGGTGTTTTGTAGGAGATTTAATATCTTTAAATTGCTCTGTTGTCCTTCAGGCACAATTGATGAACTTGGCTGGATTTCATTAAGATGGGACATGTGTAAACAAATATATGCAAAACAAATCAGGTTTGAAAAAGAAATTCATTTAAAACCATACATTACAGTAATTTAGCGATTCACACTTACATTAATTTTGTTCTGTTATTAGTCTGGTCAAAATAGCAATTTCATTGCGTAAATTTCTGTCAGTTGTGACTTCTGACACCTTCCACCAGGGTGCCTTTATGTATTGCAGCATTACATCAATTTACATGTATTTAATGATGGATCAATGCAGAAAACATGTCCTCAATTGATACATGTACAAGTCTTCTGTGATCTGAAGTGATCTGCACCTGAATAATAAAACAAAAACCAGACCCTTATTAGTTAATACCCCAGAAAATAAAAGACAAGAGATGTACATGTATAAATTTAAGCCGCCTGAAATTAATCATTTAAAAATAGCAAATGAACATGATGAGGAAAATATGCATGCACACCCACACAAGTGACACAAAATTCAGTATTGCCTGAGGATACAGTTTTGTCATAAATCACTGGCCCAGATGCAAAGAAACATTTGTTTGTTTGTTTGTTTACCCAGGTTGGTCCGTGAGGGACACATGCTCCGGGCACATGCTAATCCATGGAAAACCATGGACCATTCCAAGCTCATACAAATGCACAAGCCTGGATAGCCAGTGTAGGCTAATAAATATGCATGATGGCCTAGATAGCTTTGATAAACAAAGCAAGAAATGGAAGAAAATAGCTAGGAAAAAGAGAAAAGAGAGAAGGTCACTCCCAAACATAATCAATTGTACATTTTTACTCTCAGCCCTTACTTCGTGAGAAAGGAAACTGTTGGAGTCCATGCCTCCTCCATCCATAGAACCCATAATCAACATGTTCAATCAATTCGCCTATTGCACGGTTCCGCCATATGCGAGGGAGAACCTTGAACTGGCAATAGACATGAAAGGAAGTATTACGTAACTTTACGCAATGTTATATGACTGGTTCAATTCCCATTCATGCATGCTGCCAGATCGAGGCTCTCCTTGCATGAATGGCAGAACTGTGCAATGGGCGAATAAGAACAAACTATGGATAGTGTTTGAGAAATACATACTGCATGGCTTAGTTTAATCATCTGGTCATGGTGTGTACTGCTCTCAGATCTTTCCCTGGGAAGTAAGGTTTTTTCAAAATTGGGTCTTTAAATTTTCACACATTCTAAGTTCTCTCTAAATACTTTTTAACATAAAATTGTTAAGTTTTTTACAAAATTATGAAAGTTTTTGGTAGCCTTTTATCATGTATTTAATAGGGGCAGTGGAATCTTACAGCCTGTGGCTCCTTTATAGGGGAGTGTTCAGAAATACTTTTGTGGGGGGCTGGAAAATATTCTTTTTCATGTCGAAAATTTTTAACCCCCTCTTCGAGAACCCGAAACTTTTTGACCCCCCCTCTTAATGGACCTAAAACTTTTTGACCCCCCCTCATATAGGTTCAAAACTATTTTAACCTCCCCCCCCATAATGTACCATTCTACATCAAATAGCAGAGGAAACATATTAATGATGCTAAAATTTGTATTCATGTGCAATGAAATAGTACTCATTTCATTGGTATAGAATATGTGGAATTGAGGAAATGTTTCAAATTAAAGTAGCATAAGTATGTTTATGCAACCCACTGAACCCAGTATTAATAAACTATACATTTATGATTGGAATCAGTGGGGACGGAAACATTATAAATTAGGTGGGGGTCGGGGACGAGTATATTTTGTTCTGGTTTTACTGGGAATTTTTGTTGCGGCGAAGCGCACAATTTTAGCCCAAAATACAGGGGCGTAGCACAGTGGCACAGACGAAAAAAGAAATTGCAGTTGCAAATACATACCGGTTTTGTTTTTAGAGAGACTGGGCCATATACATCTCAGCTCCCACCCAGTAAATTGGTACTCATCCCTGAGGGCTAGGGTGTCTGTGTGCTCACTACTCACTGCACATTTGTCTGGGACATTTGTCCAATTTTGAGATGTTTATAATTTATAAATATTAATTAATATCACACAGCCAAATATTTCTGAAAAGGTAACTTTCAGTTATTATTATTATGATGATGATGATGATGATATTTTTCTATAATATTTGAATACATTGCCCTTCATTTACAGTATGTATGCTGCACACAACCTATAGGGACACTGCAAGTTAACTGTGAGTTGACAATACATGCAGTGTACAGTGGCGTACCGTGGCCGCCCCTTCCCCGGGGGGCTGAAGAAAATCCAAATTTGCCGCCCCTTCCTCAACAGCCCGAAAAGGTTGCCCCAATTTTTTACGGTCGCTTGAAAAAGTGAAGAGCAAAAAAAAAAAAAAAAAAAAAATTTCAAGGCGAACCGCCCCCCAAAATCAACACATTTTGATATATAGTACAATTTTTTAACACTTTACGCCCTTCTTTCTTTAAAAATTCTTTATGCCGCCTTCTTCTTCCGCCGCCTCTTTTTTGCCGCCTTCTTCTTCCCGCCGCCTTTTCGATTTTGCCGCCCCTGCTTTGACCCCTGGGGCTGGCGCCCAAAGCCCCCCCAAAATACGCAAGCATGGTGTATAGCTGTGTGTCACACCCGTCGACGCACTCCGCACACACGCAAAAATACCCCCACCTGACTGCTTTCTGATACAGGTGGTCTGATACATGTAGTTTTTACCTTCAGGAGTTACCTGTTCATGTGTATGTGTCTTTGAAGTGAAATATGTATGGTTGGTTGATGGGGTGGGGTGGGGTTTGGTAGGGTGGGTTTGTATCTAGGAGAGCAATATGTGGTGTGGTGTAGTGATCTTTGACCAATGACCTTCTTTTTGTACAATTTTATCTTCAAAATTCCATATAATTTAAAAGCAGAAACTGTCAAATTTTTTAATTAGAAACAAAATATTAAATTTTGCTCCATTTTTTGAAATTATGTTCCACCCGGTGATGCATTTTTTTCAAAATGTTATACCAAATGACCCCCTTCTTTCAAAATTTTATACCCAATTTTTTACACCAAATGACCCATCTTTATACAAATAGGCTCCTACTAAGCAATGTCAGTAATGACCCCCCTCCCCCAAAAATGGCATGGACTCTGACCGAATCCGGACTTGAGCTGGACTTGGGGCTTATTTTGTTTGACTCGGACTTGTCACCACTGGACTTGGACTCCAATCCGGACTCGGGCACAAAAGGATTCGGACTTGGATACAAGTGGACTTGACTTAGGGGGGTGTGATAATTCCAAATTTTTATGAATTGATGCTGAAAATATGGTATCGACTATACTAAACAAGAATATGATCATTAAAAATAAATTTAAGTAGATTAACCCCCCTGTACATGCCCCCTGAAGATTTGGTAACAAGGTTGCCGAATTCGGCAGCCTTGCACATGCTTAATGTATAGATTATCATAGAAACTGAAAGAAATTGTGATTCTTGAGCCAGTTTAATAATTATTTTGTATTGTAAATGCTGAGTTTGATACAATATGTTGACAATATTATAAACAGCTTATCAGCTGGAGGATAAATATCACTTTTTATTTGTCTAGAAGAGAGTGCAATGCTTCATTTAAGTCCGTTAATCCAGCCGCAGTCTGCCTTAGACATCACATTCCTCAAATAGAGGTTCAGGTTTTCGGCATTATATTTCACACAGTTTTCTATGATCTTTTAATTTGCAAACATCACTTGATTTAAGAAGTGAAAGACTTGTGTCCCTTGCATATCTTCAAGATACAGCTGCAAGGTTTTGGATCGGTGGCTTGTCAAGCTTCTCTGGATCCATGGAAGATAGGCCTATGGCATGCTCAGCTGTAAGATCACATTCCCCAAAGGTAAAACTGTCTCCCTTCTGTTTCTGGAACCCAGAACAAGACATGATCGATCATCTTTATCTTTGTGGCTTCATATATGAGAATGATTCTGCTACTTTAAATGAGTAGGCCTGTCACAAATGTCATTATCATACATGTACTTGATTTGCTGGAATCTGTCCATTGACACAAAGGAGAATGCTAGAATGTTGATGTTAAGAAGGTTCTTGGGACCATTGCGCAATTAGTCATCATAAAGTTGATAAAAGGCTAGTATCAGTTTTGAGTAGGTTGTAACTGTTGAAGTTTAGTTAGTGAATATGGCTCTATAATTATGATGTAAACTAATCAGAGCTCCTGTATAGTAAGACTATATGGTTTTCAGGGAGTCCAGATCCAAGAAGCACTGACAATGCATGCAAGTATGTGTTCATATTCATGTAGTGCTATATAGGCCTACTTTTGAAGATCTTCTAGATAGCTAGAGTTATATCCTGTATGTTAAGTCATTAAAGCGTTTGTCCTTCATGCTTACTGGGAAATGTGGATGTCAATCACTGGACTTTCCTTGTTCCATGATTTATAAACTTTGGACAAGGGACATTTTCCTTTACATTTTCTTAACCTATTTATTTTGTATTATTTTTGAACTTTGCATGTAAATCTTTAGAATTTGCTAGCTACTCTATGAAGTAAATAAGAGTAAAAGACCATTCCTGATGGAAGTCAATTCCACTTTTGTGCATACGGACCTTAGGGCCTACACCTTACAGAAAAGATGGTCAGACATAAACCCAGAATCCAGCCTTTCATCAATAAGACTTTCTACACCTTCACTATGAGCTGTTTATCTTTTCATTTTAAAGTGTTTTAGTTTCTACTCCACTTCTGGCTTCTGCTTCTAAGATCACGAAGATAGGCCTACTCACTTTTTACACCACACTAGATAAATGTCCAAAATTGCTCAAATGTCATCATATGGAACTAATTTCACACTAGCTAATCAAGAAGGCCACATACACAACCCATAGTTTTAGCGAAAAGCACTTTAATCAAGTGTTTACAGCCATTTCAACTTTCATTAATGTCGTCTGCTACACAAGCCTGTCGAATTCGGAAACCTTGTTTCAAAATTTTCAAGGGGCATGTACAGGGGGGTTAGAAATAATTTTTGAATAAAATTCTTTCATATTCTTGATTTCCAATGTTGATACCATATTTTGAACTGCAATTCATATTAAAAAGTTGAAATTTGCAAAATAACACACCCCCCTACTTGACTCAGCTTGGACTCAGATGAGCTGGACTCGGGTACAAGTCTGGAGGCCAGGCAATTTTTTGCACTTTTGTTGTGGTTCAATACTGGAACATTTATGCACACGCACCAAGAGCTGCCAAGTTTTTACCCCTCCTACGTACACTCAAAAATTTTTAACCCCACCTGTTCATATACACCCAAAACTTTTTAACCCCCCTATTCAGAACTCCTAAAATTTTATGACCCCCTATACTCTGATCAGCTCTTAATAGGCGGGGACTCATAACATCGTGGATTGATAATTTGATATAGAACGGCGTACACAGCTGGACGCAGCAGTTACACGAACTGCGCTTTGCGTTAAGACGCGTGCTTTTGTGAATTTACGCGTGCGTAAGTTGGAACTTTATTGACTCACGCAGTAACAAAAACCGAATAATTCCCGCCTATTAAGTGCTGATCATAGTATACATATTTTCCAGCCCCCCACCAGAGTATTTCTGAACACTCCCTAGGTTAAAATTTACTTTTTGACATGATTATAGTGCAGTGGCGTAGCTTTTGGGTACTTTTTGCCCAATTTCACTTGCATTTTTAGTTTTTTTAGGAAAGTGCAGTCTCATGCCTGTGATAGGGATGCTCATAAAATTTTGAAGTTTAATATTTTTAGCTGAAAGTTCTTTCATTTGAAAGAGAATCAAATTACCAAAACAATAAGGGCTCAATGATGTTTCTAGTGCATATATACTAATTTGAAGTTACAGACAAAAAATACTGTCATCAAATTGCCCAAAATTTTGTGTGTGAAATTGTGACAGTAGGCACATGTACAATGTACACTACTGTATGTGACCCCAGATGACCTCCTATTCTTTACTGTAAGAAAGCTGTTTTGGATGATCTTGATTTACACACATATTGCTTTTGCGCTTTAACGAGTGTCGAGTTGGTGGATCATATATGGTCATTTTCACAGTAAAGGGTGTAACTTTTGATTTTTAGGGTCAAAATTTCAAACCACTTAAATATGTTTCTGTTTACTGAAATCATGCATAGAAGCAACTTAAATTCCAGTAAAATAATGTTTCAAGGCTTAAACCTTTTGATTTCTGATAAAAAATTTGACATTTCCATAATGTTTTGGTTAAAATCTAAGTAAAAATGTATTTTACATAAGCTCAGAAAATTATGACATGAAAACTGGAATACATGTGAAATCCCATTCCAAAGTAAGTCAACAGATATAAGTTAAATTTTATACCATGTTTTGCTATGTTTGTAATTGCAGTTTTGAAAATTTTTTAACATCAAGGGTCATTTGCAATGGATATTTCCCAACCTTAAACATATTTTTTAAGTTTTAATTGGGTTCCTAAAATAAGTTGAATGTCTAACTTCATGTACAAATACTACTTGATGAAAGGAACCTCCCAGCCAAGTTACACAGAAATTGGAGTTATTTTTTAGAATTGGCAATTCAAGCGATTTGTGTTTCGGAGGCTTCAGTTAACAACACAGGTGATCATAAAAGTAAAATATTTGGCTAACTACTACAAGTTGACATGAAAAAATAGGTAAAAAATATCACAATTACCAATTTTCATGCTTTGCTTCTAAGTATTGAATATCAGTTGTGACAAAAATTAAATTATCACAGCAAGTCATTTTTTTTGTTTCGGAGGCTTCATGTTAACAATGGTTAAACATTGCAGAAGTAGTTTTTTTGAAAACAACACTGTTGGGATCACCTTAAGCTGTTATTTTATTGTGTGTATTGAATCAATGATTCTATGCAGCAGATATTGTAGATTTATCACATGGTAATTTTTTCACCCATTTGTTAAGTATGGTGTTAACTTGCATGTGAAGCCTCCGAAATGAGCTTTCTTGGGTATCAGCATATTTTTCAAACATGAAAACCATAATATCAAAATTGTTTTTAATTTATGACATTCTGCACATATCATGTAACAATTACAATGCAAATATCAATATGGAACACACCAATTTAGATATGCATAGATGATAATTAACCTTATTGTTGTTTCAGAGGCTTCATTTGTTTCGGAGGCTTCAATTGTTAACGGAAAGTTTGTATTGGTTCCCATTTTCAAACGGTGATATATATCTACACGATTTAAAAACAAGTGACTTGAGGAACTACTTTGCTACATTTTGATAAATAGATTGGATGCGCTCTTTTATTTATATTTGCCCAAGCTTGCTGAACAGTTTGTTTCGGAGGCTTCAAAAAAGTTAACGGAAAATCGGCTCTTTGAAGTAAAGATTTTATAAAATTTTTAAAAGCTTGCAAATCGACTAATTTTTGTTACCCGTTTCAAGTTAAGATATCAACTGTTATGAATCAAGAAGAAGTGAAGAAATAACCAAGAATAAAGCTATACCCACAAAGTTTGTTAACAATTGTTAACGGAAAATGAAGCCTCCGAAACGACAAATATCAAGTCCGGTTCTCAAAAATACAGGGCTGTTCACAATTAAATCTAATGTGGCAGTGTTTACTGAACATATGACCGTACTTTCAGGATAAGAAACATTATCCATGAACTAACTGAAGAAAACACAGGGTTTTACAAAAATGTTACTTTTTTTATAGTTTTTCAAAATGGCAATATTAGGTAGGCCTACATTTAAGCCTGCTAAAACTGAACGCAGTACCGTACTTAACTCCCGAAGATGATTATGCTACCCAAGGTAGCTGCTAACTATATGACTTATGTGGCCAAAAATCATGGAATTCTGTGGCTTTATTAGAATACTACGGATCAAAATGTTAAAAATCCAAAGTTACACCCTTTACCGTGAAAATGACCATATTGCAGATGTGATAGTTTATGAATCCAGTATTATGCCAGTACCAAAGTAAGTCAAAGTCATTTAGGTTTTGGTTGTCAAAATTAATTTTTAGTGATTTTTTCCATTGAGCCCCACAGTTAAGCCATTTTTTTTTTTTTTTGCACATTCCACTTCCCTATGGACGAATAGCGCCACCTATAGTGTGTGATGTGAGCCTGCCTACCTGTGATAAGCTTCACTCATTGTTAAGTGCCTGTGTGCTAATCCGGGTTTGTGGTGCGCAGGGGAAAGGATACAAATTGGCACCCCAAACCTGTGAATGTACTGACAGAAATATTTTTTGCCCAGCTATTGTTGCTGACCCCCAACTTTTTGTAGCCTGAAGTGCTCGAATCAAATGGCCCAAGGCTTGTAAGGTCGTATAAAATTAATGTTTTGAGTCTCTATCAAAATGTTACGAGTCAAATGAGCTGAACAAAGATAGTAGAATGGTAGGCCTACACTACATGTAGTTCTTTGGCACTTTTTTGCCAGTATAGCATTTTAAATAGCGGCCCAGACTCAGTGTTTACTCAGAGGCCATATGTCTCAATTTTGGCCCAGTGAAAATTATTTTTGTCTCACAAAAATTTGTAATGCTGTATTACAATTAGTGAATTTGGGGAATTACTGGGCCAAAATTGGGCCAATTTGGGAAGAAAATGTTTCATTTGGCGCACCCAATTTCCAGAGAGAGTAAACACTGGGCCCAGTCATGGTTTGTGCAAAGAAAATTCCCGGGGACAAAATTTCTCCCATCTACCTATGATGACCAGTGGCGTGGCCAGCACATTGAAAGTGGGGGGGAGGTTGTTAAGTTCTCCTAATGGAGTCTGATTAGCAGCAAATTTCAATGTTTTTAACATTTTTCCCCGATGACCAACAAAAGTGGGGGGCATGGCCCCCAACCCCCTTCTTTGCGCACGCCACTGTCACTGATGATCACTATTTAAAGTAATATTCAGATTTCCTTTTACAAATTAACCATCGCACATACGTGCGCGGCGACGTCAAGCGTGTGCATTGGACCATGTGCAAAATAAGATAACAGCTAGCAGTACGCTTAATTTGTAAAACGAAATCTGAATAATACTTTTGGCCTACCTGACAATGATTAAGGCAAGCTTAAAGGGGCATTTCGTGATCCACAGCTTCATCCCCCACTTTTCTCAAAAAAGTTGAGATTTTTATATCACTGGAAACCTCTGGCTACATAATGTTTATGTACAAAATATTTCTTGCAGATTAATTCGCTTTTGCAAAGATATCGTGAAATTTGAATTTCGCTTCTGGTGCACCAGAACGAAATTACAACGCATTGTCTATCTATGGAGCAGTGTAATACACATAATCATGCATAACTCGCAAACACAAAATCGGAATCAACTGAATTTTTGGGAATAGGCTTTTTTCGTGGATATGTACTGAAAAATGTCATAAAAAGAGGATGCTAGGGTCACGAAATCCTCTTTTAATGATCATGAATCATGATATTTATACGGTGACATACCTAAAGCCAAGAATTTTCTGCTTTACAAATGCTAAATTCCGCTTTTCTCCGCGTTGTAATTTTAGCACATTTCTGACATAATAAAATAATCACCTTTAAATTGCGGGTTGGGTCTTTAAATGGCGTTGTACGGTAAATCTATGACGGATTTTACTTAGAGAATAACGATAGAATTTTTATTTTGCCTATCCTCTACCAGTGATAGATTTACAGGCAGGTCCAATATTTTGAGTAGTGGATGCCGCGCAGCCGGTATCCACTACGATAAAAATATTGGACCTGCCTGTCGCTCTATCATAGGTAGAGGATAGGCAAAATAAAAATTCCTATCGCTTATTCTCATTCTTAGTCAGCTAAATATTATTTTAATAACTGTAAAATATTTTTTAAAGGAAAAATTAAGTTACCGTCATAAAAACTCCCCCTTTTCAAAAATGAACGAAACTTGTTTACAACTTCACATCTTTTGTTGCGCGTTCTGCTAGCGCGTGCGAAGTATTCCTCACTGCGCTCACGCATACAACGCGATACATACGCCAAGCACCTCTATGAGCGTGTTACGCGTTATCAACACTCATGATGACGTGGGGTCGTCTACCGTCTGATAGACGACACCCAAAATCATGCGATTGTCCAATCAGATTATGTGTCTACTAATAGACCACTCCCACTGACTAAGAATTCATTTTGATGAATTTTGAAGACCCATTTCATTTAGTATTTTATTTATTTCTTTTCAATTGTATTTTTTCTTTTTTTCTATGTAATTTTTTGCTTATTTTTTAATTTTTTTTCTCAGAAATGCGTTTTCCGCTTTACCTCCGAATTCCGCGATTTTTGCGGAATTTCCGCAACGCGGAAAATTCTTGGCTTTAGACATACCCAACTGGTCAGAGAAATTGAAACAAAAATAAAACAATCAAAAGCGCTAGGCTTAGCCATGCTATACTATGTCCAGTGACTATGCATGCCATGCATACATAGATACAATGATAGTATTGATACATGCATACAATGACATGCATACAGGCTGAGTCAAAAAGAAGTAAACTCATGTTTGAGGGGCCGTAACTAGAGATCTGTAAAGAATCTGCTATAAATGAAAATATCATTGAAAAGAGCAAACTCTACTCGTCTAAATAAAAAAAATAATTGTTGCAATTGCTCACAGCAAACTAAAGTTATACTTATTTGAATACAACCACCCATTTTTGTAGCTGCACACGGCTGATTGATTTTCATCCATTTCAATTTCGACGAATTAGCAAAGTGCTAACAGGATTTATTGTTGAAATGACAACTTTTGCTTTTAATTAATATTCAACAAACATGATGTAACTCCATGATGGTACTGTAAATGGTAGGGATACCAATTCAAGTCTTTACGGACGATCCGGCAGAAGCTTGATTGGGGAATGTTGGGTAAAGGATTGCGTCTTGAGCTGATCTTTGGGTCTTGCTGTAACGCAAGTCTAACTCCAGCAATGTTCACTTGTGATCTAGCAGTTCGTGGTCTGACTGAAGCTTCCGGCTGTCTGTTTCGTAGTGTCCCATGCACATTGAGCTTGTTCACATTCTTACATTCTTATATAATGTTCCCTTACATGGAATCCGATTAGCTGTGGGAAATTGGAGACGAAAAGACACTGAACTTCAGTGGGACTCTTAGTTTCATGATAGTTCGTCGACAGAAACGCCCGCTCCCATGCGGTAAATTGTGGTGCCATGTTGTCATTTGGCCCGTTTTCATTATAATGTAGTACAATGAGGTAAAATTCATATTGACAAAAACCTTTAACATGAGGGAATTATTGATCGAAACCACACCTGCCACGCAACTTTATTTGCATTTGAATATCGCGCCTTACCAATCAATATGATAGGTATAGGGAAGTGAAACAGTGTGCAGCTACGAAAATGGGTGGTTGTATTCAAATGAGTATAACCTGAGTTTGCCGTGAGCAATTGCAACAATTTCTTTTTTTATTTACACGTATGGAGTTTGCTCTGTCCAATGATATTTTCATTTTTCTCAGATTCATTACAGATCTCTAGTTACAGCCCCTCAAACATGAGTTTACTTCTTTTTGACTCAGCCTGTACTGAGGCTTTATCATACTCATTTCATGTCATGATTTACTTACCGTATAAAACACCACGGTGTTGACTTGAACTTCACTCAGTAGTTAAAGCTGTGCCAAACTCACAAACCAGTTCACACGTCTATAATACTGCTTCTTCAAACTGCTAATGTTAGCTTTTTGGGTAAATTCAAATAAAATTGTACTGGTTCCGAGAATAAATCCAATAAACATGATAACCAACCAAACCCACTCACGGAGTCCCATGAAAATAATTTTAATTTCGGGCAACTTTAGGGACAGCCCGTGGTACTACTAGAACTGGGCCAGTACTTGTGGCTTGAACTGGGCAATTGCGAGCACGCTAGAATTGGCCCAATAAAAGTGTTACTTTTGCCGGCCTAGTATTGGGGCTTTTTTTATAGCTCAATCCGTGCCGCTAGATCTTGCCCAACACTGGCCCAGTACTGGGCTTGAAAAGTGGAAAACCGCTGTGTACATGTCTGGCAGACTTAAGGGGGTACTACACCCCTGCCCAATTTTGTGCCTATTTTTGCATTTTTCTCAAAAAATTATAGTGCATTTGTGACAAGTAAGATGTATATTATAGGGGCAAGGACTACAGCTACTGCACTGAAAATTTTATTTCAACACAGACAACAGTTGTGGAGTTACAGTCAAAAATGAGGGAAAACCAATATTTGATCAATAAATCAATAACTACCGGGGTACTTGCCTTGAAGTTGCTGAATTTTCAATGCAGTAGTTGTAGTCCTTGCCCCTATAATATCATAGATACTAAAAATAATAATATACATATCTTACTTGTCACCAATGCGCTATAATTTTTGAGAAAAATGCAAAAATAGGCACAAAATGGCCAGGGGTGTAGTACCCCCTTAAAATACTTTTGATTGATAAAGGTTCTTTTTCGGAACCAATTAAAATGATACTACTCACTCAGAGAAATATTTCAATTCCTATCAGGAATCTTGTTCACTCTGGTACTGGTGTTTCTAGATGTTTTTAGCATTGGTAACACTTCTGTCTGGTTTTGATGACGTCACCAAACTTTCTTGTTGCCGAGTATTTATGACCTGGTCATAAATTTTGTCCAGTCGGTACATGTAGGTCCCCTTGTCTTGAGTCTTGAGATAAATACTCCATAATTAAGCTGAGCTGAAGCTGTCGCTTGTCCTTGGAGAATGTGCTGTGCAGAAGTGCCTCTGGTGCTCAAAAATTACATTGGTGCAAGTAAAAAAAACCCATGGCGGCCTACAGCTTCTGGTGGGTGGAGGTGGGTTGCATCTCCCTCAGCACTGAAACTGCTCTGATAGAAGATGCTTGAACCACTGTGGTTGGTAGACGGTTCCAGATGGGTATTGGTTCGAACAAAAAACGAATACTTGTACAAAAATGTAGGTGTTCAGTAAGATTGTATGTTATGATAGCTCAAGATGTTGTTTGCTCTTCCTAGTCGGGTGGCTGGTATGACACGAGATGGGAATGGTATGTTCACCAGGCTAAAATGGATCTTGTAAAACATCGAGTACTGGTTGAGCAGCCTCCGTGTGGGGGGGGATTCCCACTCCAGGATTTTAGCATCAGTGACGCTGGCTGTTCTTTCATAGTTGTTACTGACGAATCTCACCGCTTGCCTCTGGATAGCTTCAATCCTGTTCACCTGATCTTGTTGGTAGGGGTTCCAAGCAGCTGTATGAAGAGTATTTGAGCTTTGGTCAAACTAAGGCTTGGTAGGCCGTGATTTTACATCAGGCGGGCAGGAGGAAATATTTCTTCTAAGGATGGCTAGAGTACTCCGAGCACTGGAGGTGATGTTTTGTATATAAATGGTCGCATGTCATGAATCGGTCATCTTTTAGTGTAACATAATGTAAAATGAGGAAAATATCACCAATTGTGATTCACTTCAACACAACTTTTAATAAATACATTTTAGACCATTATAAGTATATATTTCTGGAAAGCTTATATTACAAGGATGCCAAATCAACAAAATATAACATCATAATACAGGGTGGGTAAGAAATATACAGGGTGGAACATCAACAAAATTAGTATCTTTCTTGTCACAGTGAACCCCATATTTTTCTTTTCTGAAAGCTATGTAGCTCAAAATAAATATGGATTCAGAAAGACATTTCATGGGCCCATCAAACAAATTAGGAAGAAAGAGTTTGGTATCCCTTGTGTTAAACATACAGGGTGGTCAAAAATTGTAAAATAATTTTACAATTTTTATAACATTTATCAATCAAAACTTTTTTCCTCCATTTCTGGCACTAAAACTAATAGCATAATTGAATTCCTCATCAAATTTCCTTTAAAATATGTGTACTTTTGAATAAGCAGGATGATTCGGGCCAAAGATAGGCCATTTAGAAATGTCAGAGCATTACGTGTACACTTTGTACAGTAACATATAGGAAAAACTGTCTTAATTAGCATTAATTAGGCAATTAATTAGTTACATCTTTTGTTAAAGTTGATCTACTATGAGGTAGATCTACAATCCATGATATATGTGCAATTTGTGGTCCATGCTAGTTGTACTTTTTAAGATACAAAGGTTTGAAGTTTGCCATATTTTCACAATTTTGTGTATAACTCTATGGGGCTCCCCGCCCCCAGCTCCCCACCCCGCTCCCCATTGACAAATCTTACATATTGAAGTATAAATCTCAAAGTAGTTGTCCAATTGACTTGGGTTTTTTTGTATTTGATAAAGAACATAATTATCTACAAAATGACACCAAACTTTCCACAATAGGTACTACATTGTATACTTATTAGAATAAACCAAACTTGAAGTGTGAAGAAAGCATTTTCATGTTACGGCTCCTCCATTTTTGGGTGACCTATTTGTGACATGCGACCATATGTTGTTTCCACTCTAAGTTACTGTTGATGTTTACTCCCAAGTATTTGTGGTTTGCGGTGGATTCAATATGATGGTTGTCGACTTTGTATGTGAAAGTGTGAGGTTTGGTCTTGCAAGTAATTGTGAGTTTTTGACATTTATTGGTGTTGATTCATAGTGTCTTTTCCTCTACTCCTTAATCCAGATTGCTTCCTTTAGCCAGCGTGTAGTTTTTAACAGTTTTTCTTAAAGAGCCAGGTAAAAATCTGGAATTATCAAGTAAAGATCTCGACTGCTTGGAAATATGGTGATGACAGACCTGTGATAAGTGTTTGAAGACATGCATTGGTATTGTGGTTACCTAAATTGACTGTATAAAACCCTAACCCCCAACCTGTTATAAGGCCATTTGTGTCATTGAAACTACATTCATTCGTATACACATTCCATTTGGGAGGCACAACAAAATGGCTCCCAAGCATCTTGAGAGAATCAGATAGAGAGATGGTGCCTGAAAATTAAGTTGCTCTATTAAATCTTGCTAATAATAGCCATTTTCATTAAAAAATTGTTTCATTTTCTACTACAACAGGTATGGCAGAGAACAATGGTGCTTCTAATGAATTCAGTGTGAAAACAATTGAAACATCAGCAGCTGTGATCAAATTTAACACCGGTAACATGTCCCCAGCAAGCACTTCTTCCTCCGATGATGAAGATGAAGATAGAACAGCACAAAGTCCAGCAGCAAATGGTCAGACATCCCCCGGATGGTTACCAGAAGAGGACCGGGGAGGCAGGCACTGGACAGAGGAGAGCTGGAGGAGTGACTCTGGATTCAACAGTGACAATGCAGCATTTGTTGCAGCAGGTGGGACAGCTCAGAGAGATGATACATGTAGGCCTAGCACATTACCAATTGATAGACTCACATTGGAAGACAATCTACCGGATGATAGCAAAGAGTCCACACATGAAGATGGAGAAGCAATAACTAATACCAATGGAGTTGGTGGTGACACAAATTGCAAGCTACCGTCAGATGATGGGATGACTGAGGATGAAAGAGATGAAATGATGCTGAAATCGGATAGGTTTAATCCATTCAATAAAGTTCCGTTCATAGAAGAAGAACACTTTGTATCACCCACCATTTCGAATACACCAAGATATAACTTCCATGAAGCAGCTATGGATGCTAAAAAACTTGAGCCAGGTAGGTAATCTCATATTAACACAAGGTGTGATCTATTCAATAAGGTTCTGTGCACGTAGAACACTTTGAATCACCCACCATATCAAATACACCAAGATATAACTTCCATGAAGCAGCTATGGATGCCAAAAAACTTGAGCCAGGTAGGACTATCTTCTATCGCAGTGTATGTCATTCATTCAAGTAACAATAACTTTAAATTTAATGATGGTGAGTGTGGCAGACAAAGGGGCTTGCAACAGTAAATATTATGAAAGTTGCAACTTTTGAATTTGTACCTTCCATCGGTTTTAGTTTCATAACTTTGAGGGTGATATCATTGTGATTGGAAATGTTTAGGATAATAGTGACTTGAAATTTTCATGACACAATAATCTGTTTAAAAATACATGTAAAGGCCTGTTACACAAAGCTCAATGAAAGTAGAATGAAATTTTATACAAATTAATACAAGGATTCTTTCTTATAAAATGTATTTAGCTTGCACTATGCATCCTTAAATATTGTGTGTGCTTCATTCAGAAATGCTAAAGTTACTGATACCGTAATCATTTATACAGTGTGATAATATCACTCAAATTATTTGCAGGATATAAGCCCAGTACTAAATTTTGGCCAAGTTCTTAAATCAAATCAATGCTTTGCTCTCATATTTAAGAACAAATAAAAAAAAATATCAGTTGATAATTAACATTCCACACTTATTATTTTAAGAAATTGACATAGATGATAGAAATTACTGGTACATTGGGCATATACAAATGGGGGATGATTGTTCTTATTTTTAAATTCAAGCACTAGCCCTTCCCCGGTTATAAGCCCACCCCCATTTTTGTCTCGCCTGATAAGGCAGGAGACTATATAATCACTTTTCCGTATGTGTGTATGTATGTGGGGGTGTGTGGGGGTGTGTATGTGACAAATTTGGTTAAAGTTTTGGTTAAAGTTTGCCTTCCGCCTATTTTCTCGGAGACTAGGGGTCGCACGTTCCTCAAACTTGGTTGGTGGGTGCATCTTGACCCGAGACAGAACCGGTTTCTATTGGTTAGTGGGTCAAGGTCACTGAGGTCATCTAGGGTTCATCTGAGGTCAAATTAGTAAAAACTGTCGTATGGGCATGAAACTTGATGGGTGCAGTCAACATTTAAAGCCAAATTTGTGGAAGGTCATTTCAAGGTCACCAGGGGTCATCTGAGGTCAAATTAGTAAACACTGTCGTATTGGCATGAAACTTGGTGGGTACAGTCAACATTTAAAGCCAAATTTTTGGAAGGTCATTTTGAGGTCACCAGGGGTCATCTGAGGTCAAATGACCTTCCAAAAATTTGGCTTTAAATGTTGACTGTACCCACCAAGTTTCATGCACATCATCCGAGGTCAAATTAGTAAAAAACTGTCATATGGGCATGAAATTTGGTGGGTGCAGTCAACATTTAAAGCCAAATTTTTGGAAGGTCATTTTGAGGTCACTAGGGGTCATCTGAGGTCAAATTAGTAAAAACTGTCGGATGGGCATGAAACTTGGTGGGTACAGTAAACATTTAAAGCCAAATTTTTGGAAGGTCATTTCGAGGTCACCGGGGGTCATCTGAGGTCAAATTAGTAAAACCTGTCATATGGGCATGAAACTTGGTGGGTACAGTCAACATTTAAAGCCAAATTTTTGGAAGGTCATTTCTGGGTCACCAGGGGTCATCTGAGGTCAAATGAGTAAAAACTGTCGTATGGGCATGACACTTGGTGGGTACAGTCAACATTTAAAGCCAAATTTTGGGAAGGTCATTTCGAGTCCAGGGGTAATCTGAAGTCAAATTAGTAAAAACTGTTGCATGGGCATGAAACTTTGTGGGTACAGTCACCATCAGCCAGATAATCGTGCCCAGCCGATAACCGCCAAATTCATTTACCTCTACCAAAAGTAATCGCAAAAGCAGGCGGTCACGAAAGCAGGCGAGACTCGTGGTTCGAGAACCGCCTTGTTGAAGTAAAATCTGCCATTTAGGGGGGTGGGCTTATACCCGAGTGGTTACGGTACATACATACAATATGCATATTGCTATGCACATGGTACAATTTGCTTTATCAGTCCCATTTTAAGAGGTGGATGAAGATAAGGTGTTATATCTACATACATATGTACATGTATAAATAACCTTAAAGTAATTCACTGATAAAACTGAGTTACATTTGCAATGCATGTGATAATCATGATAAAGTAGATTAGTAGATTGAGATTTCTTATAGTTTAAAGTTGTTATTTTTCATGCTTTGCAAAAAATATACATCTGGAATATGTCCATAACAAAATAACATGCACTCTTCCACACACACCCCACACACCTGTTCGTTTTGTATGACAACTGAGGACACACTGTGACACAACACAGTTTACAAGCTTTTTTAGACTAACTGGGGATTAGCTTAAATGTCTGATTTTTGAGATTAATTTTATTTTATTTTTGGCATTTTCAGATAGAGGGGGTATTTGGAATCAATCGGTGATGTCCTCGCTTTTCAAAAGTCCCTGGTTGATGGGAAACAAATAAAAAAAGTCCCTTATTGCTGGCAAAAACAAACACACACCTACATGTCAAATGATCATCTGACATCAGTACTTATGTGTGATCACTGACCTCATAAGCAAGGGACAGCCCGGAGGCAGCCTACATGTATTCATTTAATCACACAAAGAGGTATCTCCTTGCATCAGCAGATTGGTGAGGTCTGCTTGAGGGGGGGGGTCTTCAGTGAACGGCTCTTTTCAGAACTATCAAAAACCTTTTGCATTAGCAGATAGGCGAGGTCTACTTGTTGTTAGGTGCAGTGTTCCGTGAACAGCTCTTTTCTGAACCATCAGCCACATGGCTCATTCTAACGTACTTTGTCCTGAAGAAGTTAAAGCTACTCCTGATGAAAGCTTGACAGTTCCATACTTGTCCGACGGCAAACCTGCTAAAAAGTTACTAATTGTTATGAACTCCCGTTGTAAAAGCCTATCCCTCAATTTATAATAAAATCCATCAATCAGTTTGGTTTTTCATGTCATTTCTGCCAAACCATATGTTTTGTGGGATAGGCTTTTACGACAGGAATTCAACAATTAGTGGGTTTTTAGCGGGTTCGCCGTCGAACTGTCAAGCTTTCGTGATCAGGAGTAGCTCTGACTTCTTCAGGACAAAGTACCTACGAATGAGACATGTAGGCTGCCCCTTGCCTACTGATGGCTCTGAAAAGAGCTGTTCACTGAAGACTGCCCCTTGTCAACAGAGAACAAGCACATCTCGCCTATCTGCTAAATTTGAAGGTTTGGTGGCTCTGAAAAGAGCCGTTCACTGAAGACTGCCCCTTGTCAACAGAAAAAAAATATACAGACTATACATATTTTTGTAATAATTTTCAGGCAAACCAAGACGAGACAGTCACTCTACATCAAGTGATACCGATACTGATATCAGTCTCCCATCTAAAGACCAAGACTTTGCTGAAATCACCAATGAAGATCTTGGTATTGCTGAAGATCACTTCTCACAACCTGAGGTAAGCCAAGATCTGAAGATGTGTGTAAAATGAATTCAAAGTGAGATATTATCCTATTTCAGCAGTTCTGCAGCCTGTTTGACAGTCAATAACATTGTTATTTTTAATCTACTATCTAACAGGAGCCTCAATGAATATTGTGTATTGATTTGTATATAAATTATACAAAAAAGGCTGACATTCCTCTTTTTTTTTGTTCGTTTTATAGCCAATGTGTCCTCTGGTAATTCACCCCCAAATGCTAATTTGCATATTTGCACAATTAGCTATTTTGCTAATTAACATCTGAAGGCTTAATATTATGCAAATATGCAAATTACATGGTACCTTAAATATAATTTGCAAATGTTTCAAGTTTAATGACTGCCTTTGCAATTTTGCATAGAATATGTGAACATTTCATTTATAAGTTCTTTTTTGTGACGCCAATTCTTGATGCAGGGTGATTTTATCTCCAGGGCCTTGTATTCAACTCTTACTTGTGTGAGTAAAATATTAAAAATAAAAGATATTTCCTTTACTGAAATTCATGCACCATCAAGCAGTTTTGAACATCTAGGGCTATACATTCAGAGTATAATAAGTGGGATTCCAGGGGTCAGATGGACTACCATTTTATTTGTATTTGAACTTCATTAACTTATGTCTGTAAATAGATTCATCAGGTTTGCAGAAAATCACTTTACAAAGTTCATTTTTCAAAACCAAGTAGATTTGTTCACTAACCTGACAGTTTTTAACATCATAGTTGACATTTTTCTTCAGAGTGTTGAACTACATTGTATGTCCAAACACCTTCCCTGACAAATTTCTAAGTCACATCTATGATCCCATCATCTCTGTGAGTAGTGCGCCCTCTACAGGCCGAAATTTGTCGGGCAAGGTGTTGGGACATAAATTGAAGACCGAATTTAAAAAAAAAGTTTGTGTCTGACGGCAGGGCAAAGACGCGACAAGATTGGTTGCCGACCTGCGCAGTACAGCATTTTTTGGTCTGGTTGATAGGACGTCGGATGCAAATTAGTCTTTTATATTCAGTCTTCGATTATAGATCAGCACTCTGAAGAAGAATGGCAACCATGACATTCGAAACTGTGAACAAATCTACTTGGTTTTGAAAAATGAACTTTGTAAACTAATTCATGACATGCAATTTGTAACAATTTTCATGCAAGAGCTTTTGCTGCTGAAAAAAATCCATATTCTCCCACAAAATTACTGAAAGCATGATAGCAAAAACAAATCATGGTTGCATCAGCACACTGTCAACCGTTTAGTGTTTCATTGGCACCATTAGAAAAGCTGATCTATCTACATGTATCTATGGACAAGCCATAAACAGATATTATGCTCTCATGGTACCATTTTGACTAAGTAATAAATAATTCACCAGGTCAGCTTCATGTGCCCCATGATATGTAATGTTTTATTTAAAGACATTCTCTTATCCTTGCATAATATCAAGTATAATATTCTCATAGGCCATGTTTTCCATCCTAGAAAGCTATAGTTTTAGTTCACAAATTATATATCGTTAGCCTGTCCGATAATTGCCAAAGTCATTCTCACTGATTGGCAACTTTATAGGCAATTATCGTAGCATTGTGACAGTATATGTTATCATCATTATTATGAGACACCCAGTAGCCAGTGTACAATCATATTATAAATACAGTGGCGTACCATGGCCGCTCCTACCCGGGGGGGGGGCTGAAGAAAATTAAATTTTGCCGCCCCTTTTAGCTTCCTCAACAACCCGAAAAGGTTGACCCAATTTTGTTTTCGGTTTGAAAAAGTGAAGAGCAAAAAAAAAGAAGAAAAACAGGCCCTAGCGCCCTAAAAGCAATAGTACCATTTTTTCAGTTTTTTAATACTTTTTCAAATTTTTCCGCCCTTTATACTTTACTAATTCTTTTTGCCGCCCCTTCTTCTTCCGCCGCCCCTTCATTTTGGGGGGGGGGGCTGGCGCCACCAAAGCTCCCCCCAAAATATGCGCATGTTATATCAAGCTTTCATACACCCTTAGATAGCAAGAACCAATCAGAGCAAACGTTAGAAAAATCCAAACCATGCATTGATTGTGTCTAAATGCACTCCGCGTACTACGCGCAGTGCTTCCGTGCGTGTTCACGTCTCGTAGGCTTGATTCATTTTTCGGCGGGTTGATGCATTTATAATTGGTTCTATTTTCCAATTATTTTTAGTGATAATTTTGTTATAATATCACATGTTTTTTTCTGATCGTGTATGAAATAGGTTAATGAACGCGTATTACTTGTTGCTCGAGAAATTAGACAAAATAATGCACTTGCGCTGATGTTGATGCGTCTAATGCACTCCCCCTTTGCTTTGGGGCTCGTGCATTAAATGCATCAACATCAGCGTCATGTCATTATTTTGTCTAACGCGCTCATTAACCTATAATTGTTGCAAGAAAGGCCTATCTGCAATAGCTGCCCTATAGACAATTTGACCATATTTACATTCTATATTGTATACACATTTGACACCTGACAGGTATTCTTGCATTAAACACTAGATATCGTCATTGGGCAGGAAAAACCTCCTATGTGCTTGTGGCCCCTGAACATATTTCAAACAAAACTGCCAACAGGTTACCAAGGAGGTTTTGCTTTAAACATGTTCAGGGGCCAATGACACAGGAGGCTATTCTTGCATTACACCATATAATAATTGGTGTTTTATAATAGAAATTGAAAGCAAGACTGGTTTATCTATTTCCTGGTTTGAACACTACAGATCTATTGATCATAGAATACACATTTTAAGTTGAACTTGAAGTTCAAGTTGGAAGTTCAACTTGTATTGGTGAATATTGGGACATGAAGCCCAGATAAACATCAGATTCCCCGTTTTAGGAATGTTGCTGCAACCTACACCTTGTGGTCGTTGGTTGAGCATTTGGAGCGATATATTAGTCTCATTACAAGACTGCCGAATCCATTGTATGTTTCACTCGCACCTGTAAGACTAGCCTCTTTGAAAAGAGCAGTATTGTATTCAATCATTGATTGTACACATACACAGGTGATGAGTGCAGCCTGATTATAGTGCAGCCTGATTATAGTGCAGGGCAATACATTTAAAAGTAGTGTAAACATATTGCTATGGTAATTAATTGGAGGCACTCATTCAGCCCCATTTTGAATTCACACTAGGTTAAGGTCATGTCTTCCATTAGGGTGTACAAATGTATGAATTTCAACAGGAATAACCCAATTTCATCTTGTTACACTGACCTGCACACCACCATGCCATCTTTGTGCATTCATTGTATTAATACATGCTGATATCACTTATTGGCATTTCTTGTTATTCAATTCAATATGATTTTGTTTGTTATAACCATAAAACAGAAAGTGAAATATATTTTGAAAAGTATTAAGTGTCAAATGTTAGCCAGGGTTGTCACTTTTTTCCAGACCAAAAGTGTTAAGGGGAAAAGTCCCCACTGTCACCTAATCTTATTTGAAAAAATATCACAACATTTTGCTTCACACACTGCTATACAATTTGACCCCCTCCCCCACCATTAGTTGGTGGAAAATTGTCAGTGGACAGAATTGAATATTGAAGATTTTAGATTTGATCTGTTGAGAAAGTTTGATCACTTAGGGAGAAATTTGGGGAAAATGCTGTTATTTTTCTCTTCACTTTTGACCAGCCAAACTTTTATGGGTTGATGGGGTTTTTTTTTTTGGTCTCTGGTCTGGTCCTTGTACAAAAAATGTAGGAAAAGGACAGTCAGGGAACACATGGCATCTGTCCCCCATCACCACTCATGAAATCCTATGTGCACCCAACTGCTATAAAATCATAATAAAGACTTTGTGGTCCAAATCACACAACATAATAGTTATTGATAGAAAGAAATAATGAATTTATCTTATTTATTTAAGTTAATAGACCTATGAAAACATGACAAATCTTTAATTGTTTCACTGTAATTATCTGGATACTTTGAACCAGACTTATCAATTTCTAGTCTCAAATCCTTGTTCTGTTTAGTTTTTGTAAGTGATTCAGTCAGTGTGTTGATGATGAGGGAAACTGGGAAAGGCACACTGGTAAGTCTGTAAAAATGAGTTATTATATGAAATTCTGTTGCAGATCGTGTAACTATAACAGAGGCTCCTCAATTAATACACATTTTTGCTCATCAAGGGCCATGAAGGGCCAAACATTGTAAAGCTGCCTGATTGAAGGCTGAATACACTTGATTTTCTCATGATTTTAGAAGGAACATTAGATACTTATGGGGATTGGGAACCATCCTTATGTTTAGTATAAAGTTAAAGTAAAACGGTTCTCAATTGCGAAGCACACAAACATTTTTGTCATATTGAAGCTAAAATTTAGAAGGGGTCCTATGGTGCAAAAGTAGGCCAATTTCAAGCGAAGAGTGCAAAAATTGGCACTTTTTAGGATGAAATTGCCAAATTGAGTGGCTTATGAGCGTCAAAATGCCACATGCCCTATTAAAAAGTTACAAGCACAACAGCAAAAGTACATGTCATTGACACGCAGGCGCACATGTAAAACTCCAGCCCTGAACTGGACCTCTAAAAACTTGGAGTCGTTAAAGTTGGTTCTGAATATGTACCATAATTCATGAGCACTCCCAAACTCCACTTAAACATATTCCATCTGCAGATCATGCTTGCTTTTTAAAGCCCTTTTATGTTTTTTAGCATGTTCCATGTATGCCCATATTACACTAGCAGTCGCACTGAGTGACAGAAACATTGCTAATGATCAAACACCACTAGCGATTGCACAACGCTACCAGTTGAGTTGGTCAGTAGTGGCTAGCGATGTTGCATAGAAAGTCAACTGGTTGTATGGCAGATTTCAAATGGAATAGCCCAGCCAAGCACTGAAATCAAAATTATTCACAACTTTGTACATGTTGTATCTCTGAGGGGTATCAAAAGTTTTAGAAATGCCCAGAAGTGAAAGAGCTATATCAATGAAATTTTGTCAGTGCAATCACTGGTCTTATGTACATTATGGTCCAAAATGGTCTCATAGGTATGTTTACTTTTTTTACAGGTGGCACTAGATGCCAATAACCCGCTGCCCCAGTTACTGCGCATAAACTGTACGATTGAGAAAATTGAGGCAAGCAGCATTATTAAGATCCTGCTTTTGAAGGGTTGCAGTGCCTAGAAAATTGATGATGAAATGAAAGTTATCTTCGGTGGTGATTGTGATATGTCACTGGCGCTTTTTGGAAAAGGAATTTTTATTTCATCACAGATTTTCTGGGCACTGTAGCCCTTAAAATGGAACTTAATCATGCTGCATGCCTCAATTTTCTCCATTTTGCTGGTTATGCGGTTACATAGGCAGGTAGTGACATCTAGCTCCTGTAAAAAAAAGTAAACATACTTATGAGACCATTTTTGGACCATAATGTACATAAGGACCAGTGATTGCACTGACAAAATGTCATTGATATAGCTCTTTCACTTCTGGACGATTTCTAAAACTTTTTGATACCCCCTCGTATAATGCCCTTATCATACTACCCAATCACATGGAGTAGGGCATTTAATGCCAAAATTGGGTCTTCATTGGAAAGGGGATTGTTGATGATCAGAAGTCACTAACTCCTGTGGAAGATTTAACAGAAGTCTTCGTGACAGAGGGAGTATGGTTTTCAAATGGAATTTGCTAGGGTTCATTATTTTAAACCCATACTCCATTTGTTTATGACTGTGCCTATATCTTCCATAGCTGGAGTGTGTATTTCAAATGAAAGTTACCCAATTGTCTATTCTATTTGAAAACCATACTCCCTTCAGTTAAAAATCTGTCATATGGATATGGGGAATTTTTATATTATCCCTTTTATAAAATACCCCAAACTCCCTACTAGGTATTGACAGGGATGTGGTTATTAGTGAACATGAAAAGTGGTTAAATATAAACAAATAACCATGACTTGACAAACAAATAACCATGACTTGACATAAGAGTAACATATTTTCAATCCTAGAAACTTCAAAACTACATGTTTCATTGTCAGTATTTGATACATTTGGCAAAACATGTTGTACAGAAATATATATATGACCATCCACCATGAATGAGCTGTAATGTCTGAAGAGCTTGCTTTGAGATACCGCCCATTATAAAACTTATCAAAAAGCAGTTAAATAGAAAACAAAGGTATTGGACTCTTTTACTGATTATCATCAGAAGCAACGGTATTGTATAATACATCATTGAAAAGCATATTTTGAGGAGAATTTGCCTGTCCAATATCTCAAACAGTGAAAACAATGACATTGCAGCCTATTTGTGGTGGACAATCACTAAATGAAATTGCACATCATAGACAACGATTAATTAATCATCAATTTTTGATGTTGACTTTTATCACCAGGGATTCTTCGGCTACTCAAAAGTGGATGAGTTGGAATTTGCGATAGAAAACTGTAAAGATCTTGTCAAATCCACCACAGAACACTCTGATCAACGGAGGGAACTGGTAACCAAGCTGGTACAGCTACGCATGAAGCTTATGGAACTCAAGGTAAGAACTGGTAACCAAGCTGGTACAGCTACGCATGAAGCTTATGGAACTCAAGGTAAGAACTGGTAACCAAGCTGGTACAGCTACGCATGAAGCTTATGGAACTCAAGGTAAGAACTGTAACCAAGCTGGTACAGCTATGCATGAAGCTTATGGAACTCAAGGTAAGAACTGGTAACCAAGCTGGTACAGCTACGCATGAAGCTTATGGAACTCAAGGTAAGAACTGGTAACCAAGCTGGTACAGCTACGCATGAAGCTTATGGAACTCAAGGTAAGAACTGGTAACCAAGCTGGTACAGCTACGCATGAAGCTTATGGAACTCAAGGTAAGAACTGGTAACCAAGCTGGTACAGCTACGCATGAAGCTTATGGAACTCAAGGTAAGAACTGGTAACCAAGCTGGTACAGCTACGCATGAAGCTTATGGAACTCAAGGTAAGAACTGGTAACCAAGCTGGTACAGCTACGCATGAAGCTTATGGAACTCAAGGTAAGAACTGGTAACCAAGCTGGTACAGCTACGCATGAAGCTTATGGAACTCAAGGTAAGAACTGGTAACCAAGCTGGTACAGCTACGCATGAAGCTTATGGAACTCAAGGTAAATTATGATTGTCACATAGTTTATAGGTAGCAATTTTGCATAATAATACTCAAATTGTTAGTTTGTAAAGCAATATATTTTGCTAATTGTGCTGCAATTGTGTTATGATCCCCCATATGATTGTTTTCCTTAATTCGACCTATGGTTCTGAAGTTTTGTATCACAACAGGTCAAGGGTCTGTGTCTGTGCTGCCCTCCACTGGCTGACACTTCTCAAACAGAGGCAATTTGCAGGCGTAGTGCATGTTAGAATATGACCGTTACTAGGTCAACTGGTTCACCCTTTCTTTGTTACGAACCACTGATCGAAATGATCGCAACACAAACCCCATGGCATATCATAATTCTGAACAGGTGTATGAGCCCAGGCTTGAACCAGTAACCAATGGTTACTAACGTGCACTACGACAGCGAATTGTTTAAAAGCTTTGAAAATGTACAAATGTAGGCTCTACTTATACAAACCAATAACTTACTGCCTTCCTTATATTCTCACATCAGGAGGGACCAGAGGAGAATCCTGATGTGAAGACTGTCTTAGGTCATAGATTCAGAAGGAGAAAAGGCAAGAGTTCTAATCATCAGTGTGAAACATGCAACTCTGTTATCTGGGGAATGCTGCAGAGTTGGCATCGATGTGCAGGTAAGAATATAATAATAATAAAATAATAAAATAGCATTTATCCACGCTTTCTGGATACTCAGATCCCTCAAAGCAATGGGTCGATAGGCTGCCAAGCCCCAAAGGGCAGCGCAAGTTGACCTCAATGCTGAGTGTGACAGACAACAGACCCGGGCTGATCCCCTGCTCTTTACGAAAAGGCCTACAACTTTTACATGTCCACATATTGCTCTTCTGGTACATGGGACCACCATTTTGCTATGCACCCACTGTACTATATTTGTATCCTGTACTATATTTGTGATCAGGTTGGAGTTAACATGTGTCTACGGACCAGGGGCATGTAAATTTCTGTCTCTTGTGAGTAAATGGTTAACACTTAAATACATTATGTTAGAACAGGCCTTCTCAACTAGTTTATTTGAAGTGCCAACTGGAAAAGTTTAGTGATCATGAAGTGCCAACATGTCAAGGGAGGACTTTGCGAGGTAGCGTGTGTGCATAACGGGTAAGGTGCAGTGGTGCTTTATCGGAAGTCCAGGGGGCAGCGCCTCCGGAAGGCCCAGATTGGGTATTTTTCACCCCCTTTTTATTCCAAGATTTATGTGAAAAAAATATTAAAATTACTGTGCGCCACTTCAACTTACTCCAAGCGCCACAAGTGGCGAGAGCGCTGCCAGTTGAGAAGGCCTGTGTTAGAATGTTTTGCAGCTGGTTTTTCAAACAGGTTTGAATTTGATCAAATCATCTTGTATATCAGCTATTAAATGTTTTTTGCAAAACATTTTGTGGTAGATATGCACATATTAACTGTAAAGATAAACATTAGTTTTAGCCCTGTAATACACACTGGTTGATCAAATTCTGTTTTACTTTTCTTTTTCTTTTACAGAATGTGGTTTCAATTCACACAGTAAATGTTTAAATTTTGTCAAAAGGCAGTGTGTTAGCTCTCAGGTAAGTCATTTCAAGCATCTCAATTTTTGTAAATGAAATTATACCATTTGCAATTCAAAGGCTTTAAATACCAACAAAATTGCTTGCAGGTATTTACATTAATTTACAGTTTTTAAATTTGTCAAAGTTTGTAAATTTGTATCATACCCCTAGCATATAACGTTATTGAAAACCGAATAAAAGATTAAACATGCACTGGCCCCTTTGTCCTTGTGTTGGCCTCAAAATGTTATGGATATGTAACTATGTTCCCTTCCTCCTTAATGCCCTTATTGCCAGATGCAGAATGAATCTTGTTTATTTAAGCATTGTAATGATTGCTTAATATTCAACTACAAACAATGGGGTTGGTTTATTGACAGCCTGTTAATTTCATGTAACGATTCACTGAATCATCCAATTTAAAGTATGTATCATAGCTTGCAAAAAAACCTAATACTATGTAACCCATTTGCTTGTTTTTCACTAGCTATCTAGTATGAATTACTTGATGGAAATCTGTCCTGAGACTGGGTTAGGACCACAGAACTACAGATGTGCTGAATGCAGAACAACTCTTTCTTTCAGTAAGTCTTTACATTCTATTTTTTTCTTGTTTTTGTATTTTAATTTCCTTTTTTCTTGTCAAAGTCGATCATAGTTTGATTAGGATCAATTTTGCCTCAAGAACTAACTATCACAATTTCTTGCTCTCTTGGTATTAATAGGGTCACAAATGAACACAAAATTCAGGTGGACAATATGTTTTAAACAGTTAATGGAAGGTTTATGGCTGGAATTGAGAGGTATCATATAATTATCACATTATTGTTGAGGACTAAATTGAAGCTTGCGCATGCTTTTTGTTATAATTTTTAATGCAGATTGGCTATTACTAGGCTGTACTCTGATCAGCTCGTAATAGGCGGGACTCATAACATTGTGTATTTATAAAATGGGATACATGCAGCTGGGTGTAGTACCTACGCGAACTGCGCTTTAAGTATTGTGTGACTGACGCACACTTTTGTGAATTAACTTGTGCATAAGTTGGAACTTTATTGACTCGTACAGTTACAAAACGGAATAATTCTTGCCTATTATAAGCGGATCATAGTATACATCTGATTATCCTACCAATCATCGTTAAAACCTGTACTTAACCCTAACGGAACTGAATCTCACTAAAGCGTGAGAATATTATGTGATGTGATGATGCAATCACCCTAAGTCATATATACTCAGGGAATTGCTGGCCAGGCCAGCGAAACTCGTGAGTACAGGCCTGTGATCTTGTGCATGCATGCAAGGGGTCAGAGGTTCGAATCCTGGGGTGCCAGGTGACTTCGTTGTTCATCTTCTCTCCTTTTTCCTTTGTTCTTGAACTTCTGATAGCAAAAAACCATGGGTACGGTTAGGGTTGATACTGTTGAGGAGTAATTTGAAGTTAGAGAAGGTATTGTGTCTGTTACTTAAGAAAATGTTAAATCATTGTGTGAAACTGAAATGGATAACCAAGAACTGTAATTTCCCTATACACTCGAATACAAAGTTTTGATCCGATCCAAGGAGTAAGAATGTTAGATGGAGTAAAAACCGGGATGTCTGACCAATTCACTTTGCATTCTTGTCATTACAGGAGGCGATCTTCCAGAGCCAAGACAATGTGATTACACAGGACAGTACTACTGCACTCAATGCCACTGGAATGACTCGGAGGTCATACCAGCTAGGGTTGTACACAATTGGGACTTTGAACCGAGGAAGGTGAGTGTATGAGGTCAAAGGGTATACATGAAAAGGTAAAGACAACAAAATGACAAAGCAATCCAAGGTTACTGCACACCACTTATATTAAAAGCTATACCTTTTTATACTGTTAATACATTGTGTCAAACCTGACAGAATTAGAAAAGAAAAAGCTGTAATAATTTCCCTATACACTCCCATGCAAACTTTCACCCCAGGTCCAGGGAGTAAGAGTGATACAGGGTGTCCCCTAAAGAACTGCATCGACAGGAACTGAGTTTTTGGGTATTTTAACACATAAACCAAACATAACTAAATAACCTATATGGTTGAGGAATATATCAGCAATCACATTCTTTTTTGAATTTTGATGATTTGTGGATTTGTACAGATTTTAATCTGTACAAATTAAAATCAGATTAAAATCTCTTTACCTTACTCAGTGGTTTTCTATTTGTTTTGTTTCAGGTTTGTAGACATTCCAATCAACTTCTCAAGTTGATGTCTAAAAGAGCTGTGCTTAGAATACAAGATCTAAATCCAACGCTCTTCAACTATGTAGAAGAACTTAGTCAAATTAAGGTATGCACTAGGTTCTATTGTAAGTTGTAGTATTTATATTGATGGCAGTTAGAACTAACTTACGGATTAAGACTTAGCTATGTTTCATTTGGCACGACAGGATAATATTTTTTGATACAAAAAAAATAATCCTGTATTTTTCTGGAATTGAGAATAGGTATAGTCAATAACAGTTTATCAGAATATCAAAGAAAGCGAGTTGGATTATAAAAAAAAACCAAGATCTGATAAATGTGATTGAGCCGTGCCATTTAGTGATTTCCAGGCTAAAAGCAAGATTTTAAATTGGTGGCTTTGTTGTATGGCCTTTGTTATAATGATATGGTCATATTTCTGGGTTTTTGTTCAAACTTAAGGTTTATTTAGTAATGGAAGACATGATTTTAATCTTTTACACATAGTGTGAATTTCCAATGGGGTTACCTGAATGGGTGACTCCATTTAAAATTTACACCCCCTGTGTGGGAGATCAATGGCATGTCTTCAGTAGGAAGTGTAAGGGTTTCAACTGGAATAGCTTATTGACCATTTTGCTCTTTGCAATAATTTGATCAGTACAACATATTTCAGATCAACATTTCTAACCATTTTTAAATTTTTAAATATTAAAATACTAAAGTTAGCCATTGATTATGGAATGGTTTATGGAATGATTTGGGCCACTGTGATCAGCGACTTCAGTAAAGTGTATGAACTTGTAGGTCTGGCAGAGTACTATAAAGTCCATCACCATAAGGGTTGGGTCACATCGTAGAGCATTCAATAAATACCTTTCATTGATTGATTTATTTTGTTTTATGTTGCATAGAAATTAAGGGAGGAAGTGCTAATAATGAAGATGTATTTTCTGTCTTGTCGGACTGCTATGGAGAACAGACTACTCACTCAAGTAAGTTTGCCCTGAATCTTGTTGTCATTATTAGTCTTGTCGGACTGCTATGGAGAACAGACTACTCACTCAAGTAAGTTTGCCGTGAATCTTGTTGTCATTATTAGTCTTGTCATTATTAGTCTTGTCGGACTGCTATGGAGAAAAGACTACTCACTCAAGTAAGTTTGCCCTGAATCTTGTTGTCATTATTAGTCTTGTCGGACTGCTATGGAGAACAGACTACTCACTCAAGTAAGTTTGCCCTGAATCTTGTTGTCATTATTAGTCTTGTCGGACTGCTATGGAGAACAGACTACTCACTCAAGTAAGTTTGCCCTGAATCTTGTTGTCATTATTAGTCTTGTCATTATTAGTCTTGTCGGACTGCTATGGAGAAAAGACTACTCACTCAAGTAAGTTTGCCCTGAATCTTGTTGTCATTATTAGTCTTGTCGGACTGCTATGGAGAACAGACTACTCACTCAAGTAAGTTTGCCCTGAATCTTGTTGTCATTATTAGTCTTGTCGGACTGCTATGGAGAACAGACTACTCACTCAAGTAAGTTTGCCCTGAATCTTGTTGTTATTATTAGAGGATGATCCTAGTTTATTATGTTTGAATTACCTCCTCTTGTTTATCATTGTATGTTGTTACACTTGCTGGCAGAGAAGAACAGCACTTTTGTTTATATTTATCAGCATTGTTTAAAAATAAGCCAAATTTAAAAAAATTTTGTAACAGCTCTTTAAAACTTTTGTGGGGGTATGGTGGCGCAACAGTACAGGCTCTGCCTCACAATCGGGCAGAGGTCTGGCGGTGCCATCATGACCATGTTGTGCACTTGAGCAAGATAGTTTACCTCACTTGTTGCCTCTCTCTACCCAGGGGTAAAATGGGGAGCTGTTATGAATATTGTCCATTGAGCACTGCTCAAAGATATGAACATGTCTTAGGCATTGTATGGTAGCTGACAAATTGTGCTGTATAAATGGCCACATTTATTTAACTTGGCCGTGTTTTTGATTACTGAAATTGAGATTATTCCAGCTGTGGATGGCATTGAAGTAGAATGTATTGGAAGCAATCCCTTTTACACTGGGAATAAGGTAATTGTGATTGCTAGATGGGGTACAATGAGAATGAATAAAATATTTGCAACACTACTTATAGAAAAAAGACTTTGAGGCATTGACACAGACAAATGTGAAGACTACCATGTTTTTAAGGGACTTAATCAAACTATAAATATCATGACATTAATACCTGTATCATGTGTAACTTTTTCAGTTGCAGAATCGACCACATTTTGTAGAGAATTCTGATGTCTATTCGATGCAAGATTTAATAGACACAAAAGATGGAGTGTTACTGCCATCGCTATCAGGTGTACATGGCAACTTTGCCGTTCATATACGAATGGAATGTCAAGTAAGTCCATCAACTACTTTGGGAGTGTTCATAAATTCTTTGGAGTTTGGAACTATTTGGAGCCTTTGACTTACAAAGTTTTTGATCACCCCTGTATATCCGGTCTTTAAAATTTTTGATCTCTCCTTCCACAAAAGGGAGTATATGTGTTTCAAATACATTTGTAGAATAGAAAATTGGGTAACTTCCAAGCTGTTTGTACACAATTCTATATCAATCCACAATGTTGAGTCCCACCTATTAAAAGCTGTTCAGAATGTAGGGCAGTATGGGTTTGAAAATAATTAACCCTAGCTAATTGTATGCTGCAAAGAAAACACAAGTCTGGTCTCACTGTGTGGTTGATTTTGACTTGTGTGATCACCAAAAATATAAATAATGGCTTCCAAAGATGGAAGAAATTGCAAGTAAACAGTGTTTAATGATGAATATACTGCAAGATGGGGTTTTATTGTGAATTGTTGACTCTGTAGTAAAGATATTCACATCGCAAGATGCACAATATGTGTTGGTAGAAACGGTACAAATATAAAAATGTGGTTTGGGTGCAAAATGTCTTCCAAGTACGGCAAACTAGATGTCAAAGTTGGCATATCTGCCATTAACAAACACATTGTGTGTCATGCCTTATTTACGCATCTCATAATTCTCACGTTAACCTTGTTTTTCTTCTCTAGTTATGTCAAGCAAGAGGTTTTATCTGTGAGTTGTGCAATACAGATGAAGTGTTATATCCATTTGATATCATTGCTGCAGTGTGCTCACAATGCTCAGCCGTTTTTCACAGGTAAGCGTTGATGTGCTTCTCTGTTCATAGATAGGCTTAAATTTGATAATATCTAAGTTCTGGACAGAATTGTCTCAGAAATGATATCCAAGTAATAAATAGTGGACTCACAATCATAACTATAGTATTTTCTACTCATGGTAGGTATGATCCTATTTTCAGACATGTGAGGGCAGGCTTCAGTTCAACTTCTTGTGACCCAAGATTCTATCTTAACTGGGTAATCCAATAGGAAAATGAAGAAAATTTGGATTTAACCCTCAGAACCCAAGCTACATTGAATTTTAGTACAAAACATTGAAGTGATAGCCACATTTCATGAAACATGAGTGCATTTTTGTAAAATGGCCCTTCGTGCTTATGAATTAAGCCATAAAATGTATACACACATGTTAAGACAAAGGAAGCCATTGATAATGCTGGGACCCCTCATTTTTTAAGTTTTAAGGGTAGACGAGGTATTGTTGGTCGAAGCAACCTAAAAATCGATTTTCATTATCTAGTTCAATATATTATTGAAAATTAACGCCTTGATGTTTTGCAAGAGTCCATTCTACAAATCGTATACTTTGCAAACTTGCTTAATTTATTGTTGTTAATGAGTTATGTACGTTTTACAAAAGTGTTGTTGTTTCAGCCCTCTTTACAACGTAACTCAAGAACCGCAGCACCTATAAAAGTATATCTGTGATATTTTAATTCTTCTACACGCTTTCGCTATGAATTGAGCAATGTAGTTTTTGCCAAAGCTCACTACCATTCGTAAGATGCTGTGAACTACCAAATCACAACAGTTTAAAATAATTAATAACCTTAAGAAAAGATGTATCAAGTCAAAAATATTCTTATCAGGTGTTAAAAATATGTTTCTAAAAAGTCAAGAACCCGAAACTATGGGATATTCTTAAGAGATTATTATAATAATACTAATAATAACATAATTATATACCGTACTGACGCGAGTATAGTCCCACCTTTGAGTAAAGTCCCACCCCTAAATTTCGAAAAAAAAATGCATACAAATTCAATGCATTTTGAAATCATTAATAGAGAATGACATGAGTACAAATTTATTCAAAACACATAGGCCTACAATATTTTTTTTTTAAATCAACCATGAATGATCCTAGCATTTAGGTCTAGGGACACTCTACAGCCAAAAAAATATATAACTTTAAAAAAAAGGTGCTTTACAAAACAACTAAGGTTAAAAGTAAACACATATACCATAAGATAACATAATTAAAAAAAAATAATATGTATGTAATTTCTTGGAAATTTCATGGCTATTACTAACTTGTAAAACTGTATTATAATTCTTATTTGACATACTAAAATACATTCCAATTACCCTCTGAATGTGCATTGAATGTTGTAAAAATATGTTGCACAAATTCAAACATGATCAAAAGGTTAAGTTGGACACAACTGTACAGAATCAGACAAATTTTGCCCGGGAGTTTCTCAGTCAACAAACTGACCAACTGAGGGTGCCAGGTCAGGTTACTTTGATAACACTCTGTGTTTTATTTTATTAATTTCAGGGATTGCTTTTACAAGAAGGATGGAGAGTGTCCAAGATGTTTGCGATTAACCAAGCGCTCTGCAGAACTTTCTATATCTGGTGGTGATTCTAGATCATGATGACACATAAGTCTTGATGATTTAAGCTTACCTCAAATATCCTGAAGAACTGTAATCTGGTGATTTCCCATCATGATGAGCCAGTCACATGAAGCGTACCTCAAGCATTCTGCAGAACTCATAATCAGTGAGGTGATTCCACATAATGATATAACGTCAGTCACTGGTGATTAAGCTTACCTGAAATCATGCATCATAAAGCATTGAGAAATACACTGAATTCACCAAGGTCTGATTTTGCAAAGACTTGCTGTTATCAGTTTAACCCCTTGGACACTACTGGTCATCTAACAGCATTTCTGATTGGTTGATAAATTGAAATCCTCATTTCAATGGCCAATAATGAGTAGGCTTTAAACTATTTATGGCCAACGTTGCATTTGCATATGATCTTATTAATACCCTCCTTGATTGGTTCACAATTGAAAACAATATTCATTTTAGCCAATCGGCAGGTAGTTCTCATAATGTCACCTTGATCAGATTTGAAGTGGTAAAGGAGTGGTTTGATAAACAGGTGGCTTGTTCAACTCTCTGCAAATCCAAACTGTATTGATTTAAATCTTACTTGCGGCAATACATTCATATTCATAAATCTCTAGCTGCTAGGCAATGCAATCTTTCCAGCGTAACATCAGAAGTGTCAAACTGGTTGTAACCTGGTATTGACAAGGCACTTTGTTATCGATCAGGTCATAATAAAGTAAAAAGGTATGCTTGGGGCTTTGAAGATACTTTGTGTTACCAGGTATTTTTTGTATAGATTCTGTGTTAACAAGGTTTTGAGGTTCACTGTACTTGCAAAGTGCATGTTGTGTTGTTGCCACAGCTCATATGCATAATTTAATTACCACATACACTTTGTAAAGCATTCTGGTGCATTGCATTAATAAGCATGACAAACAAAAATGCATTTTTGCACATGTGTACCATATCATGGAGAACCTTCTTCTGTAGCAAGATGGCGAATATGTGCAAGGGTTCAATAGTTATGTACCATGTGTGCTCAAATCCAATGCAATTGTCCAAATTCAGTTGTAGTTTGGTATTAGAGTGGCTGATGTATTGCGGATATTTGTTGATCAACCTTGGGTAACAATAGAGAATGTGCTCTTTGTTGGACATGAAGAAACTGCACCCCACCAAGTAGTGTAGAGTTATATGTAGTTTGGTCAAAGGTCAATCAAGGATTTGAAAGGCTGTGCCCAAGCCTATTATTAATTCCAAATGCAGCCTGTAAGGTGTAATCCCACAGTGAACTTTAGTAATGTTATACAAATATTAACTGTCTATAAGTGTGATGGTCAAAGTACAATACATCTTTCATCAAGTGATTATATTTCGGGCATTACACACAATTAAGACAGTTAGGATTTGTTTCATATCACTCATAATATAAATTCTATTACATTCAAATACTATTTAAGGTAGGAATACATTTTTATCAACATAACACTGTGTTTTGCGGTGACACTCTACATTGGCTGGTCTAGGAGCCAGCGCATGGCCTGACACACACACACACACACACCCCCACCCCCCCACACACAGTGGATGTGATGGTAAAAACTACCACACAGAGAGGCTGATGGTAAAAATGATAAATGGCAATCAGCCAATGAACTGTCTAGAATTTATGTATGAGTGATAAAAATAAGTATATTTTGACCACATTGTGTAAATTGCTAGCAAAAATAGGTATGTATTTGCTATAAACAGGACTATTTTGTAGTTTTGTAAGCATGCCAATATTTTGTTAATCCATGTCATTATAAGCAAATATTCAATATTTTAATAACATTTGTAGCTTACCTTACAGGAACTAAAAGGGGATTGACTCAATACAAACCCCAGATAGAAAAAAAAAGAGAAATACGCTAACACTGGAATTCAAACGGGAAAATTCTATGACATGCAACACTTACTAGTACTTCCATGACCAGCTGATTTCTCAGATGATGTCCAATGACATGACATGACAATAATATTAAAACCAACCAAACAAAGCCAGTGTTAAAAGCCATAATAATGATTTCTGTCTAATTTTAATTTGTTATTCTATACCAAATATGATGAAATAATTTTAGTAATAACTGACAGAAATGGTGTTAGTCCAAACAATGAGTTAACATGAAAGAAACCCCACTGCCTATTTTAGCTGTTTAACATGGAGCTCTATGGAGAATTTAATGCAGGGCTAATGTAGGGCTTCAAGCAGTTCTACATTTCCTGTTTTTCATATATTTCCTGTATTTTTTAACTCTTCTTATATTTTCCTATATTGTTACGAAATGTCCCAGAATTCCGATAAATTTTTTCCAAATTTAGGAAATTAAAATGTATCCTACTAGTGAATTTGATATAAATTCTCAGCAGGTAGATTTCACTGGCCTCTACTTTTTGCCCAGTATATTATTTATAAACATACCAGTCCAAAATGATGCACACTTCATGCAAAAATTAAAGTATTAATTAAATTGAACTATTCTTGAAACCTTTCATCATTAACAATAGTTACTGGTATCTGATACCCACTGTATTTGACTTCCACTGTCCAATATTTGTCCTATTTCATTCAAAATGTACCTTTAATATTTCAATATTTTTGCAAGTGCTGGCTTGAAGCCCTGTTTAATGTCATTATTTTGACATTAAATCAAAATTGCTCTTTTCACCAACAAACACAAGAAATGTGACTGATTCCATTTAGGTGTAAGTTGGGGGACATGTTTAAACATTACCAATACAGCAAAAATTCTGGTTTGAAAAAAAATTCACCAATTTCATATACATTATGGATTATGGCTTTAAATGAATATAGACATTTATGGCTTCTTAAACGACCTAGATTTCAGCAGGTTGTTTTTGAATCAATTAATGTATAATATCTTTTTATGATGTCCAACATAGTGTACTAATAGATGCAAACTATTTGCCAATGGTTTTTAGACTTTTCTATCAGTGAGCTTCCAATGGGCTAATTCATTTAAAGTCTGCACTCCCTGTGTGGAAGATTTTGGAAATGTCTTTCACAGGGGGAGTGTGGATATTAAATGGAATTAGCACATTAACTAACTCTATTTGAAACTCACCCTCCGTCAATGGAAGTTTCAGGTTTAATCTGTTTCAGAGGGTGTATGAATTTCAATTGGAGCTACCTAAATATGTGTTCATTATGGTATTCCAGTTGGAATTCTTACACCTTTTATTGAAGACATGGCTTTAATCTTCCACACAGGGAGTGTGAAATTTAATGTAGTTAGCTGAATGGGTGAAATTTGAAATCCACACTCCGTGTTGGGAGAGATTAAGATCATGTCTGCCATATTGGGGTGTATGGATTTCATTAGGAATAGCCATCTATTTGAAATTCGTACTCCCCATGGTAGTGTGGATATCCAATGGAGAAACCCCAATATGTATGATATGCTGCACTGAATTTAGGCTGTATCAAAATGATTGGTACCTTCCATTTCAAAATATTTGTGATGTTTAAGATCATGTTGTGGGCATTTATTGTCAATTTTGTTTGTGAAATGTTCAGGTTGCTAAGAATGTCTGGGTTAATAATAATTTTAGACTTTGGAATAGCACATTCTGTGAAGAAATCATAAACCTTTTAAAGGAGTATTTCATGATCCTAGCATCCTCTTTTTATGTCATTTTTCAGTAGATATCCACAAAAAAAGCGTATCCCCAAAATTTCAGTTGATTCCGATATTGCGTTTATGCGAGTTATGCATGATTATGTGTATTACACTGCTCCATAGACAATGTGTTGTAATTTCGTTCTGGTGCACCAGAACGAAATTCAAATTTCACGATATCTTTGCTAAACGAATTAATCTGCAAGAAATAGTTTGTACATAAACATTATGTAGCCAGAGGTTTCCAGTGATATAAAAATCTCAACTTTTTTTTTTTTTTTTTTGGGGATGAGGCTGTGGATCACAAAATGCCCTTTTAAGGAAGGACTTCTATTCATGCTTTGATCACAAAACTGGCTTGGTGGCATTTCCCCAATGTTGTGATTTGAGTGCAAAATGTGTGAAAGCAGTTTGTATTTTAATCAAATGACCAAATGATCATTTTTGTCTACGTTTGTGCAAACAATAGGCCAAAAGATTAAACAGGCTGTAAACATGTTCAAAACAATACGAGGGGGTATCAAAAAGTTTTAGAAATCGCCCAGAAGTGAAAGAGCTATATCAATGAAATTTTGTCAGTACAATCACTGGTCCTTATGTACACTATGGTGCAAAAATGGTTTCATAAGTATTTTTACTTTTTTTTTTTACAGGAGCTAGATGTCACTACCTGCCTATGTAACCTCATAACCAGCAAAATGGAGAAAATTGAGGCATGCAGCATGATTAAGTTCCATTTTAAGGGTTATAGTGCCCAGAAAATCTGTGATGAAATAAAAATTCCTTTTCCAAAAAGCAACAGTGACATATCACAATCACCACCGAAGATAACTTTCATTTCATCATCAATTTTCTAGGCACTGCAACCCTTCAAAAGCAGGATCTTAATAATGCTGCTTGCCTCAATTTTCTCAATCTTGCAGTTTATACGCAGTAACTGGGGCAGCAGGTTATTGGCATCTAGTGTAAAAAAAAGTAAACTTACCTTTGAGACCATTTTTGGACCATAATGTACATAAGGACCAGTGATTGCACTGACAAAATTTCATTGATATAGCTCTTTCACTTCTGGGCGATTTCTAAAACTTTTTGATACGCCCTCGTATTGTTTTGAACATGTTTACAGCCTGTTTAATCTTTTGGCCTATTGTTTGCACAAACGTAGACAAAAATGATGACTGCAAAGTGATATTTTATGACATCACATTGGTTCATTCAAATGACAATTATATCCAAAATATAAGACCATATCGACAGCTCAGTGTCAGAAGTGGGTAAGTACAGTAGCTGCACTGTGAACATTTGACAATTTACACACAGTATACTGTTCTCATCTACACATGGCAGCTATTGCACTTACCCACTTCTGGCACTGAGCAGTCGATATTTCAACAAAAGTGAATGATTAAGCAGTACTTGTACATCATTTCAACTGGTGTATCATTCCAAATTGAATTGATTATACATCATACTTGTGTCCTACCAATCATTTGATACAGCCTGTGTTGTAGATATCATAATGACTTCTGTGTAAAGGTAAATAGACACTTTTCTAATGACATATTTGTGTACCAATTGAGCCATATGAAGACCAGAGGGCATGTGAAAATGTCATATGCAATACCAATGTAAGTTTTATAATTCGAGACCAAATTAAAACAAACTAGTTTGCGTATGACGTCCTGTCAACCAGACCAAAAACTGAGGTAAGCAACCAATCAATTTGCGCCTTTGCCCTGACGTCAGACGCAAACTAGGATTTTTTATTTTGTCTTTGATTATAGTATCTCTACTAGTATGCTGTCGGTTATCACAGTCCCTGAATGAATGGTCAAGCTTTCGTCAGATTTGTTCAGAGACGCATCAAACTTTCGTCAGATATGGGATGTCAGATCTTGACCAATCATACAGGGACCGGCTGCAATGGTACTGTGATAACTGACGGCGTATTCATAGATACACTATAACTTACTATAGTCTGTATACCTATCTCAAGTCAGTAATTTATATATCGTTTTTTTATCTTATCTCTGATTGTAATGATGAAAGGTTTACAGAAAGGAAATGATGTAAGGAATCCAACTAGCATAACAGATTCCTGCAGAAATTGACAGTTTTTTGAGAAAATCTCAAAATTTAATTTTATTTTACTGACTTGAGGACTGTATGAATTCCCATCGATAAAGCCAATGTACCCTATAGATGCTTATAATGATTGTGACACAGTGAAGTCCAATCTCACACTGGAAACTAGATTCATCAGTTTGGATAGTGATTAACTAGCAATATCTGGGGAAAAACTACAGCTATTTTTGTCCCATTTTATGAAATTTGTGTTAAATGTTTGTTCTCTTGATTAAGAAGAGAGTGATCAGATGACACTGACATACAATGTAGTACCCTCATTAATAGTTCACTTAAATTGTCATGAAATTGGTTCACTGTCAATATGCTCATGCTGGTTATGCCAAAGATATTTGACTCAAAGAGTACCAACTCAAAATTCCACATGTACATAACATTTGTATGGTAAATCTGCCATATTGGTTTGACGCTTATGGAGGGCAAATAGTGTACTTCCAGAATTTATTAACTAAAAACTGAAATGGAACATTACTTGGTGTATTTAAGCTTAAGTGTTGCAAAGGTTTGCGCATGAAGGGCTTAGGGCATGATTTTGGTACCACACATTACATGCAGAATGCAAGCAATCACACACTTGGCAAAATAATCTGCTACACTACCCTGCCTTTATGAGCGACACACAAACATGGGGGATTCAGTACTCTTTGATTCAATCTCATTGGGTTATGCCTATCTCCAGACCTGCCAACTGTCCCTCATTTTGAGGGACTGTCCCTCATTTGGGGTTTACCAGAGTGAAAATGAGGGACAGTCCTGTTTTCTGAAAATTTCAGTGATGGCAAATTTAAATAAAAGAACAGCAGAAAATGATGAAATGTCACTTTAAAATTTGCTATAGCATTCATTTTAGTCTATTGTGATAAATTCAGACCTGCAAAACCATCTCTGAATTCTGAAAGTATTGCACACCTAAAGTCTTTGAATTTGTCGGTACCTGGTTTGTGTACATGTACAAGGTTTTGGTCTCAATGTCCCTCATTCTGACTTTGGTAGGTTGGCAGGTCTGTATCTCTAGCATTTCTTTCAGACAGAGTACTGAGTATTGACGCAAGCGCCCTGTTAATGAGCGGCATACTTCAAGTGCGCCAACCAAGGATTTGACGCACAAGTGGCCAATCAGATTATCAGTCTGTTGCTATGATTGTCAGACGATTGATTCAGCCAATCAGAACACCACTTCCTTGTTTAAGCTCTGCACGCTCTCAAAATGTAAACAAGTGCCGTTCTTCTCTGACAAAAACTGTAGGGATCAGTCTTTATCAAAAAATGGTAAAAATCCAAATTTTAAGCAACTCATTTGTCATTTTGCAGAAGTCAAGATGATTTTACTGTCCAGTCAGAGGTATTTGTAGAGATCCGGCAGTAGTGACTAAGATAATCGTAATTTTTTATGTCGTCACTGGTACATAATGCAAATACATATGTAATAATATGTTAGCAAACAATATTTTCTTATTCTAAATCTGTTTGGAGGGATGAATGAACGCCAGTGTTAGAACTGTATTTGATTGAATAATATTTTTATTTAACAAACGGTTAAAGTACATAGCCAATTTCAGAATTGTATAATTCATAACCAATTGACCATATTTGAAATTAGCATCAAAATTAGTACAAATAAGCCTAGTATTGGTTCAGTGTTTCTCAAGATAGCTCTTGATATTTTCAGAAAATATCTCAAAACTTAAAGACTTTTAATGTTGAAGCCTATGGCCAGCATGCAAAGCATTAAATGCTACTTCTGATATTTTGTTTTGTACAGGTTTAAGATGTGAGGCATGTTTACATTTATGCCATGGGAATGGAAGTTTATGATTTGCGTCCGTCAATTTTTCAAATTGCATGCGGCGGTTTTTCATTATTACTTTTTAAAGTGAATGCATTGAATTTAAGCTATTACATTGAAGCTATTACAGCGGTGTACGGATACTTTGTTTCAGATCCTTGTTTTGTGGAAATATTGAAGTTTTTTTTTTAAATAATGAAAATTTCATGCGGTAGGTTTTGAAGCATGCTGGCGGTGGACGCAAATCTAAAATTTTAATTCCCATGGTCTTAGTGTTGGATATTTCCATAACAATTCATTACTACTGAAAATAAGGAATGGGATTTTAACCAAATAAGGAATGAGAATTAATTTTAGCAAATAAGTGAATACTGTACCTTGAGAGCGCTAGCATTAAAGACATGTGCAGCTCTACTTGTATAATTATAAGATAAAAAATGTTTTATCAGGCATGATAAATAGATGAATAAATAAATATTTTATGAAAAGGAAAGAATTGGTATAGGGATAAAATATTTATACAAAGTTGCAAGCTGTAATTGTAAAATTTCTTTTCAAGGGCTTTTTTTTTTTATAAATAAAACCCTTTGACTTAAGACATGACCTTAAGGGATCCAAAATGAGCGTTTATTGCGTTTCGACAGTATTTTTTGTGGGCCATGAGAGCACCTCAGACCTATCGAATTGCATTCTGAATACGAAGCATGTCTTTCTGATATCAAATAATTTGCATTTTTTTAAAATAACAATATAATACAAATTTTATGACAAATTATAAAAATTTGATATTTTTCAAATTTTGATATATAACAGTCCTCGGTAAATTATATAAATCTAATGATATATTCTTAAAGTGTATGTAGCAGGGAGGAAAAGCCGACGGTCAATTGAAAATTTTGACCTTTCATATTGAAGATATGGATTTTTTCCCAAAAAGACCTAATTTTTTTTTTGGTGTTTTGGGAAAAAATCCATATCTTCAATAATAAAGGTCAACATTTTCAATTGATCGTCGGCTTTTCATCCCACCTACATACACTTTAAGTATAAATCATCAGATTTATAAAGTTTACTTCAAGTACTGTTAAATATCAAAAATATTAATTTTTAATGATTTGCCATAAAATGTGTATTAAATTGCAATTTCAAAAATCAAAATTATTTGATATCAGAATGACATTCTTCGTATTCAGAATGCAATTCGATATGTCTGATGTGCTCTAATGTCCCAAAATAAATACTGTCCAAACGCTCATACCCCAGCCCTTAACCTTCCACACAGGAAGTGTGAATTTCAAATGAAGTCGCCTGGGTTAACTCCATTTGAAATCTTGTGGGGGATATTAACGTTGTGACTTCCATTTCTTTAATGACCATTATTTGAGGCTGAAACTGGTTATTTTTACTAAGATAAATTTCTTTTGAACAAAACCAAATAATTTACTCACTATTGATGGTTTCGCCGATTATGGTCGATAGGCATCATCAGAATGATGTTTGTAGATCCTTACTTCCGGTAGGATGTATCTCGACTGTAGAGGGTGTATTTACAGTCAGGAGAGGATCATACATGTGAGTTATTATCATTGTGTTATCTTCTAAGAGACTATAAATCCACAGTATTGGGACAATCTGGTTTAGATCAAATCTCTGTAACATGTATGTAACTGAAATAAGGGTTCTAATGTATTTGCTTAAAGTTATGATAAATTAACATTGTGATTCATGGCTGAATTGGGCTATTCTAGTTGAAATCCCATACATCCACTATGGAAGACACCAATCTACATCACAGGGAGTAGATTGGGGTTACCTGAATGGGTGATTCTATTTGAACTATACAACCCCTGTGTGGAATATTAAGGTAATATCTTTTGTATGGGGTGTATGGATTTCAATGTAATCGCCCATTGTACTTATTAGTTATATCCATTAACATTGGATTGTTTTATGGCCTTTGTGTACAGCTTATTTTTTGTTAGCATAACATATATTTTTCGTACTATGTTTTGCATACATATATATCGTTTTATCTTGTTCTTTTTCCTTTTCTTTTCAGTTTTTGTGTGTGATTTTAAAACTTTAATGTGGCTTTCAGTTGCAAAATTATCCAATTCGATTCAAAGGTCAAATGATTGAGTGTTCAAGAAAAGTGACAAAAGATTAGTGGCATACTTGGGCTATTCCAGTTGAAATCCATACACCCTTTATGGAAGACATAATCTTCTACCCAGGGATTGTGAATTTCAAATGGGGTTACCTGAATGGGCAATTCCATTTGAAATCTACCCCCCCCGTTTGGAGAATAACCGTAATCAAACCTATAGTTTTTTTGCTATTGGAAGGGAAAGAAGAAAAAAAAAAGAGAGAAGATGAACAAAGAAGTCACTTGGTACCCCAGATTCAACCTCGGACCCCTCGCATGCCATGCAGAAGATCGCCGACCTGTAGCCACGGGGTTACGCTGGCCCTGGGTATATATGACTTAGGCTGATTGCATCATCGCATCAGGTGGAATGCATGCACGCCCAATGGTTTTAATTGTGAGTTTTAGTGAGACTCAGATCGGTTAGGGTTAATGTCATGTTTTCCATAAGAAGTGTATGGAATTTTACCTGGAATAGCCCAATGTCCAGTTAGCTCACTTCTTCAAAAGAAGATGCACATTACAACTTTTTGTCCTGGTATTTCAAGCCAGGGGGTAACTCCTCCCAGTCAGTACACTTGTGTGTTGGTGTGAGGAAAGTGTATAATAGTGCAATAATAGCATTTTGTGAATCCCATAGCCCAGTCACATAGCTCATACATGCTATTAAAGCTGTTATATACGATTTGTGTCCAATTTTAATGATATTAGTTACAACTGTTAGGAATTTTTTCTGATCATTTTAAGTTGAAATAATGAGGTAAAATGAAAGAAACCCCACTTATAATCTTGGCTGGTTAACTGGTGTTCCATGGGGTATTGTCTTATTTAAACATTAATTCAAAAGTGCATATTTACTCAATACTTAAACTTAAAGGGACATGGTCAGATTTATTCATGTTATGTTCTGTACCTCACATTGAGGCATGTACCAAAATAATCTGATGCCCTAAATGTTGAGTTAAATTACACTAACGGTTTTGATATTAGAAGCAAAAATGTTAAAATGAATATTTTAAACAGTTCTCTCAACAAAATAGTGACTTAGTTTTATATTTCATCACCACATCCACCGGGACTTCATTAGACTTGTGACAGGAGTGGTAAAGCTGATCATGTGACTCATGGGAAAACCCGGAGTCACATGACTTTGTGTTCTGAGTCACAAAAGCAAAAATATGTTTGCTGCCCAAATCTCCCTTTTGATAGGATAAAGTGAGTGATGATTCTGTTGACTTCACCAAATGTTTTTTGCAATTTTGTTGGTACATTTAGTGCTTGCAATATGTATATAAATCATAAGACAGACATGGTAGCTTCTGTAATGGGCTATTCCAGTTGAAATCCACACTACCCCTGTGGAAGATTTGGTAAATTATCTTCCACAGGGGAGTATGTTTTTTAAAAATGTAATTGGTCAGGGTTAATCATTTTGGGACCGCTTTACCTATATCTTCCACAGCTGGAGTGAGTATTTCAAATGGAAGTTACCCAATTGTCTATTCTATTTGAAACTCGAACTCCCTCAGTGGAATACTTTAGCTAAATCTTCTACAGGGATGGTGTGTATTTTAAATGGAATAGCCCAATGTATCAAGAAGGCCCTATCTGCAATAGCTACCAGATATCATATTTTTAGATTGTGTACAATATAGAATGCAGAAATTAATGAATGTCTATAGGGCAGCTATTGCAGATTGGACTTTCTTGTGTCAACACCTGTATGTATATAACCTGTAATGGGCTATTCCAGTTGAAATCCATACACCCCCTGTGGAAGACATAACCTTAATAATCCATGCAGGGAGTGTGAATTTCAAATGGGGTTACCTGAATGAGCGACTCCATTTGAAATCGACACTCCCTGTGTGGAATATTAAGGTCATGTCTTCCATAGGGGTGTATGGATTTCAACTGGAACATCTCAATCATACCCCAAAGTATTTATGATATGAAAATATGGAGAAGTATAAATAAATAATTATGAATCTTGTATAAATAGGACTATTCTGTGGAAATGTGGTTGTCATGTTGATGTCCTATTAAAATAATTATAAACACATCACAAGAAATAAGTCCCCCTCTCAACATTTCGTCATAACATCGTAAGATAAAATTTTGTACCAATAAAACTAACTTAGAAATAATGATATGACTGTTTACCAAGTGTTGTGTGAAAATGAAAGTTTTACCTTACAATGTTATGATGAAATATTGAGAGGAGGACTTATTTCTTGTGATGTGTTTGGCTTGTTCAGTTCATAAATGGCAAAAATGATTCATTATTGTTACTGCCCACGTCAATGAAGTCCCAACTTATGCTAAATTCATGGAAGTGTGTGCCAGTCATGCATTGCACAACTAGTGCTGTGCCCAACTGTGTGCACACCATTCTATATCAATACCCGGGATTAATACACAATGTTAGGAGTCATTTTTTTGCCAATTATAAGCTGAGCAAACTATATATGATGCAATGAAGGGAAATACAAGTGATTGATACACCATTGATATGAAACAAAATGAAGTACACATGCATAAACTGGTAACTATAATTCATATTTATTCATGTTATAAAAGCAGTGGCGTAGCGTTATGGGGCACGTGCTCCCCCAATCAATTTTAGAAAATCCCATAGGAGAATTGCCAAAAAATGGCTTGTCAAAAAATGGCCTGTGCCCTCCCCCTGCCCCCCTAATCAGGCCCGATACCCAAGAGGAGGACTCACGCTACACCACTGTATAAAAGCAATATTAACATTTTCAAGTTATATACATCATCATAATAGTCTAATATTTTTAATATCTTTATCATGAGAAACACTGAAATACTTCACACTGAACTACATAGGAAATCAGACTATCTTTCCTTTTTTGACATTTTTTTAACGCAACATATGCAAGCACCTAGATACTTGTCCCAAAATACTTCGCAAAATGTTTAACATAGAATCTTGAAAATCTTTTGTCAGCAAAATACAGAACAAATTAGTTAAGAAAAAATATTATGTTTTGCCAGATAAAACAGCTTTAGTGTGACCTAATAACTGGGAATAAATGTTTAAATTCTGTATTCAAACAAGATTTAGAAAGAAAAATGGTCAAAATGCTTATTTTGTATGTTTCTCACAGTAACAGTAATTAAGTCCACAGACTTGGCAGAAGTGTCAAGCAGTCAAAATTGTGTGCACTCAAATAATTCCCAGTTCAACTAAAAGATTAGAATTTACCCACATGTATGTTTTATCTGGTAAAACAACAATTTTAATCAAAACTCACTCTCTATGTGCCCAGTAAATGTGGTGTAATCAAGCAAAATCAGTCTGAAGTCTGTTGGACATATTCAATTGTAAACAGCATTTGTGAAGCTACATTTTGCAAAAAACACCATTGAATTTGGAAAACCAGTTCAAAAGATATTTAGCAGAAAAGAGTTTCCAAAACAGAAGGAAACAAAAGGAAATACTTCTTTTTGTTTGGCTTGATCTCAAAATCAATATTTCTGACTGATTTTGATTGATCACATCACAAATACAAGCAACACCCGAGACTATTGATTTCCTACAACTTTGTGTCCAATATGTGCAACGTCAGTGTTGCTTTCGGCTTCCCAGTACCAGGGTGCCAATATTTAACAGTCCTCGAAGTAAACTTTATAAATCTAATGATATGTACTGTATGTAGCTGAGAAGAAAAGACATCTATCATTTGAAAATTCTGCCCTCCCACTCCCACCCACTGCTTCCGCTGCATATTATTAGGGGAAGTCTGACATTTTGAGAATTAAAGTTCTGATTTTTCAATCTTCATTTTCAGGTAATTGACATTTTCATAAAAATAATTAAGTTTTGGCCAAAATGAGAAAGTGATGCGGGCGGGTGACGGTTAACTTGGAATCAACTTTCACTAATATGCAACACCAATATTAAATGCGCAACATCAGAAGCAAGTCGTTTTTCTTACACTGTGTGTGCACGTTGGAGTGGGCGTGTATTGTGTTTTGGATCCACGGTATAATATTGAATGATTGCAAGACAAAAAAAAATCACGAGATGACAAATTCTTTTTGTATCGAGTGTAATATATTCTTTTATCACACGAAAATAGCCTTCAACATTATAATAATTTTAATTTTTAGCTCAATTGCCAGCAATTGTAGCTATAGGCATGGTCCGGATTTCTCTGTTTTTTTCTTTCTCTTGCTACATCGTTTGAGCAATGGAGCTGGTAATTTGAGGGAGCGATCTTTGCATGATTGTTCATGATTGTTACTTAATTAGCTAGGAAAATTCGGACGGAAAGTGTGATTTTTGGAGCATTTTGTTACGAAAATTTTTACAAAATTTCAGAGAATAGTCTCCTTTGCAGACTGTTTGTCGTGCTGATCATATTACAAACACTGTTCAAACTCCTTGATCTGGCCATTTTGTAGAAGAGATGTTGAATTTTATTGCTTCAGTGCAGCTTCAATGTTTGCTTTTCAGTGTTGCTTTGCCATACATTGCCAAAGCACCAATTGGGCTTGTGCTGTCTATAGGCCCTTACTTAGCTGTGCACCAGCCATGAGCAAGCAATGTCTCAAATCCTCCCAATTATATTCAGAACCATTGGCAACACTTAGTTTATATCATTGGTAATGAGGTCTGACCTCAAATCATGATTAGCTGAAAAGATAACAGCCCTTATGTAAACAAATGCTTTGTCCATCACATTTAAGGCTATATTGTGGGAAGTTCAAAGTTTTAGATAATTTAACTTTTCAATACAAATTATATGTTCAGCTGCTTCAGTCTTTTCCTATAGAAAGATATAAATCTATACCAAGGTGAAAAATATAAAAGGTACGCCTATTACATGTAAATTTATTTATGCTTAAATGCTCTACATGTCTCTTTCTATAGGAAAAGACAAAAAACAGCAGCTGAAAACATTTGTATTGAGACTTTGAAAATTATTTAGGCCTACTTTAAAAAACTTTTGGTGAGAAAATCTTTAAAAAATAGGAATTCCGATTCGGTAGTAGACAAAATAGGAAAGTTAGCATCTCCACACTTTCCATCGTATAACCTTAAATGTGGCGGTATTATAATACGTTATAGCTAGGCCCCTCTACCAGGATGTAATTGGCTAAGTAATCACTTGCAATTGGTATTTTATAGCCACCGTATAGCCTTAAAATTGTTGGGAACCTGGACTTTTCATGCACACTCAGAGGTGATTAAAAATGAAAAAATAGTCCTATTTAAATTAAAGTGAAATGATGCAGTTCATGTGTACGAAGGTGGCTCAGTTTTCAAGTTATGAGCCTTCAAAGTTGACGCTTTTACTTTAACCTTTTCATGCATTTCAACTGCTATAGCCAATATCTTCTAATTGACATTGGCACTCAACTGTTAATTTCAGTTTTGGAAAAGATGAACAAAACCATGTGAGAAAAAACATGTGATCCTTCAGGTGGGGGTGGTTGGCTTCCCACAACGGCGGAGCTCTTGCGAATTTTTTTTGGCAATACATAGCTATACATGGTTACATACATATGGCTATACATAGCTATAGGGCGCACACCACTAAATAATCGCCCCATTGAAATATGTGTAAAAACACCGGTTTTCTTTGCTCATTTTGAGGCCTTTTGGGCTCGTTTAAAATATTTTATGATAACCAGTCGATTGTAAATCGATGAAAGTTTCAATGTATGGGGGTCCTTCCACCTCGTTTTCCCGCTACAAGGCCACGAACAGCGCCCTCGCTGTTTTTGACATGCTCTCAAGACTGCAAACCGGTTTCTGTCATTTTTTAATTCGCGGACCTATTTTCTCCATAATTATCAAATTTATGCATAGGCTTTACACTTTTATTTAAGCTATATAATTCGCTACTCTTTCTGATTAATTAGCCTAAAGACCAGCCCAAAATACCTCAAAAAGTTTCTGTATTTTACCGGAACTCATTAGGGTTACACAAATGGTGCATTAATTTAGTGGTGTGCCCCCTATACATAGCCATACATAGCTATTCATGGCTATACATAGCTATTCATGGCTATACATAGCCATGCATGGCTATGCATGGCTATACATAGCTATGCATGGCTATACATAGCAATACATGGCACTATATATAATAATACATGGCTATACATAGTGATATATGGCTATACATAGCTATACTTGTCTATACATTGCTATGCATTGCTATACATAACTGTACATGGCTATATGGTCATACATGGCTATACATAGCTGTTGAAGTTATGAGCCTTGAGATTTACTCCAACCTTTTAAAAATCTTCCACTTGGAAAGATCCTTAAATGAAGCTGTCTAAAGGCAGAGCTCAGCATTTTCTTTGAGGAAAGCTTTATTTTAGATAGCTCTATCTCATGATGCAGATCATATGTATGCAGGTGGCTCAGTTTTCATGTTATGAACCTTCAAAGTTGATGCCTTTACTTCCAACCTTTTCATGTTTTTCTTTAAAAATTCCTCCATATGGACTTAGTTCCTACTGACAGTTCTTAAAAATGGGGCTCAGAAAAGCGGTATTTTAAAAAGGTTCATCTCATGATGCAGTTCATATGTACGTTGATCAGTTTTCAAGGTCATGAGCCTGGCTTTAATGTTGACATTTTCCTTCAACCTTCTTTGATAAATCCTCCATTTCTCACTTACAATTCCTTAAATGGGGCTTTAAGATGGTAGAGCTTTCCCTACCGACAGTTCCTTATGGCTGTCAGATGGTGGAGCCCCGGTCCCCGCACTCCGTGCATCCGCGGGTATTCATGCTTGTCGGTGAACTTTAAAAACACCCCCTTTTGCATCTCATTTCGCGAAGTTTTTAGGGGAAAAACACCCCATTTTTTAGCGATTTCGCGACTATTTGCCCTTCGACAATACCCCTATTTTCGCTAAAACGCGAATGATATTTCTAATATACTCTTTTCTGGCAGAAACGCGTCGGCTGCTCGATGGAAATACCCTTTTTTCAATTTCGCGAACACGTGGTTTGAAAAAACACACCTTTTTTGTGTGTTTCGCGAATCGCGTTTCTTCATCTGAATACACCCCTTATTTCGCGAAATTTTCGACGAGCATGAATACCCGCGGATGCACGGAGTGCAGGGACCGGGGGTGGAGCTCTGTCCAATTCTCTTCAAGAAAGCTGTTTTTCAAATAACTCTACCTCATACTTCCAATTTCAATTTGCGCAGTCCATAATAATAATGCTGAATATGGTAACCGACAATAAGTTGTGATATTATGCACCTATAATACCATGATACCAATAACATAATTCTATATTAGTTCCAATGACATGCCTATATCCAGAAACAATTGAGCTACAGCACCATTGGTGCTCTTGTTATCAGATGCGAGTGCAGTGTAAAACCTATCATCTGAATGTCATGATGTTCGAACTCATCTTTAATGCCACCCCTTCTTATGCCGCCCATTCTTTTTTGCCGGGGCTCGCGATCCCAAATGACCATCACCCCGTATACGCGCATATACTGCGCCAAGAAAGTATCCTTACACTTGGAAAAATAATCATAATTTCAAAATTGGACCGTATAGGGGTAAATTTGTTTTTGTAATAGATGCACTATCTAATCCTGAACATTATGACACCACATTGAATCCAATGTGACCTCAAGAAGTAAAGTTACAAGCAATTGAACAGACGAAGGTTCAGTTTTAAAAGTGACAAATTGGCCTATACAAGATTCCAACAAGTGCAACAAAGAGACAACACAGCTTCTTCAATGACACTTAACTTAAAGCAGTATTCATTTCAGTTTTTACTTTTCTATATTTTTCATAACTTGCATTTTATTTGTCAGCTCTTTTGTTTCAGTTTTCTTTTGTTCCTTTTGTTTTAAATTAAAGGCACACACAAATTAGCCATTTACCACTCGCAAACCAAATGTCTAGTCCGTGGAGTTTTGAATAGGCCAGTGTGTCACTTTTAAAACTGGACCTTCGTCTAATCAAATGCTTGTAACTTTGCTTCTTGAAGTCACATTGGATTCAATGGGGTGTCAAAATGTGCCGGATTAGATAGTGCATCAATTAAAAAAACAAATTTACCCCAATATGGTTCAGTTTTGAAATTGTGATTATTTTTCCAAGTGTAAGGATACTTTCTTGGCGCAGTATATTATTACGTATAGAACATGAAAAGCGAATTTTACAAACTACAAGAGACCCAAGCACTATGCTAAACTTATACTTCAGAACCTGGCGATGAGCGACTGAGGTGTGGCCAATGAGATGTCACGTTTTACATGCTACACTGAACAACGGTACGTCGCTCATCGCTAACCACTGGAGCAATGGCAAGTACAGAATAATGCAAGTAGAGAATAATTATAAATAATGACTAGAAAAATGTATGAAAAATTTGATTCTAAACCAGAAGTGAAATTGGATAAAAACAGTACATTCTTTTCAAGTCTATTAGTATTATACTATTCCAATTTTCATTCTCAACATTATTATCTACTTAAAACATTGAAGAGATATTCATTGCCATCAAAGTAGTTGCTATGTACATCTTTCTTTGATCACGTATTTCAATGGCTGCCATTGGTGTACTTCACTACTTTTCATACTTAAGTCTGATAGTGGGTCGATCGTTTCAGCGTTTCTGTTTCAAGTTTTTCTGGTTGAACGGATTAATTGTATTATAAACACAACACAAAAAGAAACTCCGCACGTAACCCGTCCTAAATCTAAACCTACTCGTGTTACGACAATTTGTTTGACACGGTCGTATGCAGCATCTTATTAGAGAGTTTGCGGAAAGAAGTTACTTTAACTGGAACGGCAACTTCAGAAATATCGATTGGATTTCTTGATCAAATTTACTCCAACGCGAACGTATGGTTGGTTACTGCAACAACAGCGTCTTGTCGCTTAAACTCGGGACATGTGTATCAATGTGCGTTCAAAAGAAGGGCATGTGTAAGAGCTTGTAACCGAATACATCCAAATGTCTCTCTTTTGTTTAGTCAAGTGGTTATTAGTCCCACTTCAAGACAAAAGACTCTACCTTAAGAGCTTCGTTTGAGTAAACATGAATGAACTCGCGATACCACTCAACATGGATTATGTCGTGACCCAGCGTTAATCTCCTTATCATATTATTTTGAAACTAGCTAGGCCCTATACGTTTCAATTAATATTCTTACGATAGTTATAGGCCTATATATATAATATTATTTAATAAAGGCTCGTCAGCTTTGTCAATTTCATATTCCAATTTACTTCGCAAAGCCAATGAAATACACATTCTTTATTTCTTTCCCCTCCTTCTGAATCTCTCTCCCCCTTCCCCTCCTGCTTCCCCTTCCCAACATTCTCCTTATTTTCCCCTCCTTCTCCCCTCTATCTGTACTCGCTCTCTCAAACTTGACCCCCTATAATTACCCACTCGCACTCCTGTTTCCCCCTCCACAGTGATTTTGTCAGGGTTTTTCTGTTAGGAGGGCGTGGGCCGATTCTCAAAGGGAAACGCTTTTACAAAAATGGGCTTAAAATGGCAGAAAAGGACCTAAAAGCGTAAAATATCACGGCGGTCAGCATCCAAAAGGAAGGGTCAAGAAGGAAGACAAGATGTCCCACGGGGAGCCCCCCACTTGGCTACCAGCAAAGCACTTCCCTGTCCACTTCCAATGCCCTCACTCTCCTCCTCCCTACCCCTCTCTTACCAGGCACAACCTATGACATGTTATATATAAAAATGTTATGCACCTGCTTTACTCTTCCAGAAGTATCGTATACTGCTGGCTCAAGTAAAACCAGACCATTTTACGGGAACTTAATCCCCTTGGCGTTGAAGTCAAGCTAAAAACTTGGTTCCGCAAGCTGATTTGGTGTACGCCATGAGCACACACAAAATTATATATCAAGTGTGACGTTTGGAACAAAAATTATTTTGATCTAATTCAATCAATAATTTTCAGCAACATGTCGCATGTTTTTTACCCAACCAAATTAGATTTCCAATAATTGGTCTATTAACTGGATAATACATAAGTGGTAATTATGTAGTCTATGGGGAAATAGACAAACTATTGTTCTAAATTATGACGTATTTCATCATAATTTACGGCACACTATAGATTCTCGCGTTAACTTTAACTTCAAGCGGCTTTAATGGCAGAGTGGTTTTGAATACATAATCCTCTATAATCCTCTAGACGTTAAAGTTAAAGTTAAAGTAACTTCATTCCGCAAGCTCTCTATTAGCTCCAATTTGATACCGCATTAACTACCAAAAGCTCTAAAGTGACAAAGATTGACGCCGGTATAATTATGAAATTTGTTGTATTATCAAAAGTTGCAAATCAAATTGATTTGGAATTTGGAACTTTTACAAATGCACCAAATTTCATAATTTAGAGGTTTTGGTAGCAAATGTGGTATCAAATTAGTGCTAACAAGATGCTGCACACGACCGTGTCAATCAAATCGTCACAACGTTAAGTACGAAGATTTTTTTGTGTGTTGAGTTTACTTTCATTTATACTTTTTATGCTGTAGCTTCTAAATAATTTGCCTTTTACATTCCAAAACGATTTTTTTTCTGACCTTCCCAAAAGGGGTGTTACACTTCTAAGGCTCACCAATAGGACATCTCCAGGACCTGTCAATCAAAACTCGGACTCAACTAAAGCATTGTTATGCCACGATTGGATATGAAAAAACTTGAAATGACCCATTTATTTTGCAACTGCACGACCTGGCACCTTTCTGTTGCCTTTTCTATTATTGTAGAGTGACGAAGCGTTATTCATACTTTTCTTATAAGTTGTTGAAGACACTGGTAATGTCGCTTCCTTTTTTGGAGAATGAGCTTCTTTTTTCGATAAAGCTGTAGTTGCCACTGCCTTTACAGGACTTCCTTTCTCCTTTTTAGGCGAATTTTTGGGTGAGCTCTCCTTCAACAGCGTTGACAATTTCGACATGCTGCTTTGTATGCTATCTGGTTTTTTAGAAGCAGAACTGCCGGATTGATCCCCAATACTAGTATTCTTTGACGTTTGATCTCCGATGGAAGATTGAGATGAAGATTTTGATGTTCGGGAAAAATTTGATTTGGAGCCACCATTCGATGGTAAACTGATATATGCTCGTGATTTTGGAGGTGGATTTCGTCGATTAGGAGACGTGTATACACCCGTTTGTAATTTCCTTTTAGCGCGTAATGGAGACGATTTTAATTGTGTCTTGTCAATATCATAATTTGTAATTGATTCGTTTTCCTCTTCTGCAGTTTCTGATGTAACCAATCTTTCCGTTTGACCGGATGAATTAAGCAGCTTTGCTGCCGATTCTTTGGCAAGATTGTCGCGGCTGGATATCGCTGTGACTACTGATTCTGAAGTAGAAAAATTGCGACTTTCAGTTCGTTGTTTGGATGCGTCATAGTCTTGTGTAGTTAGTTCTTGCTTCGTTATGTTAACATCTTGTTCTGGTATCTCAATGCCTTTACCAATGGCTGTAACACTTTGAACCGATAATATAGGGTCTTGAAGAGGGAGGTTCTGTTCTGGTAAACGATAATCTGACATTTGTTTCTTAACATCAACATTCTGTGATGAAAGTCGATTGCCTTCATTTGCAAGTTTATATTCTTGTGCCGATAATTTACCTTCTTTAATATCAATACTTTCCTGTGGTAAAACATAATTTGCACCAACATGTGACAAGGTGTTGTCTTTTATAGCAACGTCCTGTTTCTGTATCGTTAGCAACGGATCATCACCTGTTGCATTCAATTCTTGAAAACGTTGTTTTACAATCTGCTTCCGAAGGTTCACATCTTGTACAGATTTCTTCCTATTATTATTAACGTTCTGCTGATCTTGGGAGCGGTTCGCTGGTCTAATTCGTTTTAGCTTCTTGTTAGGGCTACTCTGGGGCGTGTTCAATTGGCTTGTAAATGGACTTGCATTACTACTTGGGCATGAGATACTATAGTAAGAATTCGCATCGTCATCATCATCATCGGCTTCGTCACCTGAAGCCACGTCTTGAACAAAACTTTCTGGAGACTCACTTGACTCGCACGTAATACATGGGTTGCTGGCACCTGGTGTGTTCACTGGTGGTAATGATTCAACTGCTTCACAACCATAACTGCCTCGTCGTACAAGACTTGTTCTTTCTGGGTGATCCGTATTGATGTGAAGATTCGATTTGTTGTTCTTGCCCGAAGGAGGTTTACTCTCCATCAGAACGTTTGTTTGCCGCTCTGGTTTAACATAAAATAGATCGCCACCGATGTCATGTGAATCTTCTCCACCGTCACTCTCCCCTCTGTAATCAGTAGAGCCCACCGTTAAGAAGCTGGAATCATCTTTCTCATACTTCTCTGGTATAGGGGCTTCCATACCATCTGGTTCTGTTCTTTCTGGTAACTCTATCTTGATAACACACATGCTTTGCCGAGTGTTAGATCTCGCAAATAGTTTAGTCGGATGGCGTGGAACGCTTTGACCGGAGGTGGCGGAACGTGGACTTGATACAGTCTCAATTTCCGCTGAGTCATTTTGTTGTTGTTGCGTTAATGGAGGTGATTTCATGTCTGTTAGTACGTCATTATCAATAACAGTGCTAACTTTGTGGTAACCCTTATGCGCACTAGGAGTAACTATATCAACATCACTGTGTAGTTCATTGTCTTCTGATAGTGATGTTGTGGCTATATCTTGGCCATCTAAATATTCAATATTCCTAATGGGTTTAAATTCACATGGTTCTGGAGTTGGAGTTGCATTATCATCTGGATATATGACTACAATATGTGGAGGTGGTGTAGGGGATCTACTGGCACTCCTAAATCTATCAACCACGTGATCATCATTCTCTACAGATGCAGTGGTGGTGATAATCTGACCATCAAGAGTGTCCACCGAGGTGTCGCTATTCCTTCTAGATCCTTTTCCGGCCGCCTTCCACAGAGTTCTAAACTCACTTTTAGTCTTTTGTAAAGTTAAAAACATCCGTAAGAAATCTTTGCCATTCCCATCATGAAGAGCATCATCATCTGCGCCATCTTCTCGGTGAATCTTCTGGGCTGTGAATAACTCGATTCCTTTGGCAATAGTCGGTGCTACGACGTTTGTTTTACGGACAGGACAACATATATCAACGAAGAATTCTTTTAAACCTTCCCAAATCCGTACGAAATCACTCTTATTGCAACAATCGGGGAAGAGATACACGAATAATTTGAGTCCAACAAAACTGACAAACGGTATGCCAAGGCAAACCAGGACGGAGCCCGCGACTTTGTTGAAAGGTGTGTCGGCGTTAGCTTTGGTAGGGGTTGTGGCCTGGGGTGTGGTCTGTTCTGTTGAAATATGGGTGGCGTTGGGTGACGGTGTTGTAGCTGAAAGTCAAAGAAAATAATAATAAAGTGTTAAAGATACTGCAATCAAATGGTTTGACAGTGAATACGCACTATAATATGTCATTTAATCACAAAAAAGTTTTACAGAAAACATTTTAATTTCGGTTTCGGGTTTCATAAAATTGATTTAATAACATTTTTCAAAACATCCTATCATAATGTTATTCAAGTGTTGACAAAACATTTTCAATATATTTTCATGACTAAACGGTTGTTTATGCCCTCGGGCCGCAAGCGGCCCCTCGGGCATAAAACAACCGTTTAGTCATGAACATATATGAATGAACCCCTAATTTACAAACGTTTTCTTTCAAAATGTTTTGCAAAACTATTTTGCATTAACATTTGTGTAAGATTAAAAACTTTTGTGGCAGTGTTCTTAATACAAAATGACACAATATTCAAAATCCTTGTGATGAATTAGGGGTTCATTCATATATACCAGAACATTTTGTGATTCTTATTTCATCAAAATAATAACAAAAAATGACAAGTAACATCATTAAAAACCAAGAATTTCCTTCGTTTTTTCTACCCCACGATCGCACATCCGGGCCACCGGGCATAAACGTTGTTTATGCCCGGCTCTCGACCAATCAAGCGCGCCGTTATATAGCGCGTATGTATGAATAATACATATCATACCGAGGGTTTTAACTCACTATATCTCACATTGTGAATTAAGGCTTTCTGGTTCTCAACTTTCGATATGTACCTACAGTAGCAATTTCAATTGAATGAACACAGCCTGATATAGCGTGACGTTTTTTTGCGTACAGATGTACGCCAGCGTGTGCGACTGTGCGCGCGTAACGCGGAGGTGAATCCAACCATGCCAACGCACTCGTGATTGGTTAGTATTAAGGACAAGCGTTCGCGTTGTAGTTTGAAATACGCGATATACGATCGCGGTTGGATCGTATACAGCTGTTGAAAGTTGTGTTCATACATGAATTATTCATTGAATTGTGTACTCACCACCGTCTACTAATGGCAAGATGACGACTAAAAACTGTATTATGTACAATATCATCCATTGTCTACAAGTATTCCATTTCCTTCTAAATTTGAACACACTTCTACATGGTGTTCCACAAGGGCCTGGTCCAGGTCCCGTTGGTCTGTAATGAGCTCCACCGGGATGCAACATGTTTGTTTCGATACTACAGCTCGGGTCATGATTGTCCGATCATACTACTTGTTGGCCTATATTGCATTTGCTGACAACACATTAGATCCATGATTGTCTTTATATAAAAATCCTTGTATTAAATATTGTATATTCATGTGGATAGCGTGCACAAAGTCTTGGAATTGGTTATGGCATCGATTAAGATGGCATCGATGACAGAAGTACGCATACATTTAGTTCCATGCAACTGATTTTGAAAGTTTCTATATCCCACATATTATAATCGTCCGCGACCGCTCTGTGTGGTTGATTTGTCATTGATCAGCATTTAATGAAACACCATCACCAGATAATAATATCCATATTTCTGATTTTCATAACCAATGTTTTTCAATTATATTCCAGTATTAGAATGTTCAATTATATTCCAGGCATAACATGTTCGATTGTATTCCATAACTAAAATGTTCAATTATAACCCAGTGTATAGCGAGATAACGTCTTCATCCAAGAGAAGTCTGAATAGCAAATAGCCGATGGCACTGATGGTGGTAATGATCAATCCATCACAACCTATTCATAAACTGACACACCACCTGCGCAAACTTCTCATGCTTATAATCACTTGGTTACAACGGATATCGCCATCAAACACTGTTCAGCTCGTATCAGTCCCGTGACGACATTGGATGTGCTTATATCAAAGGAAGAGACCAACGTGAGAAGAACAATCAGTTTTCTTGAAGAGCTTGTTGCTTTTGTCTGTGTGTTGTTTCTTGTTGGTATAAACTGATCTGTGGAAAAGGAAAAAAGAAGATATTTTTTCATGATTTTATTTTACAAATTCGGCTAAAATATATCAAAAAGCAAAATAAAATCTATTATAAATTAGGCAACTTGGTCAATTTACAAGGCTAAAAACATTTACGGTCTGCATTATTTTGGGACAAGATTTTTTTGCAATGCGAAGAATAGGGTTGTCCGCACTCCAATAAATCGTTAATTTTTGTTTTTGTTTACGTTAAGGGGGTTAATTAAGTTAATTAGTTTCAAAAGCACTGAAAGGGCCTTCCGGACTAATTTACCCCAACTATTCACCTATTGAGTTGCTGTTTAACATAACACCCGCAGATCCTATGATTTGTCTGGTATTGGGTCACTCATACCATTACACAGGAATAGCTCACAAGTATAACATGTATTGTTTTTCACATCTTATGTATTGTTTATTCAACCAATTTGTCAACATTAGTATCGTATTCAGTGTTTAAAGGGTGACGGTCCTTTATGGTAATTTTCAACAGTATAGAGTGTTTGTTTATTGAATCAATATGTACTCAAAAGCAAGAAGTGTCTTTTTTGGAGATAAGACTGTGAACATCTCATTTACATAACAATAACCACAATGTTGACCTGCCACACATCTTGGATCATGTACAATGTATGTGATCCAAAATGATATTGACCTCAGTGTGTCCACTGGAGTAACATCAAGCCACTAAATAGACGTACTCTGCTTTGTGGTAACCCCATGCTATGAGCTCTTTTCGGGGTTAGGACCAATTAGGATCATCGTTATGAATACGGCAGACGGCCGAATCCGGATTCGTCTTTTGGTAAATTTATTTTACGAATGCATTACATTTGAATTAGAGAACAAGGGATCATGCTGTACATGATAGAGGGCAGTATATCATTTTTTTAACGGAGGCCAGATGATAACAGCATAAATAAGTAATCAAAAGAGGGCGGCATACAAGGTTAGTTGACGGTGCATCACAGTACGGTCTCCGACGGCAACCGTTAAAAAATCGATATGCTGCCCTCTATAGATATAGCATTGATCCCTTGTTCTCGAATTCAAATGTAATGCATGTGTAAAATAAATTTACCAAAAGCCGAATCTGGATTCGGCCGTCTGCCGTATTCATAACGATATTATCTTCCACATGGGTGTAGGCCTGTGGATTTCAACTGGAATAGCACTATTGTCTTCTATTTAAATCTTGACTATACGTTTAATATATCCTTAAGGGGGTACTACACCCCTGACCAATTTTTTGCCTATTTTTCCATTTCTCTCAAAAATTATAGCGCATAGGTGACAAGTAAGATATGTATATTATAGGGGCAAGGACTACAACTACTGCACTGGAAATTTTATTTCAGCACAGACAACATTTGTGGAGTTACAGTCAAAAATGAGGGAAAACCAATATTTGATCAATAAATCAATAACTACTTGCTTTGATTTGCTGAATTTTCAATACAGTAGTTGTAGTCCTTGCCCCTATAATATACATCTTACTTGTCACCAATGTGCTATAATTTTTGAGAAAAATGCAAAAATAGGCACAAAATTGGACAGGGGTGTAGTACCCCCTTAAAGGATGAAACACGCTGAAGTAAACGGTCTTTGAATAATGTTCCTATCCACATGATCCATCGGTCTTTCCACAAACTGAGAACATTCACGAGCACTCGTTTGAAATGTATACTGTGCATAAAAAGTATCCGTACACTTAAACAAAGGCAATATCTTAAAGACAGTAAACCTAAATAAAAACCTAAAACTAAATAATACGAGGGTCGGTCAAAAAGTTCGTAGAACTCGGTACGCGGTATGCTACTTTGTCGCACGGTATTGAATTTGGTCTCATTTGAAAGCTTGTTCCTTCAAAACATTACTGTAAAGATATTAGATTTTTGCATCACTGTATATGGGCAGGACACTCTTCAGAGGAGCCTACCTCCATGAATTCACAGGTACTACCAGAAGTGAATACAGGGTCATCATGGAAATTTCTCCCGACGGTGGTGAAAACTCAAATAAACTTTAACAATGTACAGTTGTTGTAAATGGTAATGAAGACCTTGGTATTCAACAGCAACGAAATGGTTCTTAGAGTTCAAGAATGGAATGAACGTTCTTGAAGATCATCCAAGGTCCAAAAGACTTAATGACGTCACCACTAATGATATAGGCGCTGGTACAGTGGCATTGATAATGAATAAAGAGCCAAATAAGAAAGATGAGATAGCCACAAAATATGACAACTCTGATGAATGTGTTTTCAATATTAATCCTTTAACATTTGGGTATTCCAGGGTGTCTTCTAGATGGGGTCCCGGAATCTTCATGTACAAAATTGATACCAGTTGACATATTCAGGTCCACACCTTCTATACACTTAGAATGAGGACCAAGGCAAGTTTAATCTATATGTAGCTAAAGGTGATAAGGCATTCATTAATCACTGAAATTATGAGTGAATTTAGTGGAAGCACCTGGATCTCACACCCCTAAGAAAATCATCACTCGGTCACCGTAGTGCAAGGTCTTCATCGCTGTTTCTGAGATCCAGGGATAGTCTTGATGACAGATCATTTGCCAAATGAAAGTACAATCATAGGCATATATATCATACAATTTTCATAGCAAAATTGAGGCAAGCCATCATGTGAAGAAAGTTGATGGTAGAAATGTGGCTGTTCTCAGATTGTGTCCTGTACGCTATTCTTAGTTTGTCAAGCTGTAATTCACGACAGAGGGGTCAGTTAATTAAAGTAACAATATTGCGGTTCAGGCAAGGCCTCCAGGTAGTGAAACCTATTTTAGAATTTTAACTCCTACCTTCATAATATCAAGTTTGCTGGTTATCAATGCTGTTGAGCCTTCACTGAAGAGTGGCTCAAGGAGCTATCGAAAGACTTCCATTTTGTTGACATAGAAGGTTTCAACAAAAATTGCGACGGGTACATTAAGGTATGTAGTGACCATGCTCAAGAAAGAGATAGAAAGAATTTGGCTATTACTCTTTCAAGTACCTTGTTCTACGAACTTATTGACCCCCCCCTCGTAATATTGTTCGTCTCTTCCAAATAATTGATCTCACTTCGGTGCGATTCGTCTGAACTCCAGAGAAGTCTGATGATACGTACCTACACCGGAGCGGAGACATTTATCAAAAGCATACATTATTTTCTCAACAATTTGCTCATAATTTAAGATTCGTCACTCTGCTGAATTCATAACGATATCCGATCAACAACCTCATCCGCACCCTTTCTCAGCTTTTCTCCATCAAAGGGGAGATTTTGGTATCAGTGGAAAGCCTGGCCATCTTTTTCTCATTGACCATGGAACAATCATAATAATATCCATAAATACCGCAGTGAAAATTGATAAAACGTTTAACCGTTTCTATTTCCTATATGACTATGCAATACGGTGAATATTTGCTGTATCATATCAAGTAATGATTTCATTCCATTATGATTGTGTGAGACGGAGAACCAATATTTGCGCTATACACCTTGCTATGATGGTTTAGAGATGCATGTACGTCTTCGTTGTAAGTAAACTTAAAATGAAATGCG